>NW_020837950.1:47709123-47964311 GCF_003676395.1 Aethalodelphis obliquidens
CGCCAAGCTTTGGTAGTGAAGGCAAATTGTAATACCAGTCGCTCTCATCTAGTTCACTACTATTAAATATAAAAATACAAAAATTATAGTCTTGAGACTGCTCTTTGGACAAAATTCAAACACTTAATTTAAAACTTTTAAGGACTGTGGAAAAATGTAAATCTCTGTGAAACTGACTTATTTTAAAGAAAGCCAGAAAATATGGTACTTTAATAAACAGAATTATTATTTGTAGTATTTACACACATAGTCTTCCATGGTAATGTTAAAGCTACCATTTTCTTCAAATGTCCCTCAAAATAACACACTTTGCTTTCCAAAGTGAACCTTGGACGAGGAAAGTGATCTACTCATGACTGTGTCCCATGTCTCTTTAAAATACCCTCAAGGCCCAAGTCCATATCATGAAGAATTGCTTTACTTGGCTCAATTTTACCCAAAATTATTATCCTGTAACATGAAAATCATAAGGCATTTTATTAATAGACCGAAATTCCTTTTTTCCTCCATTAAGACCTGGTACCGTATCAATACATTTCTACTGAAGATCTTCTTGGAAAAGTCAAGTGATTAGGACATGTTCTTGTCCAGAACCTGGAATCAGCTCCTGAGTCAGCTTTCTTATTAATCTTCTGGCTTATTAGAAAAATGCCATGGGAGATCTGTGCATAGTAAAGTATAAATCAGATAGTATTGAGAACTAGACACCATTCTTTATGACGTCACCAGCTAGCATGATGGAAAATGATACTACATGTCACTATGCTGAAAGTATGGATGCCCATGATCTTAATGAAATAAATACATCTCAAATTACAGGGTAAATTTTTTAAGGCCTTTCCCAACAAACTATTCAATAGCTCTCTCAAAATCTTTCTAATAAATAGACCTAGAGGAGAGTCCTCATTTACCTTTGATATCTTGCTGGAAAATTGATATTGACCACTGACATTGTTAAGGCCAATAAATGGACTTGCGAACTAGTTCCCCTTCATGGGAAAGGGGGATGCGGGAGCTGTGAATAGCTCTGAACTACAGAGGATTGAATTCCCATTTCCAAAACACACACAGATCTCCTTTTTATGCAATATGATTAGTTTCTGTATGTAGAAACTGTATGTACAATCAGAGAGTTGCTCTATGTAGTATTTAATAATAGTTAAGACTTTAAATTACTGGCAGCTATCATATCAAATTCCAAAACTTAACAGGCACCCATGCTTATTACAAAATATTTACATTTTATTGCTCAAATGCAGAAATAAGTTACAGTTTCAGCAAAAAGTGCCTGTTGTGATTCCAACTGTATACATTATGAACATTCCATTCAACTTATCCCTAACATGGATAAAATAAGCAACTTGTAACTTTGATGAAGTCTCAAGTAAACTATTTGATAATGAAAAATGATCTAATGTAATGTGATAAGAAAAAAAATTTCAGGAAATGTATAAGTTTGCTCAGGACCTAGGGATAAAGCATCAAGGCAGCTGAACTAGTGCAATAAAAAAAGGGGGCTCTGGGCCCCCCAGGTCCATGACAGGTTCTCTGGCCATCTTCCATTCCATTTCCTCAGGTTCTGAAAGAAACATGCTGAAACAAGATTAACTCTTTTTTTAGGAACAGGAAGCCTGTTAAGGAGCAGATATATCCTGGTCAGATCATATACACTCTCTTATTGTGCTTTAAGTTTTGAATTCCTTTTGCATGTGTGTATATGGGGGGAGAAAGGGGAGGCTGCTACAGTGATGCCATATAATGTTAGCTTCCATGAAAAACAAAATGTAAGATGGTTTGAGCCTTCTTCTCACATTAAGGTAAGTTCCATTCTCCCTTCATGAACAGTGAAGTCATTCTCAATGAATAAGATTTTTTCAATTCTTTTTTCAAAATATGGGAGTAACAATATTTCCATAGAGAATAAATATTCCAAGAACCACTAAAACCAGTGGGCTAGAAAACCTTTGTGTCATTTTACTGTACATCAGCCTTACAAATTCTCAAAACTCTTGGACAGTTAATCTTGAATTTCTCTTCATTTAAATTTTAGGGCTTCCCTGGTGGTGCAGTGGTTAAGAATCCGCCTGTCAATGCAGGGGGCACAGGTTTGAGCCCTGGTCCAGGAAAATCCCACATGCCGCGGAGTAACTAAGCCCGTGCGCCACAACTGCTGAGCCTGCACTCTAGAGCCCGTGAGCCACGACTACAGAGCCCATGAGCCACAAATACTGAAGCCCGCCTGCCTAGAGCCTGTGCTCTGCCACAAGAGAAGCCACCGCAATGAGAAGCCCGTGCACTGCAACGAAGAGTAGCCCCCGCTCACCGCAACTAGAGAAAGTCTGCACGCGGCAATGAAGACCCAACACAGCCAAAAAAATAAGTTAAAAAAAAAAATTTAAACCAGCCCATCACACTGATTGTTATGCACCAAACAGAAAAAAAATACACCAATATCATATATGCTTACTATATTAAAATATATATAATTATATGAAATTATAGATATATATAAGTAAAGCTATGCACACACATATATATGGTTTTCCAGTATGCACTATAAGAAGATTCTATGCACTCATTTGTTTTTACTAGTTTAATTAATAATTATTAAGGATCTGGTAGGTAACAAGCTCTAAATACTAGATGAAGATAAATCAGACATGTTACCTGACTTTGTGAATCTGACACACTACTACGAGAGACAGACTCAATAAATAAATAAATAGATAAAGTAATTAAACTATACTTAAAATTTGTAAAAAATAGACTCATAAACAGATAATTACAATACAGTGTGAAAAGTGCTATATTAGTGGGTTTTGCATTTTACTATAGGTACTAAACAAGAGATAGATTAATGTAGTTTCCCTAAAAGATCTGTGTCTAGATCTTTTCCCCTGTGTCTAGGAGTTTCCTCATAACTCATCAACTTATAATACTCTGGCAGCACTCAATGTCATTATCAGATGATTTCAAAACTGTCTCCACCACAGACACATCCACCTATCAAAGTAGGCAAAGTCAGTTCTGCTGCTTCTCTGGGCACATCAAAGCAAACATAAACATTTTAAGTGGGCCACAAAGTGAGAGCATTGGGAGCCCAGGACTCAAAAGGACAAAAGAATTGTCATGAGTGCCTGAGGAGTTTCCTTTTAAACACACTAAGATTTGATACACACTAAGCACCTATGGGACAGGATCCAAGCTCCAGGCTGGGTACTGCGAATTCAGAAAGGAATGAGACCTGGTCAATGCTGTACAGGATTAACAATCGATATTAAAATAAAGAAACTGGGACAAATAGTTACCAGCAAATCTGACTACACAATGCTACCAATTTAAGACACTGAATGCATTTTTATCTTCCAAAAATTAACTACCAATTTAGTTACCAAATTACCAATTTTGAATACTGAAGATGTGTTTTAATAGTGGATGGCAGTGGAGATGCTCCCTCATTAATTCAGTTGAAATTTTTTTTAAAGGAAAGTCAGTAGTGTGTGGAGCCTCTTAGAATGTCAACACATACTGAAGGAAGTGCTTTCCAGCAGTATTTGTGCAGAATTCTCTTTATGTTGGCACATAGGCTCCAATTTCAGTCTCTCTACACTTACATATGATCCCTCTGTCCAAGAGATCCCTTGAATTTGTAGTTCCACTTCCTTAAATGGTCGCTTTTTCCTCTAGACTAGAGGCATTTACAATTTCTAATAAATTTAGGTGGCATGATTGTACTTCCGCAGTAGGTGTCTAACAATTACTTCAAAATAGTGAAGTTTGGGGCTTCCCTGGTGGTACAGTGGTTGAGAGTCCGCCTGCCGATGCAGGGGACACGGGTTCATGCCCTGGTCCGGGAAGATCCCACATGCCGCGGAGTGGCTGCGCCCGTGAGCCATGGCCACTGAGCCTGCGTGTCCGGAGCCTGTGCTCTGCAACGGGAGAGGCCACAACAGTGAGAGGCCCACGTACCGCAAAAAAAAAAAAAAAAAAGTGAAGTTTAATTCATTATGAACCGAGTTTGAAATTCTGCATATTATATTTTATTATCAGTGCTACTTATAGAAAGGAGAGACATCATGCTCATGCCCTAAGTGCCATTAGTTTACATCTAGTGGCTTTTATTTAAAATGGGTGGCAAACAGGTTAGTTTAATTTTTGGGCAGTTGTGATTTTTTTTCATGCTACAGAACTTTTTGTAAGACATAATCATTACACGATTTCTAAAGCCCGAGTGCTCATCTTTGCTTTGGTCATTTGGGAATGTGTACTACCCAAGCAATGAGAAGAGTTCTTTGCTGTGAGGGATAAGAGAAAAATAACTCTCCCCTCCACAATACACACACACAAATCCTGACTGAAAACACAGGCCTGCCCCTCCGTGACCCTGGACGTTGCCAGTTACACATATGCACGGAGCATGGGAATCCTCTTCTCTGCAGCCCTCACCTGCCACTTCCATCACGACGCGGCCTCAGCTCCAAGCAGGCAGTAAATCTGTCAGTGCAGCCTAGCACTAAATGGCACCGTGTTCCTATCTAGCCTTTTAAGACAAGCCTCTGAACAATTTCTTCCCTTTAGACTGACATAAATGCTACACTCAGAAAAAGGCTGATACCAAAATCTTTACTCAAGTTGCTTTTTCTCTTAAAAATTTTTTATCAATAGAAATTGATAAGAACAAATTTCAAAGAATCATCTAAATGTATCCATACTTGAAAAATCAAGGACACTCATTTTGTTTTGGTTTGCCCATAAATATACTGGCTAGTGCCTGAAGAGCTGAAGATAAACTGAGGGATATATTGTGAGTAGATCACTTGGCAGTCAGGTTTGAAGACTGTACTTCTGAAGCTCCATCAACTACTTCAAGTGAAAGGCCTGTGTTTGATCCACCTTTAACTAGGAACACTGCAGTTTCAGCTTCTCTTTCTCCCATTAGTTCCAGTTTAGTGCTATTATCCATGATGTATTGGAATAGAAAGAGGGTCACAAAGTAATCTGAGAAGGGGGAAAATAAGCAAGACTCCATGTTTTAAATACTGCAGCCACTTGGAAAGCATAGCTTTAACACAGAAACCCCCAAACCTCGCAAAACTCCCAAAAAGGAATTGATTTGTTGTATTTTAGAGGTACACCTCATGTTTAAAAAAGGTTTAATAGTTTGGTTTCTCCATATACATATATAATGTTAAAAATTGTTCCCATGCTATAGTGGGATGAACAAAATTTTGGAGTTAGACCTGGGTTCAAATTCCATTTTGGCCACTTATATATAGGTTTATGAGGATTAAATAAGATAGTATATATAAGCATCTGGAATGTGACATGTGATAAAAAATGTATTAGTTCTTACTTCTTCCTCACCAGCCATAAAATATTAAAATTAAAAAACATTTATTTTTATATGATCAATGTAAATTTACTGTTTTTAAAGCAGAAACTAACACACCATTGTAAAGCAATTATATCCAATAAAGATGTTAAAAAATTTTTAAAAAGCCCCTAATAACAATGACTTTTTAAAAAATTTATTCATTTATTTATTTATATTTGGCTGTGTTGGGTCTTCGTTTCTGCGCGAGGGCTTTCTCTAGTTGTGGCGAGCGGGGGCCTCTCTTCTTCGCGGTGCACGGGCCTCTCACTGCCGTGGCCTGTCTTGTTGCGGAGCACAGGCTCCAGACACGCAGGCTCAGCAGTTGTGGCTCACGGGCCTAGTTGCTCTGCGGCATGTGGGATCCTCCCAGACCAGGGTTCGAACCCGTGTCCCCTGCATTGGCAGGCAGATTCTCAACCACTGCGCCACCAGGGAAGCCCTGACTTTTTTTTTAACTAATTTATTTATTTATTATTTTTGGTTGTGTTGGGTCTTCGTTGCTGCGCGCAGGTTTTCTCTAGTTGCAGCGAGCAGGAGCTACTCTTCCTTGCGATAGGCAGGCTTCTCATTGCAGTGGCTTCTCTTGCTGCAGAGCACGGGCTCTACGCGCACGGGCTTCAATAGTTGTGGCACATGGGCTCAGTAGTTGAGGTTTGCGGGCTCTAGAGCACAGGCTCAGTAGTTGTGGTGCAGGGCCTTAGTTGCTCTGTGGCATGTGGGATCTTCCCAGACCAGGGCTTGAACCCATGTCCCCTGCATTGGCAGGCGGATTCTTAACCACTGTGCCACCAGGAAGTCCAACGATGACTTTTTAATTTTTTTTCTTATATGAGCCGACATCATTTTATTTCATAAGAGGATAACCTTTTCAACAAATGGTGCTGGAAAAACAGGATATCCATATGCAAAGCAATGAAGCTGGACACTTACCTTACACCATATACAAAAATGAACTCAAAATGGATCAAAGACCTTACTGCTTAGATGAAAACGGGGAAAACTTCATGACATTGGATTTGGCAATGATTTCTTGGATGTCACACCAAGCATAGGCAACAAAAGAAAAAAATAAATCGGACTTTATCAAAATTAAAAACTTTTGATGATCAAATGACATTTGATAAATGACAAAACATCAAAGGACATTTTCAACAGCATGAAAAGGACTGAAAATGGGACAAAATCTTTGCAAATCATATATCTGACAAGGAGTTCATATCCAGAATTTATAATGAACTGCTACAACTCAACAACAAAACAACAAACAACCCAATTTAAAAATGGCCAAAAGACTTGAACAGATATTCCTCCAAACAAGATATACAAATGATCAATGAGCACAGGAAAGATGCTCAGCATCACTACTGCTTAAGAAAAATGCAAATCAAAACCACAACAGATACCATTTCTTTCATCAGGATGGCTTTTATCCAAGAAACAAAAAATAACACGTGTTGGCAAGGAAGTGGAGAAACTGGAGCCCTTGTGCACTGCTGACTGGAATATAAAATGGTGCAGCTGCTATGGAAAACAGAGTGGAGATTCCTCAAAAAGTTAAAAGTAGAATTGCCATATGATCCAGCAATTCCACTTCTGGGCATATACCCACAAGAATTAAAAGCAGCTACTTGAACAGGTACTTGCCCATCCACGTTCATAGCAGCATTATTTACAATAGCCAAAATGTGGAAGCAACCCAAATGTCAATCAGTGGATGAATAGATAAACAAAATATGGTATATACATACAATGGAATATTATGCAGCCTTAAAGAGGGAGGAAATTCTGGCACATACTTAAATATGGATAAACCTTGAAGACATTGTGCTAAGTGAAATAAGTGAGTCAAAAAAGGACACATACTCTATGATACCACATAGATAAAGTACCTAGAGCAGTCAAATTTATAGAGACTGAAAGTAGAATGGTGGTTGCCAGGTATCAGGGAAGAGAATTGGGTAGTTACTACTTAATGGGTAAGGAGTTTCAGTTTGGGAAGGTGAAACAAGTTCTGCATGAATGGGGTGGTAGTTGCAGAACAGTGTGAATGTACTTAATGCCACTAAACTGTACACTTAAAAATGGTTAACATGGTACATTTTTATGCCATGCATATTTCACCACAATTTAAAGAATCAATTTTAAAAACCTAGCCTATTCTAGACAGAAGATAGTTTTAATCAACATACGGGAGCATGATAAGAAAATTCATTTATACCTGTAGAATAGCACCCCCCTTTTAAAAAAGCTGGTCTCAGTACACAAACCAAATTTCCCAATGAGTGTTTCTAACAGCAAATTTAAATATAAAAAGAGTCCTCACCTACTTGAAATCCCATTGGTAGCCTATTTTCATATGTAAGAATCTTTCATTATGTAAGAATCAGAAAGCACTAAATTCAAATTCTAGTTCTACCATTAGCTATGAAAAACTGAACAAGCACTTAGTCTCTTAGTTTCTTCATCTATAAAACTATCCTTTTAGAGCTGCTATAAAGATTGCTATAAGATTATACACACACATGCACACACACATATATATAATATACATATATTAGGATAATAGTGGCTCAATACAAGACAAGGTGTTCACTTCACATCCTTTTACATGGTTATTCAGAATACTGGTTCCTTTTATCTCATTGCACCACTATCTACTACAGCTTCCTCGGAGTCACCCACAAGCTCCTCTGCATTCAACCAGCAAAAATGTTGAGAGTGAGGAAAATCATGCGGGAGATTTGTGGCAAGGCCTGGAAATGGAATTCAACACTTCCAAGAACATTCCATTGACCAGATCCTGATCCCATGGTTCCAATCTGCCTGCAAGGGAAGCTACTGAACACAGTACTATCTGCCCAGAAGAGGCAAGGAGATTGGTGGGCATCCAGTCAGTCTCTGTTACAAATGTAACCTAGGAGAAAGTTGTCTCCTATCCCTTAAGGAACACTTCCAAGAACATAGTGACAGAGAGAAAGCAGATTATCTCCTTTCTTTGATTATTTGATGGCTCCCTGGTGTCAGGTATTTCTCCCTTTGCAGGAGAGATGCATTTGCTCTCAGGGGTACCAAATTGTTTTTCTGGGCTAAAGTCACAAGATAAATATTGTGCATTTTCCTGAATATCTTAACTGGCTGGGGCACTGAGGTAGGGGGAGAATTAGAGAAGAATTAAGTGATTTAACTTGTATATAATCTAAAACTTTAAATTCATAAAGTAAAATTGAATATGGAGTAGAATGCAAAACTTACACGAAGTTTTAAATAGAGAAATCATGAAATTTCAAAGAAATGTCATACATGAAGGGGGTCCTTTATGCTGAATTTCTCCCTGTTACTATGCATAGGTGTTCATTTTCCTCTAGGATTATTTTAGGGGAAACGTATGAGAAGCACTGATCATTCCAAGCAAACATACTACCTTTTGTGTTTTTAATTATTAAACTGAATCTTTCTGCTTCTTTTTGTGTGTCAGTGTTTTACATATATATAATATATGGATATATAGTTACTAAATATTAGTATAATCTGAATATTACACACTGGATATAGAGAAACTTAAACTCTCATTATACCCAAACTGCCTTCCCACACCTTCAGTATAAATATACTGACACATTCTTTCAGCTAAAAACAGTTATCACCCAAATGGTACTATGTCTGCAATGTCATCCAACTGTTAAGGTCAGTTCTCTCTTGCATGTGTTCAAAGACAGGCAGCTGGAGAGGTGTTGTGAGACAAAGCATGGGCAAGCTAAGTAACTAGTTCCAATTTGTGTCTGTCAGCATTTTGGAAGAGGCGGCCTGTTGCTGTCTGGATTTCCAGACCTAAGACATTTGTTTATTTGTTGTGTGACACAGATAAAGGTTTACTCTTTTACTTCACATTTTATTATTTTATCTTAGAAAAGAAATTCACGTGAATGGTATCTAACGAAACAAGCTAAGATGCACAGAGTTAATGATTTTCCTTCTTCTCCTTCTACCCTCACCCTGGGTAGCCAATGTTAACACTTTTCTCCTGGGTCATACAAATATATACAAGCATACATGTACATAGGATTCTTAGCATTTTTTTGCACAGAAGTGGAATTGTACCAAATCCGTCACATTTCTCATTTAACACATCACAAACGTTCCTCCAGTTCATAAAACGTGGATCTAACTCATTTTATATTACAGAATTATATTCTCTAATATAATATACCACAACTGATTCAACTTGGACATTCATGGGGTATTTTGCTTGTGTATGTGTTTGTAAATCACTATAAAAGAATTCAGGGCTTCCCTGGTGGTGCAGTGGTTGAGAGTCTGCCTGCCGATGCAGGGGACACGGGTTCGTGCCCTGGTCCGGGAAGATCCCACATGCCGCGGAGCAGCTAGCCCCGTGAGCCATGGCCGCTGAGCCTGCGTGTCCGGAGCCTGCGCATCCGGAGCCTGTGCTCCACAACGGGAGAGGCCACAAAAGTGAGAGGCCCGCGTACCGCAAAAAAAAAAAAAAAAAGAATTCAGCAATAAATACCCTTATAAAAATACTTTTATATAATGGAGTTTTATTTCTTATTATAAGCTAGATTTTCAAGGAGCCAATAAATATACTTATTTCTAACCGTGAAATTGATCTATTTAATATGCACTTATCTGTCCTCTAATTCTATTTGCCTGGTCTAGTTGTCTTTTCCTAGGCCAGTAACATATTGCTTGGATTATATGGTGGGGTAGAGATGACAAGTACTCATCAGTGTCTGTGTTTTCCTTGTCTTCCTGGGTACACCACTAGAAGACATTTCTCATTTTTCTTGCATTTAGGTGAGACCACATGATTAGTGACTACTCACCAAGGATGTTTAGAAAAAGTGGGACTTCTCCATCTCTTCACCAATCACTGGATAAGCGAAAACTCTCAGGAGGAAGGAAGAGCCACAAGATAGAAGGAACACAGGTGTGCTGGTTTATCAGTGTGTTGCCTCTCAATGCCAAATCTACCTCTTTGCCCTGCTTTGCTATCCTGGAGCCAGATCGTATAAACAAATACTTCTTTGCAGATGACATGAGGTTAAGCTTGTCAGCAGAGGGTGTTAGAAGGATGCTAAGATGAAGGAGCTTCTCATCCTGGTTCCAAGGTGGGTTTTCCTACTGATGGTTGCAGCACATGGCAGCAGGCAGCATGCCAGACACCTAATGGCTCTCATGCTCCCCACAAGTTGCCATGGAGCCCGAGCAGGCAGCTTCTCAGTGAGTCTTGCCAGCACAGTGGGCAGTGTCCGGCTTGCCAGCCCCAGCCTGTGACTCCTCAGCAGACCTTCCCACCTTCCAATGGACCACAGCCATCACCTTCCCAGAGAGCTCTGATTCAGCTCTCTGGGGGTGGTGATGGGCGGCTCTCCCAAGTTTATTTCTTCCTTGGGTACTCTGCCTCAGCCCTAGAGGTAGTGACTGCTCCTCAGATCTGCTATTCCTCTAGTCTTTAGAGTTTTCTCTACACCTTAGTAGTTATCCCCCTAGTTAACAGATCTCCAACTGAAATTGTCCTTGTTCAAATTAGTGGTACAGTTTTGGTCTCCTGACTGATATAGCATATCCCTGACTGACTGCTGGAAAAGACCCTTCTGCCCTCCCCAGCTGTTACAAGAGTATGAACTAATTGTGTTGGCTGCTAAAATTTGAGGGTTGCTGGTTATAGCAATTACACTACCTGAACAGTCAAATTACTGAATTATGGTAGCAGTTATATCCAGCAAATCAAGTACTCTAGGCTCTTCTTTTTCAAATTGGCATAGCTAATTTCAGACAATAGTACTTTGATATGAAATTTTACTTCATTTTAGCTCATTCCAGTAAAAGAAAATTCCTCCCCACTGGAAGTCTGATCGAGATGATATATTTATGAAATTTAATAATTTTAAAATAGTACTCCTTTCCCCTGGGAACACATATTATATCTCTATATTAGTTTAGACTTTATATAACATCCTCCAATAATGTTTTTAATGTTTTTCAAATAGGAAATGGCTTGCTTGTTAAATTTCTTTGATCACTATTTCAAATGAGATCTCTCTGTTTCCATTTTTAAATCCTTCTTACCAATCCAAAGAATTTCTATAGACTTTTGTACATTGATTTTTTTTTATCTAGCCAATCTGCCAAATTTTCTTTAAGTTTTAGCAATTTTTAAGAAAAGCCTTTGGATTTTTGTCATCTGAAATAGAGATAAATTGATCTAATAATTACATTGATTGTTTCACTTACTGCATTAGCTAAAACCTCTTTAAAAATGTTTACGTTGGAATGAAAGTATCCTAATATTTTTCCTGATTTTTATGAAAATGGCTTAATATTGTATCACTTATTTTGTTATTTACTGTTGGGGTCAAATTAACTTGTTCTCTTCCTGTTTACTCAGTCTTTAGATAAGAAATAGCTGCCAGGTTTTATTGTGTCTTTCTGACATTCACTGCTGTAAGCACATAGCTTTCTGTTCACTCGGTTGATGTAAGGAATTAGATTTCCTCCCAGCAACAATGGGCCACCACTAGCCACAACTCCCTTTCATAGGATCCAAGGCATATTCCTCACCTTGAAATTGTCCACACAAGACTTGGTTGGGAGGAGGGACCACAGAGCTCCAAGCGTTCTGCATAAGACCTTGCTCCCTTCCCTCAGCACTGCCAACAAAATTACAAGGGACCCAGAGCTCCAGAGTCCCAGTGAAGTCACTACACGCTCCACCCCCAAAACTCCCTGCTTCACCAAAGTAATTGTTTAAGAAACAATCCCTCAAAGGATAATATAATTAGATCTGACCATCTATATCTTCCTGAGAGACCTTTAAGGTTAATGCCATCATGTCCTATAGCCCTGGTTAACGCAGTTCCACATTCCTTAGGCTGTCTTAATTCCCAGACTCTTATCCCCTCACAGCTGTATAGGTCACCTAATCTGAATCAAGCCCTTAGCCCTCACCTGATTCTCCCAGTGGGTTTCAGCTAAGGTGCTACTGGCATTTTAGTGCCAGAGCCAGAGATGCTAATGTTCTGCCATGCCCTGTACAGCATATGCACCATAATAATTATCTTGCTTAAATTTCCAAGTTTATCTGTTAAGAAACACTAAATTTTCATAAGTTTCCCCTAAAATTCCTGTCTCTCCTCAGCAACAGTTTCTCTATCCTTGACCTCATCTCTGAATGTTCATTTCATCTTCCTGCTCTACGAGAAAATGGCCTGCCTACCCACTGAAGAGCTCTGCTCAAGCGGAAGCTGCTGGAGCTCCTTAAACCCCAGCCTCCTTAGTTTCAACCTCACCCAGATGTTGTCAGTCTATGCTGCCCACTACCAAAATACATGTCCTGTGAACTTGAAAGGGAAATAAACTTCCCATCCAGAGGCTAATTATGTTTATTTCCAGAAGAAAATCCACCTGCGCATAACATCTCCTCTCAGATTATGGCATTTGAGAAAGCCTTGTCTTCTTGCACAGACATTTGCCATGGTAGTAAACCCAGGCAGCAAGCCTTACGTGAAGCCTTACATTCCACCCTTCCGCCACATCTAACTTATTCTAAACTTCCTAATTTCCCTGAGCTGGTGTTGTCAGCTTCCTGGCACTGTAACTGAGCATGGCCTATGTCTCTTTTTTTTTTTTTTTTTTTTAACATCTTTATTGGAGTATAATTGCTTTACAATGGTATGTTAGTTTCAGCTTCACAACAAAATGAATCAGTTATATATATACATATGTTCCCATATCTCTTCCCGCTTGCATCTCCCTCCCTCCCACCCTCCCTATCCCACCCCTCCAGGCGGTCACAAAGCACCGAGCTGATCTCCCTGTGCTATGCGGCTGCTTCCCACTAGCTATCTACCTTACGTTTGGTAGTGTATATATGTCCATGCCTCTTTATCGCTTTGTCACCGTTTACACTTCCCCCTCCCCATAGCCTCAAGTCCATTCTCTAGTAAGTCTGTGTCTTTATTCCTGTTTCACCCCTAGGTTTTTCATGACATTTTTTTTTTTTTTAAATTCCATATATATGTGTTAGCATACGGTATTTGTCTCTCTCTTTCTGACTTACTTCACTCTGTATGACAGACTCTAGGTCTATCCACCTCATTACAAATAGCTCGTGCTCCTGTTCTGTCGCCACTACCTCTATCTGTGGAATTGCTTAGGCCTACCTCCTAGGGAAAGTTTTTCCATATGTAAAATATTTTTTTCAGCTGGAAAATAACTATCCAGTAATCCTTATCTGAAGCATCTACTGATGCCTCTGAAGTCTGTGACCCATAGTGCCTAGTGAGGAGTGAAACATTTCCCATTTGCCCATAAGCAGAGTCCTAGTTAAGCATTAACCTCTCCTGACCTCCTGTTCTAGTGGTTCTTCACCTAGTACACATTATACTCACCAGATACTCTGGTTAAATTGGCTTGTGGTGAGGCCCAGGCCTCAATATTTTTTAATTCCTGTGGTGATTCTTATATGCAACCACCACTGAAAACCACTATCATGTTTTTCAGCTGAATTTGTAACAGGTCCATCTTCTTAGCTGAGTCTTTCCTACCCTTCTACAAGTAAAGCCAATGTTGTTTGTTGATTTTGAGAGCCTTCTTTTCTGTCTATCTCCCTCTGCATTCTGGTGACTGTATTGTGTTTCTCAAATACAGTACTTTAGATTTCATCTTTCAGAAAATGTGGACACTCATATTCTGGTAGTTATGGAATCAATGAGTTCTCTGTCTTCCCAAAGCACTTGTTTATGTAATTTTTATCCACCATCACTTTGGAGTCATCCACTCAGGCTTTCTCCCATCCAACCAAGATCTAAGTCAACTTGATCTATTTTTAACCTAGCAGGCTGCTGGAAGATAAACCTCATCATTTCTGTGCTTCCTCTTAGATTCCACAGTTTTTGAGGCACGTTCCCACAGGACACAGCTAGTACCTGCAGAGTCACCTGCCATGACTGTTACCTTGAAACTCATCTGGATATTCTTTGAGAATTTTACACTGATCCTTCAAGTTACCTTCTCCCCAGTCTATAACCACATGGTGTAGCAATCTATGTTTAACATAATTACTTTTATGAGGAATACTAGGAAGGGTGTGTGCAAATTTAAGAGACCACCTTACATTAATCCCCTTAATCTCTCTACTGGAAGCCATCCCAGTCTACTCTCCATGATCTTCACCTTATTTCTCTGTTAAATTTCTCTGGGACAAATTCATAGTTTCTGATGAGTAACAACTAAAATCTACCCATCCTCTGACTTTTCTAGTCCCCTCTTTAAGAGAACTTATTCTTGGGCATGCTTCCTCTGGTTTTCCCCTCTTTTTCCAATTTATACTGGATTTTAATATCCTATTTTTCCCTCTTTTCCGTCCCTTGTGTCTTTGTGGATCATGGCTTTCTCTTACAGAACTACCACTGTTCTTTTAATTTAGTCAGTCTTATTTCCTTATTTTGTTCTTTTATAATTTCCCTCTGCTCTTGTTATGATATCAATATGCTCTTGAAACATATTTTTCAAATCACTCTAGTTCATCTTTGATATTCTGAACAAAACTTGATTCCTAAAAATAGAAATCAAGACATTTTTTATAGTTTTTGTTAATAAACTTGATTTTAAAAATAGCCTAGATTTGGAAAAATACACATAAGTGAATAGTTTGATGACTTATTACAAAATAAACATACTATGCAACCATTACCCAGGGCAAAAACTAGATCACCACCAGCAGCCAGACGACCTTATATTGCCACCTGCCAATCACCCCCCACTATCTTGACTTCTAACTCCACTTACTCACTATCTTGACTTCTTACTCACTATCTTGACTTCTAACACCATTCCTTATTTTCTTCTAACTGTATACAAATTAAATTTTATAGCATGTATTTTTTAATATTTCTGGCTTCTTTTACTCAATGTTATATTTAGAAAATGTATTCATGTTGTTGCATGTGGCAGTAATTTGGTTATTTTTATTGCTGTATAATAGTGCATTTTATAAATATACCAAGATACAGTTATACCCATTTTTGATTAATGGACACTTATAATTGAAGGACAATCGCTTTTATGAGCAACTTACAGTTTACAAATTCTATCTATAGCTATAAGAGACTACCTTGCCTTTGGACTATTACAAATAATGCTTCTTTGAATATTCTTGTACATCTCTTTTGGTTGGAATAAGCATTTAATTTTGTTGAACACATACCTAAGGAGCAGAATTGCTGGTCACAGGCATGCACTGAGTCAGGATCTAGTTGGTGGAATTTCATGCACAAAACTTTGGTATACTTTGAAAAAGTTAAATAATAACTTTTTTTACAAATACATATCCCAGAAATATATAACTGATCTAATAAAATCATATCCTGTGGAAGCAATATGATTGTTGGAAGCAATATGAATATTGTTCCCAACATTTAGGCAGAAATGTCACTAGACTTGAAAAGGCAATTAACTATACATCAACAGTTTAATAAACCCAGATTACAGAGGGCCCTAATAGTCAGGCTATGATGTTTGCACTATATTCTCTGGGGGTAATGGACACCAAACAGTGGAGTTACCTGGTCAAAGTGATACTCCAAGGAGACATTCTGACAGAACGGATAGGGTAGAATAAAGCGTAAACTTAAGTACACCATTTAAAAGCTTTCTGAGAGGGGCTTCTTTGGTGGCGCAGTGGTTGGGAGTCTGCCTGCTGATGCAGCGGACGCGCATTCGTCCCCCGGTCCGGGAGGATCCCGCATGCCCGCATGCCCGCATGCCGTGGAGCGGCTGGGTCCGTAAGCCATGGCCGCTGAGCCTGCGCGTCCGGAGCCTGTGCTCTGCAGCGGGAGAGGCCCCAGCAGTGAGAGGCCCGCATACCCCCCAAAAAAAGCTTCCTGAGAGTGATCTCCTTTTGGAGACTTTAAAAAATGGGGGAGACAAAAGGAGAGCTTTAGAAATCTCCCACCAAAAATGAATCCAGAAACTAGTCTTCCTTTATAATAGTTTCATCACATTTAAGTGCAGCAAGAATGCCACCATCAAACTTTTCCCAGGTTAAATTCATTCACAACTTCTAACCCAGATTTCAAGTTTGATTCCAACACTGTATGACTACCTAAGACTAAACTGATTGAGTTAAAAAGGAAAAAAGAAAATGTTATTCTTTTAAACAATAAAGACAATTATCATAACACTTAGCAGGAAAAAAAATTACCCCTCAAAAGCACAGGAGGCATGCACAGAATTGTGCTAATGATTCTATTCATGCTAATAAAGTCACTGGGTTTCTACACTATGAGGGAGTTTCTCACATTACTCAAAATCTTGCTTTGGGTGTTTTTTGCTTGTAGAAGCCCAGGAGGTACTAGTGGAGGATAATGAATACCTTCCCACAGAGAGGGGAACAGAATCCTTGTGAGCTTTTTCAAATGCTTCCACAGAAGCACAATGCTCACCTTAGTGTTTGTCCAGTCACTATGTACATACCATTATCATTTCCAATTGGGAAACATCAACTCTAAATCATTTCTGAGAACTAGATCCAGATTAGGGCAGATGTTTTGGGTTATATTCTTTTTTAATAAATTACAAACTACAATAGTAGCCATCTGTTTTAGAAGTTTATGTTTATTGTTTTCTATGGAGTAACAAGCAAAAATAGAAACAAATAAAAGAAAACATCTGTCATGGAAAACTTTGAAAGGTGGAAAAGTTTGCTTTTAAACTAGTATCAAAATCAGCAGATCAGTCATTTTGAACAGATTTGGTTTTTTTTTTTAATTGGTTATGAAATTTTTAGTTAAATTGTCTAGTTGCATTGGGATCAATTTGCCTCAGGCCGTTAATAGCTGAAGAAGAATATTATAAAATCTTAAAATTTATATAAACTGAAATGGCTTCCCACTGACATATATATATAATGTGCTGACATATATAATAAAGATTTTACTTAAACTTCCATTTCAGATGGCACTGGGTTGGCAGCCCCACGAATTGACCTCTCACAACTTCCCATTTGAAATGTACTCATACTGACAGAAATGATATTGCTGGAATTTGGGAGGAATTTTTACAAAAAGATTGATCTAACTGGATAGAGAGAGAAATATTTGCCTACCCAAAAGGCAGCAAGAAATATATATTCTCTTTCATTGTCTTCCTATGGACTCAGAACTCTACAGAATGTATGTTTGCTTCCAGACCATTACTACTTCACCCCTGTCATAAACAACTCACTCTTTGAGACTCATACAATTTGATTACACTCTCCATCCCTTTCTTGTTACTGTAAACAAATGAAAGGAACGCCTGTGTCATCTCTGCCACAGTCTTCCTCTCCATGTTAAATCCTGCCATCAGCCTGAAGGACTTCAGTGTTCCATCAGAACCCAGCCCTTCAGTTCCCTGGTGTACTAGTTCCAAGTAACCTTCTCTTCCACTTCCAACTCAGATACCCACAACCAGATCTGTAGCCCAGTTTTTGTCACCATCCACAACTGCTCCACCTCCAGAAACACTCATTCAGGTATCCTGCTTGCTCAGCACAACTTCTTCTCCTTCCACCTTACTTGTTCAACATCTCCCCCCAAATAGTGTTTTGGCCTCATCAGACCACTAGCCCAGGGATGTATCTACCACGGCTCTTCCAACATATAAGTAATCTCCTTTCTTTCACAGCACTCTTGCCAAATCCCAATCACCTTAAACACCTGACTTCAAAACCAAACATCTAGATTCCAAAAATAAAAACAAATAACATATTTAACAAAAAGTGTGATGGAAAGAGGAGAAAAGAGATGAAAGGCAAAGCCCTCTGCTACTCAGCTTTTTACTTTTCCCCACCTAGCCGAGCATCTTGAACGTCCATTTCCATAGAGGCTTTCTGGTTCCTGCTGGTAAATATGAGCCATACCCCCCAGCACACACCTCCTGGACAAGGAGTGCTTCCCTGGAAAGACCACACTGAGACCCGGCTCTACTGACTTAGAACAAATAAGGGTAGATAGTAAAAGATCATGAGGTGGATAAATATCTTTCTCCAGAAATCTGCTTCAGAAAAGGCCTTTGCCTCCATGCACTGGGAGGCTGCTATCCTCCCGCAAAGGGAAGGTGGTTAACCAGCCTGGGAGCTTGTGGTTCTCAAGAGCATCTACCCAAGTGTCCCCGTTCCAGGTCCCTGGCTTTAGCGTAGATGACTAGTTAGGGCTATTAATTCAATCTCTTGTAACTCTGCCAGTCTTATAATCAAATTGCAGACTGAATTTTCAGCTCAGGTGGCTCTCTAGTTGCAGGAGATAAGGCTCTCTTTAAATATTGCTCTGTAAGCTTTCTGGCTTTCGTGAAGTGCCCTAAGTTGGTAGGTAGGTAGTCAGTAGTCTCTGAGCCTGTCATTCTTTTTCTGTGAAACTTCTGTAGCAGTTAACAAATGAAAATCATCCCTACTTTTGTTACAATAAACATTGTCCCCCATATCTTTCAAGTGCTAAAGCTATCACATAAACCAGTGCTTCCCTTTTTTCTGTATTCCATCCTTGTTCCCTAACTACTGCAAGCAATATGAAAATTCAGTCATGTAATAAGACAAAAAGTGAATATATCAATTTATACATAGAGATAATAATCAATTAGAAGATACAGTGGGAAAAACACTTTACTTAAAATATCAATAAAAAGAGATTTTTAAAAAATGTTTTCTATATAAATTAGTATTAGGCCCAGCTACATGCAACATAAAACCCAAATAAACAGGGCTTAGATACACAAGTGGTTATTTTTTCATATGAAAATTCCACTGGTCAGGAGCCCAAGACTAGAATAGCACTTCCACAGATCCCTAAGCGTCCTGGCTCCTTCCAGCTTTCTGCTCCAGCCATAGTGTCCCATTCTCACCAAAAGAAAGAGGAGAGTGAAGAACATGTCTTCTCCTTTAAAGAACACTCCTCAAAACTGCACATACCACCTCCATTTGTATCCCACTGTGCAAAACCTACAAGGGAAGCTATAAAATAAAGACTTCATTCCGGGCGGCCAAGTGCCAGCTAAAATTCAGGGCTTCCACTGCAGACAAAGAAGGGGAGAAATGACATTAGGGGACAACTACAAGTCTCTGTCATACCTAGGAATGTTTAAGAAGAAATATTAAGATCTACAAAGAAATACTTTTTAACTGCCTGAGAGATACTAAAAGAGATCTGAACAAATGAAAAAGCACACCATGTTCTTGGGTAAGCAAAAAGAAATTTTACCTAATAAAATTTACACAAAAACATTTTAACAGCCATGAATTCTGATGCCTCAAATAGTATAACAAAACCATATATAAAACAGGACTGTTAAATATATGAGGAAATAACAGAAACACAATTATAGTAATAAATTACAACCTTTGCCAGAGCAAATAAACAAAAATAAATTTATAATTATTTTTAATAATAGAATAAATAACATCCAGATGTCAACTAAGGCCATCTTTCTGTCAAAAATAAAACTGGCAAATGCTCCCATTACATGTCAGGCAAAGGTTCAATGGCCTCCCCAAGGCTTCTAGGAAACCCCATGTCTTTCCTTCTCAGGATTCCCTCTAGTCTTGTTCCTGCCCTCTGAACCTCATTAGATTCTTGCCTCCTGTCTAGTTCTCCTTTATCCACCGTGCATAGGTCCAGAAGTGGGACACAGACCCTTTTATTCATTTATCTAACAACAGCTCATAAAGGCCTTTTTTGTTTATAGTCAACCTAACTGAAAGTTTGGGTCAGTGACAAGAAAACTACTAACACATACTAGGCAGTCTGTTCTTAAAAGTTGTTAGTGTTTGGTTACTCCACTACCATAAATATCACCCATTTTTCTGGGAAATCTAGCTTCTTGCCTTGTTACCTAGCTCTGCTTCCCCCCAAGAAAACTGCCCTAACATTTTCCTATTGCTCTGTTTTCAAGTCCATTCCATTTTGCCTCATCTCAGAAAATAACTTTTACTCATTTTTTTTTTAATTAGCAAGAGCTCCAACAGATAGCTTGGGTAGAACATATCAGAAGGGTTACTGTAATTTCTATCAGACTCCGTAGAGCCGTGCCAAACAAACATAGAGTCAATATGCACTGCAGCCAGCTTGTACCTTATTACCAGAGCTGATTACGTGAATCTCCTTCCTACTCCCCATGCAGTGACTTCACATCAGTAGGCTGAAATCTGCATAGTGGATATTTACACCCTGAAGTCATCCAACACTACACATATCAGTGCTTTTGGTTTGGTTTGGGGTTGGGGTAGGGATGGGGGATTTTTGTTTGTTTGGGAGACCAGTTTACCAGCACAATACTACATACATTCTATAAAACTTTGTGTTTGATGTGCAAATAAAGATTCAAGTCTTTTGATTCCCTTCCACATGAACCAGCCTAACCCTCCAGGGCAGTAATAAGGACAGGGAGAGGACACCAAGCAACATGATGATCTCACTGCTTGGATTCCACACAGACCACAGGAACATGACACTTTGCCTGTTCTAGTCCGTAATTTTCCCCCATGCAACAATACTGAGTAGAACAATTCAAGCAACATGGACATGCAACTTTATATTAACTTAATTTGTTCATTATACTGACCTGACTAGAGTTCAGACTCCAGGACAAAGAGGGGCTATTAAACCACATTCTAAAGAGAGGCTCTGGGGATCAATATCTCTCACAAGATCTAATGAAAAGCAGAAGAAAAGAGGCTATAACTCCCATCCAGGCCCATCCCCCTTCCATGCTCCCCCACCCCCAACCACCAGTATACGGAGACGACTGGAGGTAGAGAAGAGCAGGTTTTGAAGTCATTGGGCTTGCGGGGAATACAGTTAGTATTCATGGAAAATTACTTTCCTAGCCTTCAAGTCAAGATGGCAGGAGGAGATTCTCTTAGAGATTGTCAAATAGAATTTTTTAGTCCCTCCAAGAGGAGCAACTGGTCTTTTAGTTGGAGAATGACTATCTGCTAAGACTTGCTGACCTGTCCCTGTGAATTAAAGAGAGGTGATGGTAGGCTAAGGAAGAGGATGACAATGGAGAAGTCAAGACTCTTATCATTTGCTCTGCTAAGGGTGTGTGAGTTTCTCATAGGTCCAGAGAACACCAGAAAAGGAGCCAATCTTGAGATCTTTTTGCCAGTGCCCCATCCAAGAGGGCTACCCTCTAGGCTAAGGGACTCCAGAACAGGGAGGCTGTGTGATATACCACTGTAGATGAAAACTGAGCAGAAGGAATTAGAAGTGCTTGTGCCAAAGAAGATGCCCCTTGCCAGAGAAATGAGTCACAGGGAGATCTCACAGTATAGGGCAAAGAACTCACCCATGCCACTCCCTGAGAGATCAATTCTTTCAATGCCTTTCACACAAATAGACCACCATCAGCAGCCTGTTAGGATCACCCAGAGGGACAGCATAAAACAGCACAAACCAACAAAGGAAGAAGCATAACTATGCCCAATTAAAACAGGTCGACTTTTCAGCCAACCCTTTCTTCTTGTCCCCAAACACAGGAGTTGGAGTCTAGTAAGGGAGTGCAATGTTAACCTCTCCACTTAAAGACCCTTGAATCATGATTTCAAGAGGTGATTTGGAATGGAAAAGCTTTAGACCAAGTATGAGGGAAATTTTAAACTTGATTGGGTTGAGTTTTTTAAATCTAAGGTGTCCAAAGGTTATGGAATCTGTCTGTAACATCCTTAAAGAATGAAATGGAAGAGTTAATAAACATTAAAAGTGCTGATTAGAGAAAAATAAAGCTTTTCATGTTTATTCTCCACCCAGTTGAGATTCACCCCTTAATTCACCCCTTAAATTGTGCTTTTTTAGATTTACACAAAACAGAAACAAACTAAAACAAAACCTTTTTCTTTTATTTCCTTTTTTCTCTCCACCCCAATTCCCCTTCAGTGTTCCCACACTGTGACAGGACTCCCTGTCGGTTCATGCTGGTTTATGCTACTTTTCTGGTTAATACCTACAGGCTGTTGCTGATGGCCTCTTCGTGTGAAAGGCACTGAATGAGCGCATCCCTCATGGAGATCTTCTGTGTGAGTTACTCACCCTATCCTGTGGCCATCCTCTGGCATGGGAGATCAAGCCTTTACCTCCAAGTCCTTTCCTTGGCATGTCTTAATATCATGTAAGTGGTCCTAGGCTATCTCATCTGGCACCTATATAATCATTCCTTTGTGATAACTTTACTGTTAGTAGATTTGTTTCCAGTTTTGTGTAAAAGATATTGTATACTGTGGAATGAAACAGTGCAAAGAACCAAACACTTATTTTCTAGGACAGACACAAGTTGGTGCTAACTGGCTTATCTGATTTCACTTTACTTGTACTTAGAGTTCTACAGATTTTGTTTTATTTTAATGTAAGCATTTTCCCCTTCAGATAAAAGTCTACTTATTTTTAAAATATTATTTAAAATTAAATACATATTGTTGCAAACTTTGCTTCATCTTACTTCTCCACAAAGACAAGGTCTCGCTCTAATTTCTCCCTCCACTCACCCAAGTTACCACCCCCCAAACTCACTACTATTTATTTGCACAGTAACTTAGCTTTCCAAAAGTCCAGTGGTTAGATCATATGCTCTGATAAGCAAATGACCCAATGGCTTGAGTTAAACATAGAAAAATTAATAGAAGCTTTGAAAGTTCAGTCTTTTCTTTCTCTCCCACTCCAATCTCTTTTCCCAATAAAACATATACATCGTTCTTGCCTCCTCTCAGGAAGCAAAACAATGACAACTGTTTTGTTTTGGTTTAAATAAACCGCCCCTATCCAATACAATTAAGCATGCCAGAGTATGCAAATGAAGAGACGATAAGCCAAGTTTATTCTATAGACAAAGCTGAGGCTGAGGAAGTGTATCAGTACAATTATTATTTTTTTTAATATTTGAGTTTATGTCTTGGTATGTGCTCTCCCTGCCACCTCATCTGCACCAAACCCTAATGAATGACATCTGGCCTTTGAGCACATTCGTATAACTTACCTGGCTTCTAAAGGTAGTTTGTATTGACCTGAAACAAACGCTGAATATATGGATGCATGTATGTATGTCTCCCACTAACAGGAAATATGTCTTCTTTTCAAGCATCCATAAAACATTCGTAAATATTGTTTGAAGAATGGGAAAACAAATCAACAAAAGATTAGAGACTACCTTAAAACCAATAAAATAAAAAAGATCATAACAGATGAAAAAGAAGCATTGCAAACTAATGCACATGGGGGAATTATCCAAAGATTTGGGGGAAATTATACTTTTGAGGAACAGATTAAGTTGGATCACAATTTCAAACTGTCATTCACTAATATAAATTTCATTTAAAAATGAAAGCAGAAGACAGAAATACAACTATTAAACCGATCTCAGAATAGATAAGCACTTTCTAAACGTAGACACAAATGAAAACATCATTGGGAAATGTTGTTAAACTTACCTATATAGAATTTGAAGCCCTCTGAAAGGCAAAACCTCATAAAATTATAAGATAATTCAAACTGAGAGAATTATTTATATTAATGGCAGGCATTTAATAATATTTGCAATATTAAAGACTCACTCAATTTGTAAAAAGGACTCTAAAACTTTTGAAAATGGACAAAGAATATGAAGAGAAAATTCACAGATGACATATAAATGGTTAATAAAATATTTAAGTTATTAATAAATAGACATACCGACTAAAATGGAGAGAAGGCCTTGACTGTGTTGTCCAATTGTCCTTTTCTTAAGTCAATAGTGCTACCAAGAGTGTTGTGAGAAGGGTCTCTCACACTCAGCTGGTGGGATAAACTGGTGTAAACTCTCTGGAAAATAATTAGACAACATGAACAAAGATGAGTAAACGTACTGCTGTTTAACCTAAAAGAAAGAGTCTCAGAGATGAGAATAAAGATTTATATTGAAGAAAGTTCATGACAGGATATACATCAAAGCAAATATTAGAAACAACCTAACTTCTAATAATAGAAAAATAATTAAATAATTTTTGAAAAATATTAAAATGACATGGTAAATGTTATAATATTAGGTGTAAATGTATGGGTACTCGTACATGTCAACTAATAAAAATTCTAAATCAAATTAAAAATCTCAAAGGAAGTAAAATATTGAGTATACTTAGGTAGTACAATTATAAAAGCTTTACTTTTTCTAAAAAACTGTTCAGTGTTTTCTAAATTTTGTAATAATATGTGTGTACTATAAATATTTTATAAAGTGTTGATTGAGTACTGAGTATATTTTTTTCAATGGTTTAGAAATCTCTAATGAAAACACTTAAAATATAACTTTATATCACAGTGGGTTTGTCACTACAGTCCCAGCACAGAGTTTAAATCTATTTACATCAATCTACACTGAAGTATCTATTACAAACTTAAGTGTTAGAGACAAGCAGACAGACAAGGAATATTCTTGCCCTTGACAAGTGTCCAGGCTAATGAAGAGACAGACAAGAAAGTCGACTATGAGAATACAGTGTGCTAAGTGCTGTAACTGAGATATTTACAGCATATGTGCAAGTATAGTCGAAAAATAGTGAATTCAGCCTAGAGGAAGGTGTTGGAAAGACTTTCACGAAGAAGGTCACCTTTCATCTGATTGATTCTTCTCCCTCATCTCTTTTTTTCTTCTCCCGGTATGTTAGAGACCAAGGAGATACAGTAAAGAGATGGAGTCTTCAAATTTGGAAACACAGTCATGATATGAGGGGTTCTTTAAAATCAGCTAGAGAAAGGATTATTTATTTTTACTATCTTAAATCTGAAAAATCTAAGACCCCTTCCCAATACATAGAGGAGGAAAATAACCCCCTGTGGGAACCAGAAATTGGGGGTGTCGAGGATTTTGCTGCATCTCAGGCATGGAACTGGGATCCCGGGGGGCAGGATGTTCCTCTTCAAGAAGGGTCAGGCCATCTAGCTGCAAGTCATGTGTGAGACTGACAGCCTCCAGCCATCAACTATATCAGGGTCTGTCCCAGCTTTCCAACTAACTAGGTTACTCTTTTCTGAGGGTGGAGGGGGGCTAGCCAGTGGCTGAACAAGAGAGTGATACAGGGGCTAGCTATTTCCACCCAGTGTGGGAACCCTGTACCAGGCAGTCATTGCTCTAGACCTCCCTATTGGGCGTCATCAGGTCAACATCACAGTCTGACGGCTTCCCCTTGTTCAATTCTGCCTCCATACCCCCCCCCCCCCCGCCTTCCCCTTTTGCACTTCTATTCAGTCTCCATTTCTACTTCCTAGAGAACCCACCCATCACAAGAGAGATGAGTCAAAAAGGCCCCGAGAAGTATGGGCCAAAAAAGTAACAGGGCCAGAAGGAAAAAGAAACTGGTGTCTCCTGAAATGAACTTGATCAACAGCAATATAATTTTCCTTCTGGTAATATCCTCTAGTCTATTGCAGATATTAATAAAAAGCACACAAGGGACAAGTGAGGTGACAACATGTACAGCAAAGAGGAAAAATTAGAACATTAGGGAACTCTTGCTAATGGATTGGTTTGGATGAATAAAGAAGAAAAAAATGTATACTGGGACATGGCAGAATTCAAAAGGAAAGTCAGAAGCTAGATCATGGAGAATGCTACACTCTGTGTCAAATACATGAGGATCTTTCCTTCCAACTTTCTTAAATACCTTTTTTTTTTTAACTTCCATCATTTTTATAGTCTTATGCAAGGACAATGGAATTACAACGTGAAAATCTTCAGTGAAATTTATTGACGTTATCATACTTTCACTGAATATTAAAAATAAACTTAAAATCAAATATCAGATATCAAATAATCCTTTCCAAGGATTTCTAGAATATCTACTTATCCTTATGTCTGGCATAATACTTCATAGGCGCATATTAAACTGTTTATTCCAGTGATCACAAAACAGGTGGCAATTTAAGCATATATAAGATTTAGTTAGGATATGAGTTTAAAGGTTTTTATCACCAGTGTGCTCTCAGACAATAACAGTTTCTCTGTGATGTGGTCTCTCTCAGATCAGAGTTTCCAGGTGTCTTTACAAAACTATATGTAACCATCTATCCAGAGAGCTCTTCTTTTCTGTGACAAAATTTTGCCTTTCAGATGTGTCACAATCACTTAACCATGACTCACAACCACTTTTCGTGGACACCTCCATCAAATTGATTGTTGTTTACAAGGCCTTGGAACCAGGCTAGTTCCTCACAGCCTGTACCTCACTGTTATCTATCACACAAAAGCAAGACAGAAACTACATAAATTCATTTTGTTTCAAGTGTTACAAAGGACAGAAGAGCTCACATTGTCCATAAGGTATTTTCTTAACTGCGTATTTCCAGTGATATCCCATGGTCCTCACTGGTTGACATTTCTTTATAAAACACTCCTAATATAGATGTCTGTGTCCAAGTAATGATTCAAGTGGGCTTAAGTTGAGAATTGCTTGAAAGCAGGGGTTTTGTCTTATCATTCTCTGTATCTGTGGTATACCTAAGGCAACCAGTAGGTAGCAATTTCTGATTTCCATTTCAGCTTTGCAAACCAGAAATATCTCCTCTGAAAGTAGGAGAACGTTCATCTGAACATTCATTGTTCCAATGGCAACGCTCATGAGCTAAAAATAGAACTTAAAAAGAAAAAAAAAAGAGCTTAGTAAATTACATTTTTAGTAAAGATTTTTATAAAGTAAATGACCCATAAGAATCCATCCTCAGTGGCTTTCTCTCATCCATTCATACATGGTTAGCCTCTGCAAAGCCTGATGTGTCACTGGCCTAGCATGAACTTCATAAAGTATGGGTAGCTATCATCTGTAAATACACTGCACTTCCCCATAATTAATGTCTCTGACACTAATGAAAGTTTTGCGGCTGTGCATGTTTATTACCAAACAGGTTTAAAATGTCAGCCTTGATTGATTTTCTACCTAACTCATTTTATAGCATGTTTTATGCCTCCATAAGGATTATCATCAATTCAGCCAATATGAACAATAATAAATAAATAAAAGAAACTGAAATGGATAAGTTTAAACAAAATTGCCAAAGACAATGAAAGTTAAAGATGTAAATGCCACTTTAGTTGCCTTCCTTTTCTGCTTCTCTGCCCACTTCTCTCCTTTCTCCGAGGCTTTCTATGAAGTTTACTAAACAGATTAATGCAATAATGGTCTGACTCTTGCTCTTCAGCAGCCTGAGCATGAATTACAGTTGTGCAAATTTTTAAAAGGCTTCATCTGAGAAATTAGCTAAAGCAGAGATACAAAATTTTAAAAAATAATAATTTTTAGAAAAACAGACAAATAAAGGTAGCACTTAACCATCTAAGGAAATTACAAAATTAGTAGATTATTTGATATTTTTTTCATATTCTTTAATCAACAACATGACAGTTAGCTACAAACATGCAGGCTACTTTTGATCAAAGTGCAGAGTAAAAATTTAGTTTAATTTGAAACAAGAAGTGTTTATTTGAGAAATCATCTTGTTAAATTCACCAGAATTTAATGAAAATTGTGAAATATTCTAGTTTGCCTTTGACATTTTTTCCAATTCAAGAAAGTCTTCTGTTTTCATCTCCCTTTGATCTTTTACTCCCTTTAAAACAAATTTTTATGTTTTCTTATTACTGAAATAGTGTATGTTCTTTAGACAACATTTTACATGAGAAAGTGCTGTGTATCTCTGTGTTACCACTTACCAATCATATTGACACATTTATATGACTCCCTCCCAGAACATAAGTCCTTCTAGCCAGAAACAGAAACTTTGAACCCCAGAGCCTTAAATAGTAAACAGCACATCTCAGAGGCTCAATATATGTTTTTTGTTAAAGTAAGCAAATAAAAAATTTCCACAAGTTTACCACTAAGAATTTTTTACTTATATTTTTCTGTATTTCTTTCCAATTTTTTTACTCTGTTCTTTTGGGATCATTTTTCTAAGTTGGAAAATAATTCTAAAAAATTTTGACAAGAGAACTCTAATATTCAAAAAGCCCTCAAAAGTCAAACAAATAAATCTCAAGTGGTAGAAATGAAGGCCCTATAAAAGGAAGACATTCCAGAAAGCCAGAGCACATACTGTCATTTCTAAAATTGTGACACCCACTACTCCACTTCCTTGTAATGTTAACCCTCTGCTGTTAAGGTAAGGAATCAAGATTTTCACTATAAGAGAAAAGTGATACAATGTATAATTCAGGAAGGTAAGAAAAAGCCATGTAATATTAAATGTGAATTGGAAGTATCACTATGAGCTTGAGGCTTTTTATATGTGTTTTCTAGCTCTATACACTGTGTGGATGTAGAAACAATGACATCGCTGTAACAATGAGCACATTTTGTGCCCAGGTCTTTTATTCTAAGCACCATTCTCCACTAAAAGAAACCAGAGAAACTTGGAGAAATGCTTATTCCAGGTATAAGTCAGGGAAAATACAAAGTAGAATCAGAAATCTTGTTGCACTAGTAAAAGAAATAAAAGTGCCCAAAGACTAGTGGGGCTGTATTAGTTACCTGTAGCTGTAAAACAAATTACTCCCAAACTTACAGCCTTAAAACAATAAATATTTATAATCTCCCAGCTCTGTGGGTCAAAAATATGAGGGTGGCTTAGTTGGGTTGTCTGACTCAGGGTTTCTCACAAGGCTGCAATGAAGTTGTCAACCAGGCTGCAGTCCTCTCAGGTTCATCTGGGAGAGGATTCACTTCTAAACTCACTCATGTGGCTGTTGACAGTATTTGTTTCCTCATGAGCTGTTATACTGAAAGCGTAGTTCCTTGCTGGCTGTTGATCAGAAGGCTCCCTCAATTTCTAGCCATGTGGGCTTCCTCATAGGAAAGCGAACACATTGTGTCTGGCTTCCATTAGCATTAGCAGACAAGAGAGTTAGGATACCAAGACAGAAGCCACAGGCTTTTCATAACCTAATCTCAGACATGACATATCATCACTTTTGCCCTATCCTATTTGTTAGAAGTGAGTCACTAGGTCAAAGGACACTAAAGGGGAAGAATTATATAAGGGCATGAATATTAGGAAGCAAGGATCATTGGGAGCCATTCTAATGGCTGCCTATCACACAGATCATGTCAGAGGTCAAAGGAACAAGTCTGAATAGGCTCCAATTGAACTGGCTATTTAGGACAATTTGATCACCAATAAAAATAACTATAATGATGTATTATGATACAATGAATTTTTAAAAATACTATGAGTCTATAGCTATTAGAAAAAGTGGAGGAAAAATTTTAAGTGAGGGAAATGTATTATTTGGACTCAGATTGCCATTTTAAATAGAAAATCTATATTTCCTTTTTGAAAACTCACAAATTATCTTTCACAATTCTATATTTCACCCAGTCTCCATGGAAAGTTTACACATATACTTGATCCAATAAAAATTTTGGTTCATCTCTAAAAAAACAAAGAAAAGTACAGATGGAAAGTGGAAGGGAAGAACAGTCTTATTTATTAAAGAGTGCCATTTAATAAATACAGAAGAAATGACAGAATTAGAAAATCACTATTTTGTAAACCTCAACCCCAAAGTAATAAATGATTCCAGCAAGGGTTATCAAAATGAGCTAAAACCATTGGGTGAAATGTAGTCATATAACAGTATAGTCACATAGTGCCAAAATTTCATCTAACAGAAGATGAAATATTAATAGATTATTAAAAATTAATAGATTAGTAATGATAATAGAGTAAATATTAATTAATAAGAGCAAAAAACATGCCTTTTTCAATACCAATACTGACGGTTAGCATCTTAGCCAATCACTAATACTGGACAACCTTGTATTATATGCCTCCTGATATAATGTTATGCAAAATATGGATCATCACCTGTGAAATCTTCTTGCCATAAATGTTTGAACTTAATCTAGTCAAGCTTTTAAACCAAACATCCAAATTACAGGAAATACAGGGGATAGAGGAACAAGTTAAACAAAACCAATGAGGAAGCAACCAGACAAATCTAGAATGTGTGACATCCAAGAGAAAATCACCCTGGACTCTGCAAAAGTCACTGGCATGGGATAAAAATAAAGAATGGAGTCCAGTTCTAGATAAATCTAAACAGAGATCAAAACCAAATGCACTATGTGAACCCTGACTGGACTGTGCATAGGAAAAAATAAATTGCTTAGGTCTCTGGGGGATGCCATCCAAAGAGGTCACAGACACATAGTCCTAGGATATAAAATACAGTTTATTGAGTGAACAGTTTAAATCAGAGAAATAATAGAATGCATGTATTCCCCATAATGCTTATAATCTCACAATTTAGGTTTTGCGTAGTTGACCTCTAAATGCCTGGCCTATGTGCAGTAGAGAGGGGCCCTTCTCTACTGGTAAGGCTGTACGTATTTACAGTGTGGAAGGAATGATCTATGGAACTATGCAACACTGGAAGTTCCCAACATGAGGAAATGGTTTCACTAGAAATATGGAGCCCCGAGGGTCCAGGGGTTGGTATCAGCCTCTTCTTCCATGGAACTAACTTAGACTTACTGAGAAGTTCCTTGCTAAGCTACTACAAAGAATTTCCAAGAGCACTGGGAGATCTCACTGGCAGACAACTGGAGAAATTTTTAAACAAACTAGATATTAATTAAAATTGTTGAATTGCTGTAAATTTTCTTAAGTGTGATAACAGCTTTGTGGTTATGTATGAGAAAGTCCTCTATTCTTAGGAAGTACGTGCTGAAGTAACCACAGGCAAAATGTCATGATATCTAAAACTTACTCTCAAATAGACTTTTTAAAATAGTGGGTATGTAGAAAACTAGTGAAACAGAGAGACAGAGAAAGAAAGAGAAATAAAATGTGGCAAAATATTACCAATCACAGAATCTAGGTAAGGGGTATTGAGTGTTCATTGTGCTACCGTTTATACTTCCCTGGAGTCTTCAAATTCTCCAAAATAAAAAGTTGAAGGAAGATGAGGATTGTCTTAATTCTTGAGTAAATTAGAAGTAAATTTGCAAACAATATGAAAACATGCTTTTTAGTTCTTCTCCTTTTGTGATTAAAAAAATTAGTAATCTAGATTTAGAAGCTAGACTGCTGACTGCAAATAACTGACCTAGGAAACTGGATTAAATTATTGAAGACAAGTTTGTTCCTAGAACACTGAAATGAGGATATGGCAAATAATATGCTCATGGGAAATTATTTCCTAGGTCATTTTGAATCTCTTCTTGTTATTTCTAATTTAAAATGTATCTATTATACATAGTGGGCATATTGGCTATTTGGTTGCCTAGCTGTGATATTAGTCCAGCAAAACTTGAACACTATATTGAAAAGTATTTCTCTTAACTATAATAATGTTTATTCCTCTAATATAGTATCCCTTACTTTCTATTTATTGCTAAGCCATCATTTGTTAAACTAAGGTTTCTTGTTAAATAACGTAAGATACTGGTCCAAGAAACTAATTAAGGAAATAAAAGAAGAATGTTTCACTTGCTGCTGTTTTCTAGCTTTCTATAAATATTTCTGCAGTACCTGTGATTAAAGCAGATTTTATTGTCCTATCTAACTTCTCCACCATGACCTTCTTCTCCCTATTGTCTAATAAACATCTGCTTCAATTGAATATTTCAGCTGCCTGAGAAATAAAAATCACATTTTCCCTCTCATTCTTTCTCTGATATTCATTGTGTGATTCCCGTCTACCTCTAAATCATTAGATGGTACTCAACACTAAAACTAGAAGAAAAGGCTCATTAGAATTAAACTTGATTATACATGTGAAGCTCAGTAAGGCAGTATTAGATACTGGAGCAAGATACCTACATTTATTTCTTCACTGTGAGAATGTTAATAAATCTAAAAATCTGAGTTCCTGGAACAGGAAACTAGTTTAACAGTTTATCATCACAGCCTTCAGAGAATAGCAGTACAAGTTTTTCTGTGTAAGTGGACACAAGTAGAAAATATGGATTTGTTTTAAACTATTTTGCCAAATCACTCTAAAATTAACAAAACATAAATTATAAAAATTAACATATATGAGTTTACATCTAATGATACAAAATTTAAGAGAAATTTTTTCTTAAAGTAGGAGAATAGATGTTGGTATTATAGAGAACTGTTATGACTATGTCTTTGGCACTATTCAAACAGTGCATGTTATTTAACATCTGCACTTGAGTTTCCTAATCTGTAGAATGTATAGTAATTTCATTGTGTTATTGGGGAGAATAAATGAACAAATGTATATAAAATGCTCGGTACAGAGCAAACCCTCAACAAATGCTAGTTTTCTACCACAGTAATTCCCCAAAATGATTCACCAATACTGCATCTTTCTTAACACAAACAGTATCTCAATAATTGTGGTGAACAACCAATTTTCCAATTATATTTATAACTAAATTTGACTTCCAAAATTAAGTCTGGTTACAAACATGGGTATGACTTTTTTTCTTTTTTTTAAGAAAAACCAAAAGGGTTTTTTGAGATGGTCTCTTAGGACATAGGATTTCAATATTCCTCAATTTTTTTCTAAAGAAGATTCTCCAAATATAAAGAACATTAACATATGGTTCACAGTAGTAATCCGATTAAAATTTCAGAATTTGTAAATTATTATTTCTCAAAGAGATAGCTGATTATATCACAACTAAATGGAAACAGAACTAGATTATGAGACTCAGTAAAGTGCATTGTGGGAAAATGAAAAGACTACTGATCAAAGGAGGGTTCCTCCTCACAGAAAAACCAAGCTAAAGGGTCTCAGAGGGCTGGTCCTTCTGTTTACATCACATTAATCAAGGTCGCAAGTCACTGTGTTTACAATCTTCTTAAAAGGAAGACAGGAGAGCAGTGCTTTGAGAGTATGCATTTCTCCTTAAGGATGCATTATCTTTCTCATTAGTTTCCACATCCTCTGGAGAAAAAAGTAAAGTCAAAAATTTGCTTCAAATTTAAACCTATAAATTTGTCAATGTGAATTGCTGCTTTCTTCCCAAAGGCATTTGAAACAATTTACTTTTCATATTCGTCACAAGCTAAATATGATCCCAGCCTTCTCTTAAAAAAGGACTCTTAAGGCTGAGAGAATACAGGTATGTGGTTCCCCCCAGCGGCCACTGAGAACGTCAGCCCAGTTCAGAGACACAGTGAGGGGAAAGTGATGCTTTGAATTACCGCCAGCAAAAGCCCGTTGTCCAATCTTCTTCACCACCTGGTAACAGCTGGTGTGTATGTAAAGACGAGATGAAAAACGGATAGAGGTCAAATCCAGGAGGACTTCCCTTGTATAGCAAATCAATTTAAGGCAACGAAAGTACCAGGATAAAATTTCCAAGAACTTCTGAAGCTTAAAAACCATGGCTAAACTTTAGGGAGAAGAGACGGCAAGGAAGAAGATAGGAGCAAGGCTTCACTCACTTCACATAGCATCTCGTTAATAGTTTCAGATTTAGAAAAGTAGAAGAACTTTTCCCCTGTAACACCAGGGGAAAAGCTAATACCAGACTATTCCCAAACTGACAAGTAATTTGGAATGGAAACCGACACAATAAAAAATTCTTAATGTACAGAATATATTCCAGCTGAGAGTCTTCAATATCAGCAACTCCCAAAGGTTCCAGGCAGTCATTTGGCGATTGATAGCACCAAAACTTCTCAGCCTTGACCCAGGTTTCAACCATGTCCCACATACAACATTGCCTTGGTTCTCTTGAGGGTTCAGCCTTCATAGCAGCCTCTAAATTCAAAGCATAGTTTCTGAGAAGGGAAAATACTTTGGAACAAAGATGAGAAGATATATTTGCCTTCCAAATTTATAAGCCTCTATATTCACCAGCACCAGTCAGCCCACAAGCACTATGCACAGACAATTCACAACAAGTTAAGAGCTGGGGAGGGATGCTAGGCTAACCCCTCCTACCAACAAGCCTGACTCATGAATTCTCATAAGTTGTCCCCCCTCTTAAATGCGTCTCCTTAACTAATGCATGCGTAAACCTCTCCCTGCCTTTCTCCCTTTTCTGATCCCTTTCTCTTTCTGTTTTTACCTCTCTCTGGCCTCTCCTCCCTAATACAGCCACCTGTACCAGGTCAATTTGCCCTGCCTCCAAATACTGTTCTTTTCTATGTTTCGAGATTGACTCCTCTCTGACTTTTGTTTCCCTTAATCTTCTTCTAATGAATTTTCCTCAGCCTCCTGCTATTACTAACATGGGAAGCAGTCTGTTAAGGGATAAATTACTGAAGAGGCTCAACTACAAAGCACTATAGAGTCATAGAGCTTAGAGCCCCAAAGGGTCTCAAAATATAATGTGACAGAGCTTTCAGCTTACAGGCTGTTAAGGTGCCTCTTTGAATTTTCCAGATGCTGAAATTGAGGCTTAAAGCAGGTAACTGTCTTGCCTGCTGACAATTACCTGGAATTTTCAGCTTCTTAAGACAGAATATTTCCCATTATAAACATTACCTCTTACGCATAACAACATGGAACAACTTTTGAGGAAAGGGTTAGGTTTATCGTACTATGTGAGCATTGCCACTTAAATAAAAAGCCACCTGACAATACTTATATTTGAATTCCAGTACTAGAAACAATCTATTTTTTAATTACAACTACTTTGTCTTCTACATTCTTCTTTTTCTCCTTCACTTCAATATGAATAATTAACCCTTTTTTTGATAAATGCCTGTTTCCCGGTTATTGTGTATGAATACATATATGTTCTCATTTTAAGGTATATTGTTTTCACCTGCCAGCTGTCATGAAGAATTGCATCTGCCAAAAATGAGCCTTCCTTGTAGTTTTTTACGTTTTGTTTTGCCCACGAAGGTTAATTGCAGTTCTGCTTCCATAGCTTCCCTACTGCTGTGGAGTTAACCATGTGTTTTCTGCACTGGGGAAGGTTTATCAAAGGTCTGCAATCCAAAACAAGGGCAACAATAAATACCAATTAGACCCAGGCCCTCTGCTCCCACTGCCTTCACAGGTTAAAGCAGCAAACCCAGCATTTGACCTCAGTGAGACTGGACTCTACTACAGTCCCTGGGGAGGGTGGCTGAGGGACCTGTTGCCAATGTAGCTTTTGGATCACAAGTTTTCCTTCCTGATTGAGATGATGTAGAGGCACTGGTGAGCAGCATTCCTGCTCTGTACCTTCTCGAAGCAGCTTCTCTTGGGAGTCTGCAATTGTATCAGGCCCTAACTAATCTGTTAGGAGTAAGTGACATGTGAAACTGTCACCTGAAGTTTATTTTGTCACAGGCTAATAATTCAAGAAATTGATGATTGTGAGGTAAGGAACATCCAGTGCAAATTAAAAACTACATATACTTTCCAACTTTGACAGAAATATGCATTTCTCACCTGTCTTGTATATTTCCCTTTATAAAATTACTCACTTTCTAAAATAGAAAATATAAATATAGCTCTCTAAAAACATATAAAGATGTAGAGCTATATAAACTGTTCTATCACATCAGGAAGATGGGATTCCTTTAAAACAAGTAAACAGAAAGTCACTAGTAATTTAACAAAATCTTTGGAACATCAACACAAATACTAGCTACAGTGACCTCTAGTGTTCTTAAGGCTAAACAATCAACAGTTATAAAAACAGCTGCTTGCCCCATTCATTGTGGTTAGCAAATATCAAGTCAAATTGTAATTTCTGAAAATAAAAGAGATCTCACTAGTAAGTCTGGCTTTACGAATTACCATCTCCATGGAAGGAAAATATGGCAATAAAATTAAAGAATTTTTAACTATTAACATCGCACCATTCTAATGATTATCTTTTTCATTTTTGTCTTTAACTTTCTAGTCATTGTTCACATGTATACATATTAATACATTCAACATTATATATTTTATCCCATATAGTATGGTAATCAATTTTTGGTAATTTTAGAAAAAATATCTTATTTTCTTGACTCTCAACTTGGAAATCAGGAGTTATAAACAGAGATATCAAAGGTTTTATCACTGGAAATGTGTTAGGTGCTGCCTTTACATTTAAGTGCTTTTTGTGACACGATTTTACTTCCATCTCCCAAAATATAGGTCCTATCTTCCACAAAGGAGTTAACTAAATATCAAAATCAGGTAATTAGAATATAGAGAACAAATACTTAAGAGTAAATTTCTAAGCTACAGGATGCCTGTAATTCTGTTGTTCGGATTCTCTTTCCTGCAGGAATGACAAATCAATCCATTTATATAGCAGTTTGCCCTAAGAGGAACATGGTATGCAAAACAGAATTTGTTTAACTATGAGATGCATTATAATTTTAGCTCTAATAACCTGGTAAAAACTCTTGCAATCTACACTTTTTCAGAAAACCAAGTTCTATCTCCACAGGTCCTACAAATTGATAAGCAAGGGTTCAAACTACGGGAATAAGGGATTTACATTTCTCTTCTAATGAATCTCATCCTCCAAAAAGCAACAGTGACTGAAAACAAACATTTTTAGAATGTCTTCATTTGTGTCTTTCATTGGTTCTGATGTTAGGACAGCCCTCTCGTCTCATCCATCCAGTAAAGCGGCAGGCACAGTGAGCTCAGAATAAAATAGTTAAGTGACAATGATATGTGAGCTGGGCCCCAGGAAACTATGGAAAGGCCACAGCTCATCTTTTTAAGAAGTCACTCAAATCATTAGCTCATATTTCATGAAATATTGCATTTTCATCTTATCTTTTCTGCTCCTGTTATGAATGAAGACCAACAGTCAAGAAAAATGAAAGACTAGAAATAATTCACCTTAAACTGAAGTTAGGACTGCTTTTTATGCATGACTGCTTCCAACTATGTATGTCATTTAGCCATCAAGTCACTGAACCAAAGTTGATTTTTATTATTTAGGTTTATAGGGATTTTTTTAAAAAGAGGGAATGAATTTGTATGTAGGTAGTTGGGGAAGCTTTTAAAAGATACATAAACTAAAGGTGAGTTCGACACTCTAATAAAGGGACATAGAAGTTGAGACGCTGAATCACCAGGAAAATTAAAGTCAAAAGTTAGAGAAAGATTAGCTTTCCTCTTCCCCTCTTTTAAGTTGACAAGTAAAGATCAGAGTGATGCAAGAGCTAAGAAAAAACACTTGAGGATTATATGGGGACAATAAAGTTTCAAGTGCTTCCCCAAAGGGCTGACCATGAGGATGTAGCCCAGAGAAGTAGAACACTGAACTCATGATGATACCAGAAACTCCGGAAGGGAAATTAGATCAAAGACATTTTCTATATATTCAGAAACCCCAAATATAAGGAAGAGCGTCCATAATATCGTGATATTAAGGTCTATGGGAATTTTCTCCTTCTACATCATTTATTAACTTGATGCTTGTTATATTAGACCTCTTTTTTAATGAACTTGTAACAAGAATTCAAGAAATAAAAAGGTAAAAGTAAAATCTGTTCACTTACACGCAAAAATTAGGATAAATCTGTGCCAAGAAGATATTTCTGAGCTAAGAGATCTTAAGACCTTCCTGAGTCTCATAAAAAGTAACAATTTTATACAATTTTACCTTCTTCCCCAAAAGGTAATAACTCCTTAAGTTGTTTAGGTTAACTTTTAAATTACTTCTGTAACCCTGAGTGTCCATTTATTGTATATTTAGCCATTTTAATTAATATTATAAAATATATACTAAAAATTGCAAAAAATTGATTAAAAAAATTTAAAAAGACACAAATAAATGGAAACATATCCCATGTTCATGAATTGGAAGACTTAATATTGTTAAAATGCCCATATTACTCAAAGCAATCTACAGATTCAATGTAGTCCCTATCAAAATCCCAATGGCATTTTTAACAAAAAGAGGCAAAAACAATTCTACAATTTACATGAAGCCATGAAAGACCATGAATAACTAAATTAATCATGAGCATGAAGAACAAAGCTGGAGGCATCACACTGCCTGATTTCAAAATATATTACAAAGCTACAGTAATCAAAACATTATAGTACTGGCATAAAGACAGACAGACAAACCAATAATATAAAAAGACCAGAAGGGCTTCCCTGGTGGCGCAGTGGTTGAGAGTCTGCCTGCCGATGCAGGGGACACGGGTTCGTGCCCCAGTCCGGGAGGATCCCACATGCCGTGGAGTGGCTGGGCCCGTGAGCCGTGGCCGCTGAGCCTGCACGTCCGGAGCCTGTTGCTCCAGAACGGGAGAGGTCACAACAGTGAGAGGCCCGCGTACCGCAAAAAAAAAAAAAGACCAGAAAAAAGTCCATGCATATACCGTCGACTGACCTTTGACAAGGGTGCCAAGAATACACAGTGGGGACAGTCTCTTCAAAAAATGGTGTTGGGAAAACTAGATATCCACATGCAAAAGAATGAAATTGGACCTTTATCTTACACCACACACACACACACACACACACACACACAAATTCAAAATGGAATGAAGACTTAAATGTAAGATCTAAAACTGTAAAACTCTTAGAAGAAAAACATAAGAGAAAAGCTTCATGTCATTGTCTTGACAATAATTTCACAGATACAATACGAAAAGCACAGGCAACAGAAGTAAAATTAGACAATTGGGACTACATCAAACTAAAAAGCTTTGCACAGCAAAGGAAACAATCAATGGAGTGAAAAGGTAACCTATAGAATGGAAAAAAATATTTGAAAAACACATATTGGATAAGGGATTAATCTCCAAAATATATAAGAAACTCTTAAAATTCAATACAAAAAAATAATAACCCAATTTAAAAATGGGCTAAGGACTTTTTAATTTTTTTAATTTAATTTTATTTATTTTTTTATACAGCAGGTTCTTATTAGTCATCAGTTTTATACACATCAGTGTAAACATGTCAATACCAATCACCCAATTCATCACACCACCAGCACCACCACCTGTGGCTTTCCCCCCTTGGTGTCCAGACGTTTGTTCTCTATATCTGTGTCTCAATTTCTGCCCTGCAGACCAGTTCTTCTGTACCATTTTTCTAGGTTCCACATACATGTGTTAATATATGATATTTGTTTTTCTCTTTCTGACTTACTTCACTCTGTATGAGTCTCTAGATCCATCCACGTCTAAACAAATGACCCAATTTCATTCCTTTTTATGGCTGAGTAATATCCCATTGTATATATGTACCACATCTTCTTCATCCATTCATCTGTCGATGGGCATTTAGGTTGCTTCCATGATCTGGCTATTGTAAATAGTGCTGCAATGAACGTTGGGGTGTGTGTGTCTTTTTGAATTATGGTTTTCTCTGGATATATGCCCAGTAGTGGGATTGCTGGATCATATGGTAATTCTATTTTTAGTTTTTTAAGGAATCTCCATACTGTTCTCCATAGTGGCTTTATCAATTTACATTCCTACCAACAGTGCAGGAGGGTTCCCTTTTCTCCACACCCCTCCAGCATTTGTTGTTTGTAGATGTTCTGATGATGCCCATTCTAACTGGTGTGAGGTGATACCTCATTGTAGTTCTTGTTTGCATTTCTCTAATAATTAGTGATGTTGTGCAGCTTTTCATGTGCTTCTTGGCCATCTGTATGTCTTCTTTGGAGAAATGTCTATTTAGGTTTTCTGCCCATTTTTGGATTGGGTTGTTTGTTCTTTTAATATTGAGCTGCATGAGCTGTTTATATATTTTGGAGATTAAACCTTTGTCTGTTGATTCGTTTGCAAACATTTTCTCCCATTCTGAAGGTTTTCTTTTCGTCTTCTTTATGGTTTCCTTTGCTGTGCAAAAGCTTTGAAGTTTCATTAGGCCCCATTTGCTTTTATTTTTTTTTTATTTCCATTACTCTAGGAGGTGGATCAAAAAAGATCTAGCTGTGACTTATGTCAAAGAGTGTTCTTCCTATGTTTTCTTCTAAGAGTTTTATAGTGTCCGGTCTCACATTTAGGTCTCGAATCCATTTTGAGTTTATTTTTGTGTATGGTGTTAGGGAGTGTTCTAATATCATTCTTTTACATGTAGCTGTCCAGTTTTCCCAGCACCACTTATTGAAGAGACTGTCTTTTCTCCATTGTCTATCCTTGCCTCCTTTGTCATAGATTAGTTGACCATAGGTGCGTGGGTTTATCTCTGGGCTCTCTATCTTGTTCCATTGATCTATGTTTCTGTTTTTGTGCCAGTACCACACTGTCTTGATTACTGTAGCTTTGTAGTATACTCTGAAGTCCTGATTCCTCCAGCTCCGTTTTTTTCCCTCAAGACTGCTTTGGCTATTCGGGGTCTTTTGTGCCATTGGTAATTTGATAGAGATTGCACTGAATCTGCAGATTGCTTTGGGTAGTACAGTCATTTTCACAAAATTGATTCTTCCAATCCAAGAACATGATATATCTCTCCATCTGTTGGTATCATCTTTAATTTCTTTCATCGGTGTCTTATACTTTTCTGCATACAGATCTTTTGTCTCCCTAGGTAGGTTTTTTCCTAGGTATTTAATTCTTTTTGTTGCAATGGTGAATGGGAGTGTATCCTTCATTTCTCTTTCAGATTTTTCATCATTAGTGTATAGGAACGCAAAAGATTTCTGTGCATTAATTTTGTATCCTGCAACTTTACCAAATTCATTGATTAGCTGTAGTACTTTTCTGGTGGCATCTTTAGGATTCTCTATGTATAGTATCATGTCATCTGCAAAGAGTGTCATTTTCTTTTTTTGTAGTATCTTTGTCTGGTTTTGGTATCAGGGTGATGGTGGCCTCATAGAATGAGTTTGGGAGTGTTCCTTCCTCTGCAATTTTTTGGAAGAGTTTGAGAAAGACAGGTGTGAGCTCTTCTCTAAATGTTTGATAGAATTCACATGTGAAGCCATCTGGTCCTGGACTTTTGTTTGTTGGAAGACTTTTAATCACAGTTTCAATTTCATTCCTTGTGATTGGTCTGTTCATATTTTCTATTTCTTCCTGGTTCAGTCTTGGAAGTTTATACCTTTCTAAGAATGTGTCCATTTCTTCCAGGTTGTCCATTTTACTGGCATAGAGTTGCTTGTAGTAGTCTCTTAGGATGCTTTGTATTTCTGCGGTGTCTGTTGTAACTTCTCCTTTTTCATTTCTAATGTTACTGATTTGAGTCCTCTCCCTCTTCTCCTTCATGAGTCTTGATAATGGTTTATCAATTTTGTTTATCTTCTGAAAGAACCAGGTTTTAGTTTTATTGATCTTTGCTATTGTTTTCTTTGTTTCTATTTCATTTATTTCTGCTCTCATCTTTATGATTTCTTTCCTTCTGCTAACTTTGGGTTTTGTTTGTTCTTCTTTCTCTAGTTCCTTTAGGTGTAAGGTTAGATTGTTTGAGATTTTTCTTGTTTCGTGAGGTAGGCTTGTATAGGTATAAACTTCCCTCTTAGAACTGCTTTTGCTGCATCCCATAGGTTTTGGATCGTCGTGTTTTCATTGTTACTTGTCTTTAGGTATTTTTTGATTTCCTCTTTGATTTCTTCAGTGATCTCTTGGTTATTTAGTAACGTATTATTTAGCCTCCATGTGTTTGTGTTTTTTACGTTTTTTCCCTGTAATTGATTTCTAATCTCATGGTGCTGTGGTCAGAAAAGATGCTTGATATGATTTCAATTTTCTTAAATTTACTGAGGCTTGATTTGTGATCCAAGATGTGATCTATCCTGGAGAATGTTCCATGCACACTTGAGAAGAAAGTGTAATCTACTGTTTTTGGATGGAATGTCCTATAAATATCAATTCAACCTATCAGGTCTGTTGTGTCATTTAAAGCTTGTGTTTCCTTATTAATTTTCTGTTTGGATGATCTGTCCATTGGCGTAAGTGAGGTGTTAAAGTCCCCCACTATTATTGTGTTACTGCTGATTTCCTCTTTTATAGCTGTTAGCAGTTGCCTCATGTATTGAGGTGCTCCTATGTTGGGTGCATATATATTTATAATTGTTATATCTTCTTCTTGGATTGATCCCTTGATCATTATGTAGTGTCCTTCCTTGTCTCTTGTAACATTCTTTATTTTAAAGTCTATTTTATCTGATATGAGTATTGCTACTTCAGCTTTCTTTTGATTTCCATTTGCATGGAATATCTTTTTCCATCCCTTCACTTTCAGTCTGAATGTGTCCGTAGGTCTGAAGTGGGTCTCTTTTAGACAGCATATAGATGGGTCTTGTTTTTGTATCCATTCAGCAAGCCTGTGTTTTTTGGTTGGAGCATTTAATCCATTCACATGTAAGGTAATTATCAATATGTATGTTCCTATGACCATTTTCTTAATTGTTTGGGGTTTTTGCAGGTCCTTTTCTTCTCTTGTGTTTCCCACTTAGAGAAGTTCTGTTAGCATTTGTTGTAGAGGTGACTTGGTGGTGCTGAATTCTCTTAGTTTTTGCTTGTCTGTAAAGCTTTTGATTTCTCCATCAAATCTGAATGAGATCCTTGCTGGGTAGAGTAATCTTGGTTGTAGGTTCTTTCCTTTCATCACTTTAAGTATATCATGCCACCCCCTTCTGGCTTATAGAGTTTCTGCTGAGAAATCAGCTGTTAACCTTATGGGAGTTCCCTTGTATGTTATTCGTCCTTTTTCCCTTGCTGCTTTCAAGAATTTTTCTTTGTCTTTAATTTTTGCCAGTTTGATTACTACGTGTCTTGGTGTGTTTCTCCTTGGGTTTATCCTGTATGGGACTCTCTGTGCTTCCTGCACTTGGGTGGCTATTTCCTTTCCCACGTTAGGGAAGTTTTCAACTATAATCCCTTTAAATATTTTCTCAGGTCCTTTCTCTCTCTCTTCTCCTTCTGGGACCCCTATAATGCGAATGTTGTTGCGTTTAATGTTGTCCCAGAGGTCTCAGGCTGTCTTCATTTCTTTTCATTCTTTTTTCTTTAATTTGTTCCACAGCAGTGAATTCCACCATTCTGTCTTCCAGGTCACTTATCTGCTCTTCTGCCTCAGTTATTCTGCTATTGATTCCTTCTAGTGTAGTTTTCATTTCAGTTATTGTATTGTGCATCTCTGTTTGTTTGTTCTTTAATTCTTCTAGGTCTTTGTTAAACATTTCTTGCATCTTCTCGATCTTTGCATCCATTCTTTTTCTGAGGTCCTGGATCATCTTCTCTATCATTATTCTGAATTCTTTTTCTGGAAGGTTGCCTATCTCCACTTCATTTAGTTGTTTTTCTGGGGTTTTATCTTGTTCCTTCATTTGGTACATAGCCCTCTGCCTTTTCATCTTGTCTACCTTTCTGTGAATGTGGTTTTTGTTTCACAGGCTGCAGGTTTGTAGTTATTCTTGCTTCTTCTGTCTGCCCTCCTATTGAGCCTTTTGGGCTAAGGACTTTTAATAGACATTTTTCCAAAGAAGACATACAAATGGCCCTCAGGTATATGAAAAAATGCTCAACGTCACTAATCATCAGAGAAATGCAAATCAAAACCACAATAAGACATCATCTCAAAATTGTCAAAATGGCTATTATCAAAAAACAAAGACAAGGATGACAACAATGTCATCCTTGCACACTGTTAGTGGGAAATTAGAACCCTTGCACACTGTTAGTGGGAATTCAAAATGATGCAGTTGCTATGGAAAACAGTATAGAATTTCCTCAAGAATTAAAAATAGAGGTACCATATGATCCAGCAATCCCACCTCTGGGTATTTATCCAAAAGAAGTGAAATGAGGCTCTCCAAGAGATACAGGACTCCCATATTCATTGCAGTACTATTCACAATAGCCAAGATGTGGAAACAACCTAACTATCCAAAAATAATGAATGAATAAAGAAAATGTAGTATATACATACAATAAAATACTGTTCTGCCTTTTAAAAATAAGAAAATTCTGCAATATGAGATAATATGAATGAACCTTGAAGACGTTATGCTAAGTAAAATAAGCTAGTTACAGAAAGACAAAGACTGCATGATTCCACTTATATGAAGTATCTAAAATAATCAAATTCATAAAATCAAAGAGTAGAATGGTGGCTGCCAGGGGTTGAAGGAGAAAGAGATGGGCAGTTACTAATCAATAGGCATAAAGTTTCAGTTAAACAAGATGAGTAAGCTCTAGAGATCTGCTATATAGCATTGTACCAATAGTAAACAATAATGTACACTTACAATTTTCAGAGGGTAAATCTCATGTTAATTCTCACCGTAATAAAATAAAAATTTTAATGACACTTGAAAAAATATTAAATATAATGAATGCACTAAATTTCTACCTGTAAAAAGTATTAGTCAAATTAAAATAAAAACACTTTAAATATTTTGCAATAGTATTACCCTTGAGAAGCAGATACAAATGACATTACTCAAGAATATAAATCTTTTTTCCATTTATAGGGAAAATAGGAGGATGTACTAGTTATTATATGGACATACCTTACCAGGCCTTCTATGCTCTGATTACAACCTATGTCTAAATAAATCCTCCTCAAAATATCTGCTCCTCCTGTAAGGTACTATCTTTTAATAAAGTTAATAATATCCACTTCACAGGGATATTTTAATCATTAAATGAGACAAAGGTCACACAGTGCCTCGAATAACTCCTAACACAAAACAGGCAAATAAGGAGCGATAATGATTCCACTTTTCAAAGACAACATGCTTTTGTCACAACACAGCCAAATTTACTGTACGTTATCATATAACATCTTTTGTAAACTGCCCCAAATCCCTACAACTCCTTAAGTAAGGGGTTTTTTGGTGGGGTCCCATTGAGTTTTAAATTTTAATCAACTTTATTTAGGTATGATTTACATGAAATAAAATGTGTCCATTTTAAGTGCATATTTTGATGAGTTTTAAAAAATGTGTACACCCATGTAACAATGTCACCACCACAGTCAAGAGATAAACATTTCCATTTTCCCCCAAAAGTTCTCTGGTGCCCTTTGTAATCGATTCCCCTACCCCTGGGCCCCTGCAACCAGTGATCTACTGAGTAGCCTGTTCTGTAATTTCATATAAATGGAAATATACAGTATGTACTCTTTTGTGTATGGTTTGCTCAGGATAATGTTTTTAAGATTCACCCATATTTTTTGTATTAGTAAGTTTGTTCATTTTTACTGCCAAGTGATAATATAGTGTATGGATTTACTACAATGTGTTTATTCATTTTCCTGTAAAGGATGTTTTGTTGGCTTCTAGTTTTAGGCAACTATGATAAAGCTGCTATGGACATTCTTGTACAAAGTGCTCATATATTTTCCTTTTGCTTGGATAAATAACTAGGAGTGGAATTGTGGGTCCTGTAGTAACTATATATTTAACTTAAATGGAACTGTCAAACTATTTTCCAAATGGTCATATCATGTTATTTTTCCACCAGCAATGTATGAAAGTTCTGCTTGTTTTTCATGGTTGCTAACACTTGGTATTGTTTGTCTTTTTATTTAGCTATTCTAATAGGTATAGAATAGTATCCTACTGTGGTTTTAATTTTGTATTTTCCTTTTGACTAATGACGTTAGCATCTTTTCCTGTTTATTGGCCATTCATATATCTTCCTTTTTGAAGTGTCTGTTAAAATATTCTGCCAACCTTTAAACGCTTAATTAAAGTTTTTAAATTGTCTGATTCCCTCTGAATATCTGGGACACGACCCATGAAAGCATCTCTCTTGATGGTGGTTCCAGTGTAAGAAGCTCCTGAGCCAAATTTAACTAAGATTTAATACTTGAGGTGACTGATGCAACACAGTGGGACAGAGAACAAAAGAGCAAACAATATTGAGAACTGAATCCAAAGAAAAGCTGAGACAGGAAAAAGAGAAAACACAACATAGTTGGCGGTCAGGATCAGGAGAGAATCAGGCTTTAAAAATTGGTTAAGGATAAATTTCAAAACAAGGACTGTGAACAATGAATGTAAGGTAAAGTTCTTTTATGTGGTACTGAGTGTTTTTATGGAGTCAGGCATGGATATTTACAGAAGTCAAAGAAGATTGTATGAATATGAAAATGTCACCTTCATAAGCTTTCATCTTGTTGGTTTGAGTTTAGTACTTTAATAGTATGTCAAGTCGTCACTGACTTCTTGTCCTAACCGAGAAAGCAGCCTCCAGTTAACAGAGCAAGAGATGGAGTTTAGAAAACGTGGCTTTTACACTGATATGCTTGTGATTAACACATTGTAACCTTGCCAAAATACTTCATCTGTCTACGTCTCAATTTCCCCAACAATCATATATAAGCAGCTTGATTTACAGAAGCTGTATCCCTAACCTTTTGCACAAGTAAGAGCAAACATGCAACAAAATACTTTGTATTAATACCATGAGCCCCAGAAATCTTCACAGAAACTCAAATGCTAAAGATTGCTCGCAGTCGTGCTGAATGTGTAGTCTAACCACAGAGAGGTTGTGCAAAATGCTTCCACTACAAAAATTAAATAATATGTATAAAGTGAAAGGTGCAACGTTCAAGAATCCCATCTGACACGCTTGCCTTCAGCACTGCCACATCAGGAAAGCAGGGGTGTGATCACAATGCTGGCTTCCTGGTGTTATTCCTTTGTTTTTTCTTCTACATCTTTGAATCACAGTCATGTCCGCCTTCCTCAGTCAGAGAAATCACAATGACTTAGGGAAGTTGAAGGAGATATGCTGAGAGCCTCCTTGCACATGTCTCTCAGCCGCCCTGGAGGAGTACATCAACATTCATCTCTGAACCTTTCTGAGGGAAGGCTTATCATAGGGTCCCTGTTTCAGCAAGCACATACGGAATGCCCACTCTGGACACTGCAACAGCAACAAGGCTTACCTTAGTTTTCTATTACATTATTTTCCTTTTAGGGGAAACATGCTAGTAGCATTGGCTGGCAGAAAAGTAAAAAGAGAGCAAGATCTCTACAATGTCTATCTCCCTTGATATTTTCACTGACGTGTCTGCAGAGAATTTTTTTATACCATAGATATTTTCCATTACAGATTAGGGAAAAAGGAAAAACCTAAGTTACTATCATTTTTATATAAAGTAGAAAACAAAAAACATATATCTTAAAACTTAAGGTTAAATAAAAGTATTTGCTTGTGCAATAACAAACTGAAATAAAAATAGACAAGATGGAATGATAACTTCAAAAAACTAAACAACATAAAGGAATTAATTTTTGATACAATTAGCTCGGTGCTTTGCAATGACCTAGAGGGGTGGAATAGGGAGGGTGGGAGGAAGGCTCAAGAGGGAGGGGATATGAGGACATATGTATGCACATGGCTGATTCACTTTGCTGTACAACAGAAACTAACACAGTATTGTGAAACAATTATACTCCAATAAAGATCTATTCAAAAAAAATTTTTCTACAGACAAGTCTTCAAATTTAATCAACTCCACCCCATAGGAAAAGGATAAAGAGCTATCATATGCAACTCAGAGAAGAGGAAACCCAAAAGGTTAACAAGAAAATGAAGAGATGTTCAAGTTCATTATTAACCAGAGATATGCAAATTTAAACCCCAGTGAAATTTAAGTCTAAATGCTACAGACTAGCAAAAATCATAAAGCAATAGGAAGTCAAGCCTTGATGGGAATTCGGTGATATCGGGCATAGTAGGCACTGTTGGTGTGTCAGCCACCCTGGAGAAGAGCACACTGGCAGTATCCAATCAAGTTAAATATTTTCCTGCGTATTTGTCCCATAGAATTCCAACAGATCTATAAGTGGGAAAGCATGACGATGTTCATTATAGTGTGACTGGTGGTGATGGGCAATAGAGGCGATCTGGATGTCCTTCCTTGGGCAAGTGGACAGATACAATATGGTGAACATTACAAAGTACTATGTAGTAGTTAGAATGAACACACCAGATAGAGTGGGGAAAAAAATGTGCAAACAAAAATGATAATAGCACAATAACATTTATGTGATTTTTTAATCATTAATGTATCCTCAATGTACACATTAAGAAAACTATAGATTTAAAACAATCAACATGTTCAAAAGAATAGATGTTATATATATTAAAATGATTGCCCTTAAAGAACAGGTATGTAAATGGGAAATAAAAATGAGAGTAAGTAAATAAATAAAACAAGAGAGGGGCCTTGTAGGACAAATGATGGTGGATAACTTAAGACCAAAAATGATAATCAAAGAGGGAGAGAGAGAGAGAGAGACAGAAACAGAGACAGAGAAAGAAAATGCTACTAGTACCAAAATAATTAACTACTGCCTCATTTTTGTCTCCATACCCTTTTCTGGGAAAGTAACAGGCTTCTAGAGCACAGATAAACCAGAAATATTTTTTATAGGGAGACAAATTTTCTTTAGCGTATGAAGATAGAGTTTTGATCATATTACTCCTAAAATTTATCTTGCCACACTGTGACAAGCAACAGAGAGAAACAGATGTTATTGTAATAGCCAAGTTAGCCACCTTTAAAATAAGGCCCTTTATGCCACTGTTGGCAAACCAACTTAGAAAAGGTAGGGCTAGCCTAGAGCACATAGTAAACATAATACGCTTATGTTAACCTCAGAAAGGATAGCACCCCCAATATCTTTACAACATAACAATCCTCTGGATTTATCGTTAGAAATATACTTTAAAAACTATGAAGATGTACCTTTACTTGTTTCTTTTAAAAAGTAAAATCAATCTCTGGAAATCTCTAAGAAAAATAATAACAATTGAACTCTACCTTAGAGGTGTATAGTTGAACTTGGGCTTGGAGGAAGAATTGAAATATTTCAAAACTCCTGTCTTCTATAAAGAATAATCTGTCCCTTTTATTGAATAACAGCCTGATGAATTTCAGTGGTCCAAGAAAGACAGAATGTGAAGGCACCGTGCCAGCTCCTACATTTAAAGTGGTGTTAACAGCTGCTGTGGGGAAAAATGGGATTCCATGATCAAATAGTTTGATAAACTGGGTTAAAAGGAGTTTCACATACATAAACTACAGGACTTGTCGATCCTATACTATGCCAATGTGCACTGTGAATATTCCAGATGTAAATAGGACCCAGAATTTCCTGATTTCTCTAACTATGGACACCGTTCAATATCGAGAACTTTGGGAGACTAGTGTTCTTTCACATATACATCAAGAAATGTTACTCTAGGTCAGGAATTACCATATCCAGTTGATCATCAAAATCACCTGGAGATATATGTAGATATATGTAGACAGCTATAGCTTTATAGATATATAAATACAGACTGCGGGTACCATCCAGACTCAGAATTTCTGGGGAAGATGAGGAAAGGAGCATAGGAAGTCCAGAAATTTGTGTTTTTAATAAACTCTCCGGGTAATTTTGTTAATTAACCCAATTGGAATATCATGCATAGATAAAGACTTAGGTATACAAGGCTTTTCAAAAGTCTTTGTGTAGTTTTAAGCTTTAATAATTTCAGAAGTATAATGCTATTAACTTAGAAAAAACATTCAAAAGGTCATTTAAATTTTTTAAATACTCATGTTTCTTGTTAAAATTTAACATAACCACTGTCTCGTATTACACATTACTGTAGCCGATTTTCAAACTTTGCAAAAAAAATTACAAGGATTGCATTTGTAAACCTAGCCTTAACATCACTCAAAGAATGAGGTATTGAAACATATACAACAGTTCTGATGTCATCCCACAAGAGTGTAAGGGATAGAGATCAGGTTACCAAAGTGGCCAAGGAAAAGGACATTTTCTACCAGAAACTGTGGCAGTGGCACAAAAAAAGTTAAAAATTTGCTTTTTATTGTTTTTACTTAAGTCATTACTTCAACAATCTGTTACTGTATCTGAAGTGTAACAGTATTAGATACTCATGATTATTTGAGGAATAAGAGGGCCCAAACTGTTTTCTACATTATCAAAGTAAATTTACATTCACTATAATTGCAATGTGTATTATACTTTTAAGAAAAGTAGCAATCCATGAACTGCACAATTGTAAGTCTTACATTAACAAGATTTTCATTTAACAAAAATGCCCATTCCTCAATCATTACAGGTAAATGATAAATTAAAATTCTCATTTAAATAAAGTTGCAGAGAGTAATATTTGTAGAGAGGTATTTGAATAAAACTGTTTAGTAATAAAAATTGTGGAGATGATTTTTTAAAAAGACCTCACTAAATCTTTACAGTGTAAATGCATGATATTCTTCTTATAATTGACTAGTAGTGAATGGAACGTATCAAAAAGAGGTACTTAGGGCTTCCCTGGTGGTGCAGTGGTTGAGAGTCTGCCTGCCAATGCGGGGTACATGGGTTTGGGCCCTGGTCTGGGAGGATCCCACATGCCGCGGAGCAACTGGGCCCGTGAGCCACAGCTACTGAGCCTGCGCGTCTGGAGCCTGTGCTCCGCAGCAAGAAAGGCCGCGATAGTGAGAGGCCCGCACACTGCAATGAAGAGTGGCGCCCACTTGCCGCAACTGGAGAAAGCCCTTGCACAGAGCCAACACAGTCAAAAAAATAAATAAATAAGTTTATATATTTAAAAAAAGAGGTACTTAAAGACTAAAGTGTATTTCAGGAGGACCAATCCAAAGTGTATGGACTAGGCATCTACTTACAAGGAGACACCTGAGGAGTATCAAAATCTGTGGAGGATGCAAGATGCAATAGAAAGAGGAAAAAATTAGAGCTTGTTTGATTAGGTCTCATGAACTATGCTGACATACATAGGTCAGTTTACCTATTTACCTATATTACCAATATCAGAGGCCTCACTTGTAAAAGCAAGGTCAGCCTCTCTATCCAAGCTGTTGTAGGATTACAGAGACTACTCATTCATTTATTCATTAATAACTATATTTAGATACCATTAAACCCTGGTGGTGATAAGAAAAGGAGATAGAGTCATGTGAGAAAGTGATTCTGTGTGTGTGTACATATGGTTGAGTAGACAAGGAAGTCCAAGATATGTGAGCCGAAATAATACATGGGAAAGCAGTTGGTATACATATTAAGCACTCAAAAAGTTTATGTATATTGTCTTCACAAATGTCCCAATTTTGTCCCCAAATATCTTTCACAAATAGCTAGACATGATGATAAAAAATCTCATCCAATTTTGGCATAAACACCTGCTTTTCAAAAAGCTTTACTCAAATTCAGATTAGAAAATACTGTAAAGGAGAGGGTGAAAGAAGGAACTAACAGTTTCAGAGAACACACTATTACTTTAAATTCTGAAAACAATCCAGTGAGGTTGGTACTGTTAATACTCCCATTTTAGAACTGAGGAAATTGAAGCTCAAAGAAGTTAAATGATTTTCCTAAAGTTATATAGCTAATATGTAATGATACTGAAGTTTGAACATGCACGTATCTAACTCCAAAGTCTTTTCTTTGCCAACATTATCACCAGAGATGGAATTACCGTGAAGAAATGATATTTAAGCTTCTGGGCCTCATAACCACATGAGATTTTTGCAACACCCTCAGGAGGACCTTTAGCAACGTGGATAAAGAACGTAATAAATTCACACTGATGAAATAAATTGAAGATGACACAAACAGATGGAAAGATACACAGTATTCTTGGATTGGAAGAATTTATATTGTTAAAATGACCATACTACCTAAGGCAATCTATAGACTCAGTGTAATCCCTATCAAACTACCAATGGCATTTTTTGCAAAACGAGAACAAATAATTTTAAAATTTGTATGGAAACATGAAAGACCCTGAATAGCCAAAACAATCTTGAGAAAGAAGATCGAGGAATCAGGCTCCCTGACTCTAGACTATACTACAAAGCTACAGTTATCAAAACAGTATGATACTGACACAAAAACAGAAATATAGGTCAATGGAACAGGATAGAAAGTCCAGAAATAAACCCAGGCATCTATGGTCAATTACTCTATGACAAAGGAGGCAAGACTATACAATGGAAAAAAGACAGTCTCTTCAATAAATGTTGCCAGGAAAACTGGACAGCTATGCATAAAAGAATGAAATTAAAACATACGGGGCTTCCCTGGTGGCTCAGTGGTTGAGAGTCCGCCTGCCGACGCAGGGTACATGGGTTCATGCCCTGGTCCAGGAAGATCCCACATGCCGTGGAGCGGCTGGGCCCATGAGCCATGGCCGCTGAGCCTGCGCATCCAGAACGTGTGCTCCGCAACGGGAGAGGCCACAACAGTGAGAGGTCCGTGTACTGCAAAAAAAAAAAAAAAAAATTCTCTAACACCATATACAAAAATAAACTCAAAATGGATTAAAGACCTAAATGTAAGACTGGAAACCATAAAACTCTTAGAAGAAAACATAGGTAGAGCACTCTTTGACATAAATCGTAGCAATATTTTTTTTTGGATTTGCCTCCTAAAGCAAAGGAAATAAAAGCAAAAATAAATAAATGGGACCTAATTAAACTTAAAAGCTTTTGCACAGCAAAGGAAATCATCAACAAAATGAAAAGACAACCTAGTGAAAGAGAGAAAATATTTGCCAATGATACGACTGATAAGGGGTTAATATCCAACATACATTTACAGTTCATACAACCCAACATCAAAAAAATCACCTGATTACAAAATGGACAGAAGAACTGAATAGACATTTTTCCAAAGAGGAAATGCAGATGGCCAACTGGCATATGAAAAGATGCTCAACATCGTTAATCATCAGGGAAGTGCAAATCAAAACTACAATGAGAAAGCACCTTACACCTGTCAGAATGGCTATCATCAAAAAGACACATGATAATAAATGCTGGTGAGGATGTGGAGAAAAGGGAATCCTGGGACACTGTTAGTAGGAATGTAAATTGGTGCTGCCACTGCGGACAACAGTACAGTGGTTCCTCCAAAAACTAAAAACAGAACTACCATATGACCCAGCAATTCCACTCCTGGGTATGTATCCCCAAAAAACAAAAGCACTAATTCAAAAAGATACATACACTCCAGGTTCATAGTAGCATTATTTACAATTGCCAAGATATGGAAGGAACTTAGGTGTCCATCAACAGATGAACGGATAAAGAAGATGTGGTATATAAATACAACGGAATACTACTCAGCCATAAAAAAGAATAAAATTTTTTCATTTGCAACAAATGAGTCAGATAGAGGAAGACAAGTACTGTATGATATCACTTATATTTGGAACCAAAAAAATACAAACAAACTAATGAATATAACAAAAAGCAGCAGACTCACAGATACAGAAAACAAACTAGTGGTTACCAGTGGAGAGAGGGAAGGGAGGATGGGCAAAAAGGGGCAGGAGATTAAGAGGTACAAACTATTAGATACAGAATAAGCTACAAGTATATATTGTACAGCACAGGGAATACAGTTTTAATTCAATATTTTATAATACTATAACTGGAGTATAACATTTAAAATTGTGAATCACTATATTGAACACCTGTAACTTATATAATATTGTACATCAACTCTACTACAATTTAAAAATTTTAAGAAGAAAAAAAAGAATGTCATCAACTCAAAGAGATTTAACATTGTTCACTGCACTAGAAAATTTCACACATCTGGAATATTACTCAGCCATAAAAAGGAATGAAATTGGGTCATTTGTAGAGACGTGGATGGATCTAGAGACTGTCATACAGAGTGAAGTAAGTCAGAAAGAGAAAAACAAATATCGTATATTAACACATATATGTGGAACCTAGAAAAATGGTACAGATGAACCAGTTTGCAGGGCAGAAGTTAAGACACAGATGTAGAGAACAAACATATGGACACCAAGGGGGGAAAGCGGTGGGGTGGTGGTGGTGGTGTGATGAATTGGGCGATTGGGATTGACATGTATACAATGATGTGTATAAAATTGATGACTAATAAGGACCTGCTGTATAAAAAAATTAATTAAATTTAAAAAAAGAAAAGAAAATTTCACACATCTGAAATTCTACTGCTCACTCATGAAAGAAATTTGATAGAGGTTTTCTCAAATTTAACAACCTTAAACATTTATTTCAGATTACCAATAACATGGTGTGAAGTGGAAAGAAACTTTAACTATCAATAATAAAAAATTTTATATGCCAGAGAAAAGACAAAATTATCTTTCCATTTAGTCTATAGAAATCGATATTATAATATTGCTCAGTCATATGAAGAGGCAATCCAAAAATATGCAGCCAAATGTGTGGGGAAAAGGTATAAATGTGTGGCAGTCAATTAAAATATTATACTATTTTCTAGATTTTCAAATTTTGAAATTTGTTAGACTTTTGCTCATTTTAAATAAATGTTTCCCTTTGTACCTAATTTTGTATTCTGTTTCTAAAAAGGGGCCCCTCAGATTGCATAAACTTCCAGCCTTAAAACTTAGACCTATGAAGTCCCCAGGTTCTTGGCAAAAGATAGGTCCACAGGGAAACAACCCAGCGGATGGCCAGGTATGTGGCGGATGAAAAGATACTCTTGCTCCCAGAGACTGCAGGTCTGAGAGGAATTGGGAAACGGGTGATTCCCATAAGCCAGAGAAGAGCAGAAGAAAAGAAGCCACCTTGGGAGGGAGCACTTATCAGGGGACAACGGGTCATGAGATGGGAAGTGATCAAGTACAAAAACTACACTGCACAGTCTTTCTCTTTGGTGCCATCTATATTCCATGGTCTTTGCTGCTTTGGTCACGTTCTAGAGATCTTAAGTATCTCATCTTTATCTGGTCAAATATTTCATTTACATACTTTTCAAGAAACTGATTTACATTAACCTGAATACTTAATTTAGGGATGATCACAGAGAATCCAAAACAAAAAAGAATCTTAGGAATCCTACAGAACTGCCTTAATTTTACAAAGAGGAAACTTGACTTACTCAAGACCACACAGCTCACTGGAGACAAGAGTTCAATCAAGTAATCAAATATAACTGAATATTTCTTCTGTGTTTAAGGCATTGAGAGAAGTAGAAAAAATATGAAGAACCAGCCTCATATGTTTAATATTTAAGGTGAAAATATAGTGTTTAGGACCATTATTGATATACATAACACTAGATATATATGTGCACACAAGTATAATACATATACATATTCCCTACACATACATGTGCACATATATATAGCTAGTATTGTGTATTGTACATATAGGCTATATAGTGTATAGTTAGTTATCTTAGAGCAATGAAATGAAAATGCTATAAAAATATAAATGAAAAAGGCTTCATTAAATATCAATGTAAGAATATTTTATCATGCGTCAGAGAGTGCTAGGGTATTGATGTACTCAGTAATTTTAACATTAGTATTAATAGGAAAAGTAAAATATATTTTTCTGACTGCCTATGCAAGCAAACAAAATTCAAATACGATAGAATTGAATCATCTATTAACTGTTCATAGTTTCTATTTTTTTATAATTTAAATGAATGTTATACTTCTTTTTAAAATCAAATGATTTTAAATAAATGTCTATTACTTTGTAAATTGTCTCTGCCTTTACAACAACTCAAATTAGTTCTGTCTTTAACTGGACTCATGAGAGCAATGTTCCATCAAGTTAATCCACCAAAAAACAAACTTCAAAACTCTAAAGAGATCTGTCTTCCCTAATCTAAATTAAAACACTGAAAAGGACAGATTAAAACATGAAAGAGGTCATGGAAATTTCAAAATAATTCCATTCCACATTACCTCCTGTCCCCTACCTCTGTCCCACCCCACCAAAAAAGACTTTAAAATGAGTGTTGAAATACGGCCCAGAGTACATTAGCCTTCTAGTAATATCACAGCTGTCTGAAAGCTCAGGGGAAAAACTCCAAGCAGGATTATGCTTTCTTCCTTTTTTGTTGTTGTTGTGTTTCATGCTGTTCATTTGGGGGTTTCTGAAAACAGAAGAAGGAACAGACAGCTGGATGGACAGACAGACAATTGCTTGAAGCCAGATTATTAGTAGCTTAAGTATTAATCTTTTAAGTGTATTGCCAAACATCCCACAAAGAGATCTGAAATAGCTCTTGAATGATAAAAGCTGAGGTGATGTGGTAATGGCACACCTCAAACTGTTTTTCTGACCCAAAACTTTAAAATGTTACTTTCATCTTGTTAAAAGGTGCTTAAAGTATAGTAAGTTTTGGAGTCTTCCTTTATTGGATGTGTCCCCACTGCCTTTTTCAACTGTCACTTGAATTACTCGAATTTTTTTAAATAATGGAAAAATATTACCTCCACAATTCATGTTGTGTCAATATAAAAACTTTAGTAATCCACCGGAATTAGAATAAATAAAACCATTTCAACTGTATTTTTCCTTGCTTTACAAACCAGATGACAGACAAAAGTGTGACTATGTAAACTATTCCAGTTAGGCTTATTGACCTATGCCATTAAGATTTCAAGACAAGGAACTCTCGACAGAATAATAAATTTCAGTTCAAAACTGGACTAATAAAAAGTTCCATATGAATATTAACACATTAACAGAGCAGAACAAATACGTTTGCCAAAAATCTCATTGGGGAAATAGATATAATGATTATTTTTATTGGTGTAAAAATAGAAACAACAAAAAATGATAATGATTTAGATCTTGGAAAGCATAAAAAAATTTGTGTGTTTCTTTTGACAGACAAAGCAGAAACCACAAAACCATTTATATACCGCACTCTCTTCTTATCTTTACTCCTTTCATTGCATTTCTTTCTGCATTGGCGGGGGGGAATGAGGGGAGCGTTGAAAAAATGGAGCCTAAAAGTATTTAACTAATATATATTTATTGTAATCAATTCAGAAAACATAAATGCATACATTAAAAAAAAACACACTCATCCCCTACCCCATTTCTGGAATGTTAATATATATTCTTTTTGTTTTCTATGCTTATACAATATATATGTAGTTATATACATATATACCTTAACTTTCAAGTATTTTTAAACTTACTCAAGAAATGGTAAGAGAGCCGAAACACTAGAGAGACTAAATATCTTTCGTCCAAAATACATTTTTGTTAGCTCCAACCTGAGGTATACAGAAGGTATACAAGGTATACAGCTTTATACAAAGTATACAGTTCTACATTCTTCTAGGCAACTTCTACAGAAATGAGATTAGAATACCTTGCCAAGTAAAAACAATCATGGAAGCCACTAAACCAGAAAACCTAAAAAAAAAAAAAAAAAAATCAGGGAAGATAAAGTTTACTAATATCCCTAACCATTAAGGACTCAGATAAGCTTGTACTGTAAAATTTTCCAAAACAATGCCAGTAATACCCCTGTCTGCAGCTTGTCACAAGGGCGCATTATGAATTTCAGCACACATTTTTTTCTTTTGCTTCTTGTTTCAAAAATGACTCTCCTTTAAGATCTTAGCAATGCTTTAATTTGAAACAAGTTCCTCCAATATTGATGCTTTTATGAACAATGAAGTGTTCTGTTCATGTTACAAGTTCTCAACTATTGGTCGTTTTGTCTTTACTTACATCAAAAACCTGAGTGTGATGTAATTTAACAATTGCCATATTACTGGTCTGTGTATCACTGATGTATCAACTGTTGTAGCTAGGTTTCCTAGTGTCTTTGAGTGATTTAGATCGGATTTATATTGTTTCAAAAGATAAATGCTAATTGCGGAAACTCATCGTCAGTGTGGTTGTACAAGGCTGAATGATTCACTGAGATCCTAAATCTCTTACAGCCAGTGCTGTGCTGGTCAATGGTTAACAACCAGCTCTCTGGGGTAGGGAGAAGCCCAGCCCTGATTTGTAGTATTTTCCTATTTCCAGGGAGTAAATATTCCCATTAGGGCCAATTTCAAGATACTGAAAAAGGTCACTAACTTCAGAGTTGGGAAGGGATGTGCACAACCAGCTCTTGAGAGCATCTACGAGCCACTTCATAGCAATCTTGAATAGATAACTTTGAAATTCAGTGACATGCCAACTTTTCAGTCCAAATAGCCACAATCATGACTACCAAAAAACTCAAAAGCACTCCAGTTGTCACCCTTTCTTTTCCTCTTCCCAACATTTCTTCCTCTTTGGAAAACTGAGTCTAATTATCTGCTGAGCTTTTGATCTTAAACCTCTTTCCCTGAACCCAGGATATTAAGGACCCCAATTCTCCCTCTTCCCTTTGCACATCTTGACAACACCATGATCTGAAAAAAAAAAAAAAGGAAAGGAAAGGAAAAGGCAACTTCCCTGGTTGTTCTTTAGGCCCAGAGCAGTAGCTGATGTTATTTCCTAGCACCAGGACTAGAGTCAAGAGGAAGGTAAATAACTATAACTATTCCATAAGGTACATTTCAACATGCAAGGCTGTGGTGATTTCAAAGCCTCCTATCAAAGTTCTTATCCACCTCTTCACCCATAGGGTCACCATGAATGGTTTCACATGGGAAGTGCACAGCCAAGTGCCTAGCACAGGGAAGGGATGGATATGTGTTTGTTGAATAAGTAAATGAATATTCACTCCTCCCTCCATCTTGTGATACCCTTTTATGAACAGTCTCTTAGAAGGAAGTGTCTATAATATAACTGCACCTCCATAGTGTATCCTCAGCTATTATACAATATGAGTAATATGAAGGCCATTTATGGAAGGGAATGCTATGAAAGTGTTTCTGAATTTATCAAGGGAAGAATTAAGTTGCTAAACTGAAGGTAAGGGAAAATACTATATTCCTAAAATTGTCCAAAATCATTGCTGTCTGTACTGTCACTATTGCTCCAAACTTCCGGGCCCAGATTCACTGTGGAGAACATGCCTATACTCCAGGAGGCCAGGTGAGGTGAGCATCTGAAAAATGGTAATAGAAGAAAGCACCTGGCTTAGAATTGCACTCAAGTACTTTTTTTTTTTTCTAACTTTCTACTCTCCCAACACTTCCCCTGCTTTTCTTCTCTTCACCAGCACTATAATCATGTTACCACTGAAATAAATAATCTCTACTAGGAAACTTGCTCCAGTTGGGAAGCCAACAACCAGCCTCATATTTTCATGGGTTTCGATATTATACTTGTAGATCTCTTCTTCCTTGAGTTCATGTGGAAAATAAGAAGATTTTTGAGGAGGGGGAAATTCTATGATTTCATGTGTTTTATTAAAGATGTACAAAAGTGTTCCAAATTGTATCCTTTTATTTTGCAAGCAGCATTACAATTATTATTTTCTACCACCTTCTTTGGAAATATACTGATTTAATCTACATTACAAATTAATGTAATTAATTTGTCTCTGATTAGCTAATCTGACCCTTAGCCCAGAGATTTATATACCTGAATACATGCTAAAGGAACTCTACTGAATTAACAAATGAGTGAATGAATAAATGGATCTTATAAGATCAAAATCACTATTCTAGAATCTAAATGCACTTTGATATCCAATCTAATTGAAAAAATGTTCACTTAGAACCCATCTTATTGCCATCTTGAAAACTGACTACATTTGACATAATTTCATTCAACTCTGAATCTTGTTAGCCAGAAAATATAATGCTATTTTTCAGCCACTAAACCAAATCTTTATGAACTTTGCTGTTGTAGCTGTTATGAGAGTAGGATTAAATTTTTTCTTCCCTGATGAGCTTTTCTAAGTAAAGTTTTGAAGTCTTGATATGTTTTTACCATTGTGCCTTATTTTAATTCAGTAGCTTCCTTCAGAATCGAAAGTTTCAAACATACTGGAGAAGGCAGAAGCTCCTCCATTGTTCCTACAACTATTGTTAAGTTTGCCCAAATCCCAAATAGCCTGTAGAGGTCCTTCCAATCCCACAACTATAAACACAGGCAACATCTCATTAAAGAAGCAATGAAATCCTTAACAATTTACAGGGAAAGAGAAAACTACAGCCTTCCTAGATAATAGGAGTTGCATTTCAAAAATCTTCCTTCCTATTGGTTCCAGAAATTAGTTTCTCAATATAAGAAAACAAACACAGGACTTCCCTGGTGGCACAGTGGTTAAGAATCTGCCTGCCAATGCAGGGGACATGGGTTCAAACCCTGGTCCGGGAAGATCCCACAAGCCGCGGAGCAAATAAGGCCATGCGCCACAACTACTGAGCCTGAGCTCTAGAGCCCGCGAGCCACAACTACTGAAGCCCGTGCGCCTAGAGCTCCTGCTCCACAGCAAGAGAAGCCACCGCAATGAGAGGCCCGCACACCGCAATGAAGAGTAGCCCCCGCTCACCACAGGTAGAGAAAGCCCGCGTGCAGCAACGAAGACCCAACGCAGCCAAAAATAAAATATAAATAAATTTATTTTTAAAAAAAGAAAACAAATGCAACTAAACTCAATTTTACTTTTCAAGTGTTTGGTTATACACGAATCTATGACTTGTAGTACCTTCAAGATTTCTTCCTTCTTTCCTTCCTTTAGTACACACTGACCAACTATTATATCCAGCAATTGAAAATTAATATCTGGATAGAAGATAAATTTCTACTGATTAATTTGCAATACTGTTTTGCTGTGTTCAAAAAATAATACCACAGAAACTTGTGTTCTTCAAGTGGGCACTTATTCAGTATCCACTATTGAGTTTTTAGGCTTTGTCTTCAATTTTAGATATATTTTAGTAGTATTGGTGCTCTCAGAAAACTGGTTGGCTCACAGTTCAACCTGTCTGCAGAATGCTCAGTGGAGAAATAATAGAGCTTAACTCACTTAACCCAACTGGTGTCAGCTAGTCCTGATGACAAGAGTGCCAGCAGGGTGGGGCAAACTTACAGTCAGATTAATAAAATGTTTAATCCTCTACTTCCCCAATATTAATATAATGCAACAGTTTCTCTTTCCACAGAGTACAATTAATAATCACTTCTCATTTGAGCAGCTAAGACACAACACTACTATTAGGCAGTGTTTCTCCAACAGCTGAGTCATCCCTTTCAATTTGGTGTCAATTAGGCTAATTAGTGGTTAGCTGCTCAGACTGCCCTTCAGTCATTTGGAAGTAGCTTTCCACACAAATGCCAGGCACTCACTCTATGATTTTCTCACATACTGATGATCTATGTCTTGGCTGCTAAGACAGAAGCTATAAGCGAAAAAAGTAGCATTTGATTGGCTCAGCACTTGCCTGCCCACTGTCACAAAACAGAGCTTTTTTTTTGGCCACCCACTAGTTTTATGGTCTCTTGTCAGCCACAGCAGTTGGGGCGCAATTTGTTGGCCACTGATATAACTCAATCGTGGTAACTTTTCATCTCACCAGCTAGGTGGTCGGGTGTGCTTCCCCCTGAAGGCATATGTACCTGTTAAAACACTATTTCTTTTGGCTCTGGTTCTAAACCCAGGCAAAGGGGATTAGAAACCTGGCTTTTAATTGTGCTTGCCTTTTTCTTTTGCAAATGGCAATCATTCTGTAGCACCTTTTGTGATATGAAAATGAACACTGGATTAAAGCATATTTTTGATTCCTCACCAAGCATTCTAGTCAGTCAGGCACCGGCTATGCTTAGCGGGCAGTTCAGCTTTGGCACCAGGCAAACATTGAGCAATTTCAAAGCAAACCTGGTTTCGAACAAGTTTACGGAGATAATTCAAAGAATTATTTAGCATTGTTCATTTAGTTATCAAATAAAATCTTGAAAATTTTGACAGACTGATTTCCTTCATGGGATTTTAATAATCATAATACACACAGAGTCTGCATAAACTGTAGAAAAACATAAAGTAGATTGTTCTACAAATTAAATCTTCATGTGAAGAATATATTTTCAAAACTAAGGTTGTGTTATGACTTTTAAAAAATGTTATATATACTGACATATCCTTTAGTAAGCCTCATGAGAAAATTTCCTTTTAAATAGGACACAATTATTTCCTATCTAGAAGTTTAGATGTTTAAGAAAAGTTACCTTATTCAATTGAATTAGATATGTTATCAAGCTTTTGATTCTAAGAAATTGAGTCCTATGTAATAAGATTATATATGAATATATTTTTGAATATGGTAATTCAAAAATTTCCAGGAATCAATAAAAAATTAGAGAATTTGCCAATTAAATATTTATAATGACATAATAATATATTTGAGTAATGAATGTCATGTTAGATTTTATGTAAAAAATCTTCAAAATACATCACTGACATGAAAAATTACATGTAGTTTAAGCCTCTCTGTGATGCAAGTTAAATTTAATCTATACTTTCACTTTATAAATGATACATTTTTATTTACATGTTTAGAGTCTCTATAATGTGTAAAGTATATGTATATATTTTATAGGGTTCAGATATATATAAAATTTTTAAATGCACATCTGAATTTACATTATATAAACAAATTAAAAGAAGTTGAAGACACTCAGGTATTTAAAAATGTGGCATCAATCATAGCCACAGAGAAATGTGACCAGCAAAACTTGATAAATAAAAATATCCATTTTGATTAAAATTGGCTCAAAAAATTATATAACAATAATCTAAACCACCACATAAGTTTTTAAATTTTCTAAAATATACTTTTGATAATTTTCATTTTTAAAATTAATCATCTGAAGACATAAATACTGCATGATTTTTTACACTAGCACTATACATACTTGAAAATAGTCAAATATTTGTGCTCTATAAGTTGAACTCATATAAAATAGGCATAGATAGAATAGGTATAGGTTTGAACAGGTAAAGCCAGATGGAAATATCTCTGCATAAATAGCAAATTATGGATCAGAAACTTGTAAGTTTTCTTATGATTTGCCTACTTATTGATTATCAGTAAGACTCAATCTTAGATTTTTTTTTCCCCTTAAATACGAAATGATACTTTGAAGAAATTTTTCTTAAGCAATAAGGTTTACATTAGACCCTGTAGTATGTGGAACAAATTTTTAAAATATGTTCTACATAGAAAGTAAATTAACTTCTAAAACATGGAAACTGGGGAGGAAAAATAATTTATAGTATTCTGCTATTTACTCTGCTAATATATTTTAAAGCTCCAAAATTTTCTCTTTCACACTGTTTCAATACCAGGCAATTCATGCCTCCAAACTGAGGACCTCACCAATGAAAACAATCCAAAAACAGTACAGTAAAATCTGAAAAACATAGTCTCTTTTCTACATAACTTGCACATTTTTTCCACATAACTCATTTCATTACTTGTTCAGTAAATGTTTCATACCAATAATATCGCAATTTGCCATCATAGACATCAATGTGAAAAATGACATCCTTAAGAATTCATACCATCCAAATAGATTTCAAAATATAAAACAGTGAGAGCAAATGATGAAATAACATCAGGTCTGAGAAAAGAGGGCAGAATAAAATAGGAAAATTACAATTTACAAATCAGACTAGGGATTTCAGTTACAGAAAGAATAATGCTTAAGGATATGTATCTGTAATAAAGAATATGGATTTTTGCAATTTTTTAAAAAATTTCAACATAGTTCTGTTTTTCACCATTCATTTATTTCTTTTGCATGAAAAGGTGTAACTTGTACTGTCCAATATGGTAGCCTCTGACCATATGTGGCTATTGAGCATTTCAAATGTAGCTAGCCCAAAATGAGATGTGCTTTAAAGGCAAAATACACACTGGATTTCAAAGATTTAGTACAAAAAATATAAAATATATCCTAAAACCTTTTATATAGATTACATGTTGAAATGATAATATTTTGGATATATCAGGTTAAATAATATATTAGTAAAAGTTATTTCACATGTTTCTTTTTACTTTTTTTAAACGGTCACTAGAAAATGTAAAATTATATTTCTTGCATTATATTTCTACAGAACAGCACTTGTGTAGACTGCGTATACATGGCACTAAATAATCAGTCATTTCACTCAAAATTTTAACGTGACTTGCTTTTTTCTGAAGTGCCTGAGAGACACCCTAAGCAAGCTAGTTTGCCTATTTCGACTAACATGACCAAAATTAGCCAAAAGAAAAGCAAAAGGGAAGTAAATCCAAAAGCAGTAAAACAAAAAAACACAAAACATGGAAAGATCCATAAAAGTAGGTACACTGAACAATTTTCTACTGGTGAAGTCATTCAAATAGCCAAACCATTTGTGCTTTTTGATGCAGCTTCAGTTTTTTTATCCAGCTCCATCAGATTCATCCCACTAGGGAACATTTTACATTCCTGTTACCCTTCCATATATAGTGGCCATGTATTATTCTAAGCAATTGCTAGATTAAAATTAAAAGCATAAGACTGATAATGTACACTAGGCTTATACATACAAAATACCTCTATAAAACATACAAGTTTAACTACAAATTAATTATTTTTTTAAAAAATAATACATTCATTCCATCAACAATCAGTAACATGGTTATTTTACTAGCAAGTATGTTTGAGTATTATTATATCAAAACAGATATTTGAAAGCTGAAAATTTTAATCAATCAGTTGTCTTATACAGTATTGTACAATCAAAGTCAATAGAGTGGCCATACCCAAAGAACCGATTGAAACCAACTTTGATATTAAATAACATGGGAAAAGAAATGGCAACTAGAACTGAAAAGCCTCACGGCTACATCAGAAATAAAACAAAATTATATTGCCTACACTAAGCTTCCATTTTATAGCATGCCTCCTACTCTCATACTGTTTCCAGTAGATTTGTCACTTAAAGTTCCATTCACATGGAATTTGATGAAATCCCCAGCAGACCACAAGATTGGTAAACCTGTTCTAACTGCTCTTACAATATCATGGAAGAGAGCTTGAATTACCAATCCACCAGAGAATGCTAATGTAATTATGAGTGTTTACTTACACCATGTGTTTCTCACTGAGCCTCCCCCGCTGTGTCAGGATAAACCAAAGGGAGCTAATGTTTTATAGATGGTAAGACTCTGTTTGTTTTCAGTAGGGCTAAGTCTCCCAAAGCACTCAGACACACTAATTAAAGTAAACTGCAGAGGCCCATAATAAAATATATGTGTTTGGAGACTGTGAGATGAACCCTACTGGCTTATTAAAAGTCAAAAGAAAAATATACATTATTTATGACTTCAAAGGGACACATTGTGAGCTCTAGTTTATTTAAAGGATTAACAAAGCAGTGGTTATTGGTGACCATCTGAATGGTTCTTCTTTCACAGTTCATTAGTTCTGTCATATATGTGAAAAGGCATCATTTGGGTTCAAACCAAATATTATTAATCAAATAAATTACAGAGGGTACACCAACATTATTAAATAGAATCTTTGTGAAAATAGCTGCTAATAAATCTAGTACTTACTTTTCAACAGTTGCCTAGTTGAAACAGTGTGATTTAAGTTTTCAAAATGCGTTATAAGTATTAAATAATACATTCTTCATAAATCTGGCTATCCCCAAAATAGGAAGCTGAGGAATATAATTACAAAACAAGTTGCTTCATGACTATCTATTTTCACAAGTTATTCTGTAGTCCCTTAATCTGGAAACCTGGAAACTTCACAAGGAAGTCCACTTTCCCATTTTCAACACAGACTACAACAGAAGGAAAAGTAATGGCACATGAAAATCAAAGCCTTTTTCCATCTTATATTACTTTGAATTAAGAATCTTTGAATTCTAAATCAATCCACATTATTCAATCAAAGGACATTGTTTACACTTAGCTTAAGTATGAACATAGGATGATCAAGACAAATCAATATTGCTGCATTTGTTCACCAGTATGTGAATAATTGCAAAGCTAACCATTATTAATAGTTTCTATCGATGAAAATTTCATATTATTTAACTGATTATATCATGCATCTGAAGATTCCATATAAATAAAATCTTGCAAGCATTTCAGGGTATGATCCTAAAAGAATTTATTTCTCATATTGTTCTAGTCACCTTGAGATTTACCTAAGTTTACACTTTAAAAGGAAATATTGTCCCCTCAAAATAAGATATCTCTTCTGGACTGTCTTGAAAACAGAGGTCCCCTTAGTTTTCTCAAGATGGAAGTTATGATATATACGGTGATCTGATATTGCCTCCTGGTTGTTTTATTAGGGCTTTTGATGTCATTTTTTCTTTATTCTCCTTTTCTCTCCTCCTTCCTCCTCGCTCCTACCTGCACTTTCTCTCTCTCCATTTGGTTATTTGTTTCCATCTGAAATTTGCCCACAGTCATTTATCATCACAAGCTTAGGTAAAGAATACAATAAAACCCAGGGTTATAAGACGACATTTTTGAATATCATGGGTTACACTTCCAGGTAGTGAGTTTAAATTGTTGAGTTAAGAACCAATGATAGAATATTTATATTTTATTTTCTTTATAAATTCACTTTAATACCTCTCTATTCTGCCCTTCGTTAAGCAGAAAAAGACAAAAACCTAATTTGAATCAATTCAGGCTTACCCAAACAGTACTTATTCAAAATCATTTTTATTTCTATAATTTGTATAGCTTCACCTCAACACAGATATTTATATAACCTTAATATTTTAGACTTCTGAATCTGTTGGTAACAAAATTTATATTTTATAATTTTAATATTCTAGAAAATATTAGTGGTGGAAAGAGTATATTATTCCCACTTGGTTGTGAGATATTTCCCTAAATGCACATTACAAAGGGAAAATAATAAACAAAATTTATTGGACTAAGGGCTACTTATAGTATTTTTCTTTTATCTACTTCTTTTTTTTCTCTTGCCCAGTAGGTTTCTTGTCTATTTTCCTGTAATGCTAAATTTAAAAGCTTCTTTTTACCTTCACAATTCTGGAACTGTGGTGCTTTTATGCCTTTTTTTCTTAAAAAGATGCTCTATAGGCATATCCTATATCATTTCGAGAGCATCACATGATGATTCAGTAAGCAAAATTAAACAAACAAATGAAACCCTATCATTAAGAAACCCACATCTTCTTTAAAATTTATGCTCCTTTGAGCAGTAACAAGAGTTTGGGTGTAATTTGACCATGTATGTGTAAACTCAAACAGGTGCCTTAGTTTTAGTTCTTTGGGCCAAATACTCTTAGCTCCATTTTAATTATCTCTGCTTTACCAAATCAAGGTGTCCTTATTTCAGCATCAGATTGAAAGTATTTTACACACACAATAAAGGTCTTCCATTTTCAAATTAAATTTTGGTTGAAAAGAAGATAAAGTATAGCTACATTTCATTAGCACTTTCTGTGAGGTAGATCTGTTACCTCCATTTTATAGATAAGAACAGTGAGATTCAGAGAAACAGGGTTTTTTTTACTGTCATACTACTAGTAAGCAGTGAAGGCTTGATTTTAATACTAGCCCAACCCTGTCTGAATCTAGAGTTGAGAGCTTAACCACTCTGATAAATTTCCTCTCTAGTATTAGAAAACTACCGTCAATCTACAAAGCCAGACTTTCAAGCCTCTGATTACAGTAATCAATGGATTGTACCTCCAAAAATTAAGTTGAAAATATTCATCATAGCTCAAAGTATTTCACTAAAGTATTTCCATTCCCTTTACTAAAGAAATAAATAAAATTATCTTAAAAACCAGATACTTGACACAAAGAGATAAAATCTCTGGCCACAGCATTCCTTAGAACTTTCATTATCTTCACATTGTGTGCTTTTTAATTCTACCTTTGTAAGAACTTTGTTGTGGAATTTATATAAACTTATATTCACTAAAGAAATATCCATGTTTGGATCCAAAATTTTGATATTATCAATATTTGTTTCTGTCTCCCCCACCAAAACTGCAACTTTCAGATGGTATAAATTGTCTGACCCATGCTCAAAGCCAAGTATCCCACCGTGAGATTCCAGTGTGCATTCAAAAAATGTTTATTGAACTAACTCTTACTACTTTGTAGCACCTATAACTAATTCCACAGTTCTAAATACATGGATGGATTTATAAAATATACATTAGAAAAATGATGACCTCTTTATAAAATGAAGATGGACATGTTACTCAAAATATGACAATAAAAAATTATTTTAAGGCTTCAAAACTTAAAACAGGGTGGACAAAGTAAATCTCCTAGATTCAAAACTAAATGCATGGTTTTTGTTAATGTACTTAATCTAATCTAACGTCTATTCAACTTTGAAAACAGCAGCAGGAAATAGAGGAAAATGCCCAATTATTCTCTGGTCTAGAACAATCTTAGAAACCATTTTTAATTTAAAACCCCAAATCTAAAGGTTCAGGCATTTATTTTATTCTATATATATTTATTTAGAAATGAATTAACATTGTCAGAGATTTATAAAAACTATTTTTTTCAAGTTTACAATTTTATATAGGGGCTGAGATTCAAACAGTAAAAAGGTAAATAAAAGTGAAGTAAGAGTTTTTCTGCCATCCAACTTATCCCAATTCGTATAATTATGATTGATAACTCACACATGAAACTGTAAGGTTCCTTAGGACAGAGATCATGCCTACTTTTCCTCTTTATTTTATCCCTATTGACAAAGACAGTATCTAGAAAACATGCACATTAAGCAAATATGTGCTAAATGTTTATCATTGAATTGTAAATACATTAAGTCCTGGAGGGTTTCAGAGGGGGAAAGACTGCTTCCAGCTGGAGTAATTGTGGGAGACTGTGTAAAGGAAATAGCTCTTGAGTTGATCTTGAAGAATGAGCTAGTATTTCAGTAGGTGGAGCTGAAAATATGTGCTTGAATGCTGGAGAGCAAGGGAGTGGAGTTGGGGAAGGAAGGGTATCGGGAGATAGGATAACATAAGTAAAGATGTGGAGGATAAAATATAAACATACTCAGTTATAGCAGGCAAACTGACTGAAATGTGGGGTTAAGAAGAAGAATTTTGTAGACAATAAGGGACAAAAGGATCAAAAGTCAGGAAGCCTTGAAATTCAGACTTACTGTGGAAGATTTTGAACATGGAATGAAGTAGCATTTTATGAACCTAAATCTAGCAATGGACTACAGAATAGCTGCTGCACTAAAATAACAGTAGCGGGAAGGCCAATTAAGAGACAATTGTGAAAATCTAAGTGGGAAGTAAATATAACTCTGAAAATGTTTCTGCTCATCAATTTCTGAAAATGTTTCCTTGAAATCAGCAAATTGTTTAATTTGGGGGCTAAAATGATTTTACAGATCATCTTGTCCAAACACTATATTTTATAATTTAGGAAACGGAGGGCCAAGAATTCCAATGAAAGGCCCAAAATTGCAAAGCCAAGACTGGATGTGGAGCTCCTCACTTCCAGCCCAGTTGTTCTTCCTATTATAAAAGAACTTTCCTCAAGGTGACTCTTTAAATTAAAAGGAATTAACAGAGAAACAAATACAGAATTAGGACCTTTATTGCTATTTCACTAACACACAGTAACCTTATTTAATAGATCTTCCTTGCCACACAGACATCCCGCTGAAGCATTGTAATAAATGTAATAAAAGGGGAGATTAGGGCAAACATCGGTGGGAAGACATTAATTAGAGGAGGACCTCACCAATTCTCAGCTGACTAATCCTCAAACCCTGTAATTCTCATAAGAAAACTGACAATCTTGCTTTACTTCTTATCAGAGATTTTCCAGCTAAAGAGAGTGGCAGGCTCAAGTAATCACAATCTCATTAATTTTATTAAATATACTATAAAGTCCCAAAATAAATAATTAAGCCCTATTAAACAGATATTTGATAGTACATTTTATCCCTTCTTATTTATAGACACAAATAAAATGACAGTGCTTACAATGAAAATCGTAAAACTTAATTGTTGTTATTGATGATAATAATACCTTATGCTTGTTTTAGATATTTTAAAGCTTTTCAAGCATGACTGTTGCACCATAATTGCCATGCAAAGCATTTATGTCTTAATCTATATAAATAAAGTTTCCATCTGCTAGCTGTTACAGTGGCACTTGAAAATAGACAGATTTTCACCACATTTGGCATGTATGTTTGTGATAACCTGACTTAAGAAAGTAATAATTGTTCAACATGTCCAGTGGGGAGGGCCCAGCCTAGTGTTGCTTCAAACACTGCTGGCAGATTATGGATAATGATGGCTTCCAGAAATTGCCAACAGAGTTTGAAGCTACACTAGGCAGTATCAACTGAAATACATAGATGTGTCTCCACTTTTACTAGAGCAGCGGTCCCCAACCTTTTTGGCACCAGGGACCGGTTTTGTGGAAGACAATTTTTCCATGGACCGGTGGGGTGGGGGTCAGGGGAGTGTTTCAGGTGGTAATGCAAGTGATGGGGAGCAATGGGGAGCGGCAGATGAAGCTTCACTCGCTAGCCTGCCACTCACCTCCTGCTGTGCAGCCTGGTTCCTAACAGGCCGCGGACTGGTACTGGTCCCGGTTGGGGACCCCTGTACTAGAGTACAAGCTAGGGCTTTTTTTTTTTTTTTTTAACTATTGAAAATGTTAAAGGCTCTAGAAATTGTCTTTTCTTTTACCTACTTTACTCATTTCCGCTTGTAAGGATAAATGTTTCTGGCTACTAGTAAAATTCATAGTGCTATAATTTGTTGTTTTAGTTTTGGCTGTGCCTGGGTTACAAGTGCAACACAGAATTTATCATTTTCAACTGAATCACAGCACTTTGCATATAGTCATTAAGTCAACTGATATAGTAGGCAGAATGGCCCCCCAATATATGTCCATGTTCTAATTCATGAAGCCTGCCAATATGCTGATTTGCATGGCAAAAGGATCTTTTCAAATGTAATTAAAATCACGGACCTTAAAATAGAGAGATTATCATGGATCTTCCAGGTGGGCCCAATCTAATCACATGAGTCATTAAAAGCAGAGGATTTCTCTGGCTGTAGTCAGGGAGATACCACAGAAGTCAGAGAGATTTGAAATATAACTGGGATTCAGCTCACCACTGTTAAAGGGGGCCTCATGGACGGCATGAGAAAGAATGCAAGCAGTCCCTAGGAGCAAAGACTGGCCCCACCTGACAGCTAACAAGGAAATGTGGACCTCAGTCATACAACCACAAGGAACTGAATGTAGCCAATAATCTGATTGAGCCTGGAAGCAGATTCTTCCCCAGATCCTCCAGTGAGAAATGCAGCCCAGCCAAAGCCTTAATTTCAGCTTTGTGAGACCCTAAGCAGAGGACCCAGCCAAGTCCACTAGAACTTCTGACTTACAGAAACTGAGAAATAATACATTTGTGTCATTTAAAGCTGCTAAGTGTGGTAGAGTGATGTCAATATCATGGCAGTATGAGATACTCCCTTTGTCTCTCATCTTCAATCTACAACCAGTAAAACATCCATAACTCAACAAATGTTCCTCTGCCCAACACACCAGGACACCACAGAAATCCACACGTCTGTACATCTATAGGTGGGCAGACTGAAACACGCAGAGGAGAGAGAACCAGGGGAAGAGACCACAATCCCAGGCTCCCAGTTGAGATGGGTTGAGCCTGCAGCCCCAGGGAACCCAGTAGCAGCAACAGAGGTGATACACATTACAGCGGTCTCCCAGACATAGAGGCAACCACAACCACAGAGAACCAAGCAGTAGTGGCAGCAAAGCCTGCAACCTCAGTCCCTCTAGCCACTCAGTGCCCACAACTCCAGCACCCTGTCCATGGAAGCAGCACTTGAGACTCTGACAACCCCATACACAGTTGAGGCACCAACTACCCCAGCTCCCCACTCACCCTCCCTCTCCCACTGTTGAGGCAGCAGTGCCCATGACACAAGCACCCCCAAATAAGGAATAGGTACCCTCCATCCCAGTGCCCCCCGTGTGACGTCAGCCGCAGCAAGGCACCAACGACTCCAGAGACACAAGCAGTGATGATGTGGCTACCAGTGATACCTCTGGCAGAGGCAAAGGAGGAGGGAAAGTGCAGATTCTCAAGTATAGCTGGAGGCAGCTCCGGTAAGAGAAACCAAAAACTTGTGCTATAGCACCACCTACTGAAAAACAAAAGAAATGCCTCAAATTACCAATCTGTTGAATTGTTAGAGTCAAGTAAAAAAAGCTTTACCTAAAGAAGAAAGGTGTTTGCTACTTCTAATGCACTGGCAGAAGCACAACTCATCAAGCACCATGAAAACCACAGTAACATGGCATCACAAAAAGAAAATAACAATTCTCCAGAAACCAAACTTAAAGTCACAAAGAATTGTGATCAAACTGACAGAGAATACAAAATAGCTCTTATGAAGAAACTCATTGAGCTACAGGAAAACTTAGAAGAGCAGTTCACTGAGCTCAGAAATAAAATTAATAACAAGAAGGAAACTCTCTTCCCCAAAGAGATTGAAACTCTAAAAAAGAACCAAACTGAAATTCTGGAGTTAAAGAACTCAATAAATGAGATGGAAAATGCATTAGAAAGCACTGGAAATAGGGCAGACCATATAGAAGAGAGAATTAGCAAGCTTAAAGAAAGAAATATAGAAATGATTCTGGTAGAAGAGGACAGAGAACTAAATTCTTTTTAAAAATGAAGAAACTCTGTAAGAACTATCTGACTCCATTAAAAGGGCAACATAAGGATAATGGGTATCCCAGAAGAGAGGGGGAAGGGAGCAGAGAGTTTATTTAAAGAAATAGTAGCTGAGAAGCTCCCAAATCTGAGGAAAAAACAGGATACACAAGTACATGAAGCTAATCAAATAGTCAATTTCCTCAAAGCAAAAAGACCTTCTCTAAGACACATTAAGTTAGAAACTGTCAAAAGTCAATGATAGAGAAATAATTTTAAAGGCAGCTGGGGAAAAAAAGACAGTAATCTAAAAGGAACCCCCATTAAGCTATAAGCAGATTTCTCAGCAGAAGCTCTACAAGCCAGGAGAAAGTGGAATGACAAACTTAAAATGTTGAAAGATAAAAAACTTCAGCCAAGGATACTCTACCCAGCAAAGTTATTCTTCAGATATAGTGGAAATAAAGGCTTTCCCAGACAAACAAAAGCTTCAGGAGTACATCACCACTAGACCTGCCTTACAAGAAATAATGAAAAAAACTCTTCTACCTGACTTGAAAAGGCAAAAGTACACAAACTTTTGAGCAAAGCAATAATAGAAAGAATCAGAAAATCATAATGCTATGTCAGAATATGTTGCTAAACACAATTATTAGCATAAAGGTCAAAGGAGTAAACAAGAATTAAAATAACTATAGCTACTTCAACTTGCTAACAAACTCACAACATAAAAAAGGTGGAAACTTAAAGCTATCCCTCTAAGATCAGGAACAAGACAGGGATGCCTACTCTCACCTCTCTTGTTCAACATAGTATTGTAAGTCCTAACCAGAGCAATTAGGCAAGAAAAAGGAATAAAAGGCATCCAAATTGGAAAGGAAAAAGTAAAACTGTCACTATTTGTGGATGACATGATTTTATATATTGAAAACCCTAAAGACTCCACCAAAAAACTATTAGAAATAATAAACAAATACAGTAAAGTTGCAGGCTACAAAATCAATATTAAAAAATCTTGTGCATCTATACACTAATGACAAACTAGAGAAAGTGAAATTAAAAAAACAATCCCATTTACAATCACATCAAAAAGAATCAAATACCCAGGAATAAATTTAACCAAGGGGATAAAAGACCTGTACTCTGAAAACTATAAGACAATGTTGAAAGGAAAGTGAAGGCACAAAGAAATAGAAAAATATTCTGTGCTTGCATATTGGAAGAATTAATGTTGTTAAAATGTCCATATTACCTAAAGCAATCTACAGATTTAATGCAATCCCTATCAAAATCCCAATGATATATTCACAGAAGTAAAACAAAAAATCCTAAAATTTGTATGCAACCTCAAAACACCCAGAAGGACCCTGAGGGGGAAAAAAAAAAGCTGGAGGTATCACATTCCCTGATTTCAAATTATACTACAAAGCTATAGTGATCAAAACGGTATACTATTGGCAGAAACACAAGCACACAGATCAATGGAACAGAACTGAGCACCCAGAAATAAACCCCCCCCCACACACACATATATGTGCCTTATTTACCACAAAGGCACCAAGAACATACAATGGAGAAAGAAAAGTCTCTTCAATAAATGGTACTGGGAAAACTGGACAGTCAAATGCAAAAGAATGAAACTAAACCACTATCTTACACCATACACAAAAATCAACTCCAAATGTTTTAAAGACTTGAATACAAGACCTGAAACCATAAAACTCCTGAAAGAAAACAAAGGCAGTACGTTCTTTGACATCAGTCTTAGCAATATCTTTTTGATATGGTTCCTCAAGAAAGGGAAACAAAAGCAAAAATAAACAAATGGGACTACAAACTAAAAGCCTTCTGCATAGCAAAGGGAATCATCAACAAAAAGAAAAGACCCTACCAACTGGGAAAAGATATTTGCAAATCATATTCTGATGAGAAGTTAATACCCAAAATATATAAAGAACTCATACAACTCAACAACAGAAAAAAACAAACAACCTGATTAAAAAATGGGGAGAGGATCTAAATAGATATTTTTCCAAAGAAAAAGACATATATATGTCCACAGGCACATGAAAAAATATTCAACATCACTAGTTATTAGGTAAATAAATGCAAATAAAAACAACGAGATTATCACCTCACACCTGTTGGAATGGCTACTATCAAAAATACAAGAAATAACAAGTGTTGGAGAAGGTGTGGAGAAACGGGAACCCTCGTACACTGCTGGTGGGAATGTAAATTGGTGCCACTATGGAAAACAGTATGGCAATTCCTCAAAAAGTTAAGAATAGAACTGCCATATGATCTAGCTATTCCACTTCTGGGTAGTTATCTGAAGAATATAAAAACACTAATTTGAAAGAATATATGCACCCCTAGGTTCACTGCTGCATTATTTACAATAGCCAAGATATGGAAATATCCTAAGTGCCATCGATGGATGAATGAATAAAGAAGATGTGGAGTGGAATACTACCCAGCCATAAAAAAAGACAAAATCTTTCCATTTGCAACAAAATGGATGGACTTTGATAGTATTATGTTAAGTAAAATAAGACAGAGATAGACAAATACTTTATAATTTCACTCATGTGGAATATTAAACAAACAAACCAAATGAAACAAAAACAAACACAGATACAGAGAACAGAGTAGAGGCTATCAGAGGGGAAGCAGGATGGGGGAACTGTGACATGGGAAAAGGCAGTCAAGAGTATGGTGACAGGGCTTCCCTGGTGGTGCAGTGGTTGAGAGTCCACCTGCCAATGCAGGGGACGCAGGTTCGTGCTCCAGTCCGGGGAGATCCCACATGCCGCGGCGCGGCTAGGCCTGTGAGCCACGGCCGCTGAGCCTGCACGTCCAGAGCCTGTGCTCCGCAACGGGAGAGGCCACAACAGTGAGAGGCGCGCGTACCGCAAAAAAAAAAAAAAAAAGAGTATGGTGACAGACAGAAACTAAACTTTTGGTGGTGAGCATGCTGTAGTGTATACATAAGTCAAATTATAATGTTGTAAAAATGAAATATATAATGTTATAAACCAAAGTTAGCTCAATTTTTTTCAATAAAACTGCTAAGTTTATGGTAATCTGTTACAGCCACAATGGAAAACATACACCTGAGTATTCTGATTGATTTAATTAATTGAGAACATGCCATATGTAAAGTACTGTATTCAAGTAAATATTTCCTTATCTTGCCCAACATACAATCCATTAGTAAGGTGAGATATGTATATGGAGGATTGATTACTAAGTCAGAGCAGTAGTAAATTATGTGGTAAATAATAAATTCATACAGGTATTTAAAAAAGAAGAAAAAACAATGCCTATTTAGGTCATCTAGTGAAAACTTAAAAGGTAGATTTTTTTTCCTATACATCAGGGAATATTCCCTTAAATTTTAGCATATATCAGGATCACCTGGAATCTCCTGGACATCTTATTTAAAAGATCTCACTCATAAATTCGCACTCTCAGAATTTCTGATTCAGTAAGTCTGGGATGGGGCTTTAGAGGTTGCATTACCAAGTTTCCAGGTGATGCTGACGCTGCTGATCTGAGGACCAAAACTGAGAAACACTATATATAAAAGGAAAAGGAAAATCGTTTAAACAAATATTTAAGGCTTAAAAGTTCAAGAATTGTTTAGGGACCATAAGTACTCCAATATGAAAATCATGTTTTGGAAAGATTAATAAGGCCATAAATATTCAGGAAATACTTGGAGTCAGGAAGAGATCTAAAGTAGAAAAAAGTCAAATATTAAGGATGCCACTGCAATAATCTGAGCATGAGAAGCCCAAATCAATGAAGAATGAGCAGAAATAGATAAGAAAAAAAAAAAAACCTTGAGGATTAGCAAAGGGCTATAATAATAAATAAACAGGCATGCTATACTAAAGGTAATTGACTCTTCAAGATTTTAATCATCTTACATTTTAATTTTTCTTCTGTCAATTTTGGTTTTTAGAGGAATTTATCCATTTCATATAATTGTCAAAGTTATTAATGTAAAGTTGTTCATAATATCCTCTTATTACCTTTTTAATGCCTTTAATGTCTGCAATAATACTGCCTTTTGCATTATTAATATTGATAATTTGTGTTCTCTCTTTTTCTTCATTAGTCGTACAAGGAGCTTTTCAATTGTATTAATATTTTCAAAGAACCAAATTTTGACTGTTGATTTTCTTTAAGTTTACTTCCTCCTTTATTTATTTTGGTTCTTACCTTTAATATTTTCTTCTTATATTTCTGGTTGATTAGATTTGTTGTAAATTTTTCTAACTGATTGAGATGGAAGCATTAGAACATTGGTTTTCAGGTTTTCCTATTTTCTATTGTATGTATTTAGTGCTATAAATTTCTATCTAAGCTGTGTTTAGCTGCATTCCCTAAGTTTTGATATGCCATGTTTCCATCATTTAACTTGGAATACTTTTTAAAACTTATTATGATTTCTTTCTTGATCCACAGACTTTTATAAGTATTTTAATTTAAAGACAACTGTGGGGAATTCCCTGGCGGTCCAGTGGTTAGGACTCAGCACTCTCACTGCCAGGGCCTGTGTTCAACCCCTGGTCAGGGAACTAAGATCCTGCAAGAAGCGTGGCGGGGACAAAAAAAAAATACAATTGTGGACGTTTTTTGTTACCTTTTTATTACTGATTTCATTAACTTTGGGAAAATACATTCTGAATTATTTCAATACTTTGAAATTTACTGACTTTTAATGGTCCAAATTATAGTACATTTGATAAATATTCCATGTGCATTTGAAGAGAATCTGAATTCTCTCATTGTTGGGTACAGAGTTCTATATATGTTAATTAGGTCAAATTTGTTAATTGCACTATCCCCACTAAGATTTTTCATCTGTTTTTTTTTTTTTTCTCTTGGCTATAGGTCTATCCAAGTCACCCACCCAGATTGTGGATTTGTGTATTTATATTTTTCTTTTGGTTAATTTGTGCTTTATAATTACCAACACCATAAAACTATGTTATATATATATATAGATTTAAGATTGTGATACTGTGCTGGTGGGTTTCTATTTATCATTTAAAATGTCCCTGTTTGGAAACTAGATTAGTGATCGTTTGTGACTGGGATTGGGCATTGGAGGTAGTGCGGTAATAGATAATGGGTCAGGGTTTATTTTTAAGGTGATGAAAATGTTCTAAAATTGATTGTGGGCATCATTGTATATATCTGTGAATATAGTAAAAACATTGAATTATACACTTTAAATGGAGAGTTGTATGTTATGTAAATTATATCTCAATACAGCTGTTTAAAAAATCAATAGTAAAAGTTGTACTACTATAGTGAAATATTATTAGCATTCTCTTTAAAATCAGTAATGAGGCAAAACTGTCACTATCATTGCTTTTGTTACCAATTAAATCAAGCAATATAAAAACAATAAATGTAAAGGATTTTTAAAATAAATAAATAATAAAATGTCCCTGTTTATCTCCAGTAATACTTTTTACCTAAAAGTGGGATTTCTCTGGCATTATTTATTTTGTTAGTGTATACATTGTATATCTTTTATCATTCTTTCAATCTTTGTCTTATATTTGAGATGCATCTCTTTAAAGCATCACATAGCTTGTTTTTCCCCCAGTGTGACAATCTTAGTGTTTTTCTTGGTAAATTTAGTCCAGCTACATTAATTTATGTACCAATATAATAAAGTTTATATCTCTCATCATACTTTTTTTTCTACTTGATCTATTTGTTTTACACTTGCTTTTTATCCTTCCCTGCTTTCTTGTGAACACAACAAACTTTTTTTATTATTCCATTTCCTGACATAAACTTGTTAAAAATGCATTTTTTAGCCATTACCATAGATATTACAACATGCAAACTTAACATGATACTCTCACATAAATTGCTAATACCTCCCTGAAAAAATGTTAAAATTGCAAAGCACATTAATTCCAACTTTACCTCTTCCTGCCTTTTCAATTATTTTTAATTTTATAAATATTCTACAAATATTTAAAACTCAATTAGACATAATTTTGCACAGTAAATATTTACCCAATTATCTTTTCCACACAATTACCTTTCTTCCTACATTTCTGTTTTCTTCTCTGAGATCATTTCCCTCTTCCTTAAGAACTCTCTTTAGTATTTATTTCAATGCAGGCCTTCTTATGACAAATTCTTTCAGTTTTGCTTAAAATATCTTTTTATAATATTTCATTTTTGAAGAATATTTTCTCTGGACATACAGTTCTAGGTTGGCAGTCATTTTCTTTTAATTCTTTCAATACTGTCTTCTGACTTTCATCATTTCTGTTGAGAAGTCAGCTGTCAGTCTTAAAGCTTTTTCTTTAAAATTTTTCTCTTTGTCCTTGGTTTTCAGCAGTTTGACTCTGGTATGTGTGTTGGCTTTCTCTGTTTGATTCCTGTATTTATCCTCTTTGGGATTTCCTGAAATTTTCAAATCTGTGAGTTTGTATTTTTTGTTAGTTTTGGAACATACTCAGCCATTTTCCTTTCCAATATACTTCTCAATTTTCTCTTTCTCTTGCTGTCACTCCAATTACATAAATACTGGCTCATTGCACAATATACCACATTTCTTACACTTTGTTCTATACTTCGTATGATTTTTTTTGTTTTAGGTTGGATATTTCCTGTTGACCTGTATTATACTTCATTAATTCTGTCTTCTTATATGACCAATATGCTGTTAAAGCATATATTGTGTTCTTAATTTCAAATATTGTGGTTTCAGATTTTATTTCCTATTTAAAAATTATAACTTATTTTTAAATTCTCCCTATTTTAATTGATTTTTGCCTACATTTTCTTCTCTCTACCTGAACATATTTATAGTAAAGTTCTTGTCCACTAACTTCAATATCTGGATCCATCTAAGGTCTCCTTTTAGTGTTAACTTATTTTCTTTAAGTTATTGGTCATATAGCCCTGTCTTTCACATTCTTAATAATTTTGAAGTTAATTCTGGGCATTATATATATTAAAAAAAAAAAAAGAAAGTGTATCTGATAATGTTGCCTTTCATCTTTTGTGGTTCAGCCTTTCCTTGGTTAGGCAAATACAGTAGGTGGCAGAATGGACAGCTGATCACCTTATCCAGTCAGGGACTGAGATGAGTTGAGTCTGGACTGCAGTATACATTTGATTCACCTCTAGCCACACAGCATGGCCTTCCAGGACTTTCAATTGAGAAAGTCTTCATCTCCTGAACACTAAGAGTCTGCTATAATTTCTGCTCTGCTTTCTAGACATCTCAGCTTTAGAAATCCTGATCCTTTAGTCTTCCACTTTACATAGCTTTAAATTTTGCCAAATGTTTTGAGGAGAGACTAGCTGTGTGTTTGAGATTCTTCAAGTCTCCAATCTTGTTATTCCGGTCTTATGCAACTGACACAGGGTTGTGAGCATTTACGCCTAAAGCTTTTTTCTCTCATCTTGCTATGAGAGAAAATGGTCTGTCTGAAAATGAAACCAATAGAAAGGAAATGTAAAAAATGTAAAAATGTAGGAAGACTGGGAATGGTGACATTGTTTGAGTCTCTGGTCTCAGTGAAGCTTGAAACTAATACTATCCCTCATTTTTTTAATTACGTGAGTCAATAAATCTCATTTTTGCTAGTTGGAATTCAACTTCCAATCACTTGAAACTGAAATAATCCTGACAGGTATAATCACTAAATTGGCATTTTGCCATATGGAGCTTTCAATCCATTTTATCTTTTCATTTTTTTCCTCAAGTGAAAGTCACTACCATCTTTTTCTTCTTCTACCAGTTTGGGTTAAAACATTTTGAATATACCTAGGTAATCCCACCAGAAATACATTTATATAAGAGACTCAGAAACCTCTAAAGGAAAAACAAATCTATCCAAAAGAAAATAGGCATAAGCATAGTCCAGAAACAGAACTTCAGAGTTGTAAGGAAAGAGTAATACTGGGTACTTGATTAACTGTTCAGGGAGCTCATGGAGGACACCATTTGGGAATTTTCAGCAATAGCCAATGTTGGAAGATTTGCTGATTGTGGTCAAAATTATTAGGCAGGAAAAGGAACCAGTGAAACAAAGACGATTATTACTAAAAATGACCTTCTTTTGGACTCCAGCCTAGGATACTGGAGGAATCCTGGTTTACTACATTCTACTATTGGCTTACTACTAGCTTGTTGCACCATGATGGAAGGCTAACTCTTATCATTTAGCATCCCCAGAACCTAACATTATCTTGCACATAATAGGTTTATGAATGTTTTTGGAAAGACATCCAGGTAAAGGGAATAGGCATTAGATTGAAAATTAAAAGGTAAATATTCTATTTCCAGGTTCACCAAACATATCTTTACGACTCTAGTCAAGCCATATAACCTCTGAAAGTCTCAGTTTTCTATAATATCCGCTATGCCTGGTTGAGTTGTGAGAAAGATGAAATGAAAATGAGTATGGCAAAGCACTCTGTGAACTATAAAATGCTTTCTAAATGTAAAAGATTAATAATATTATTAATGCTGATAATGTTCAAACCTACACATTTATGCTGTGCAATTTGTAATTTAAAAAGTCAGAAAGTTGATTAAAATTGCAAGTGGATTCAAAGGTTTAAAAATCTTATTCAGATTATTCTTAAGAACCCACAAAATATGAATAGGCTTTATTGGGTCATACATTCCTTTACAGAATTTACTATGAATTTACTAATTCTCCCTATGAACACCAACTCTCCCTATTTTCATCTATTTTTGCCCACCTCTTCTTCTCTCTATCCTCTCAACACATGAATGTATTTTAATGTAGTAGGGTAAAATAGTAAAGATTTGGGGGATTCAATTTCACAGTATCTAATAAAATTTCAAGTGCAAATGTACTCTAACCCAGCAATTCCTTCTAAATATATATTCTTGAGGTATATTTACACATGTGCAGAAAAGCTTCTGTAATAATGTTCTTTTTATTAATTGCAGTGGTGAAAATGTGAAAACACTCTAAGCATCTAGCAATAAGGGAATGGTTCTGACAAATGCTGGTACCCATTTGCTATATACTTGGCAGTTAAAAAGAACATGGTAGATACAGCCTTGCCAATATCTCAAAGATAGACTGCCAAATGAAAAATCAAGCTGCATTGTTTAGAATATGACCCTCATAAGGTTAACAAGACAGTAATAAGTATACATGACATATGTTCAAAAATTATATATATAATTGCATATATACATATCTATCTATACATATATATGTGTAAAACACATAAAACTGTTAAAAAATGATTACCTCTTAGAAAAGTATTACTGTGAGGGAACAAAGAAGAAAGACTCACTTTTTATTCTATGTTAGTTTTTTTGGTTAAATTTGTATCATGAAACTGTAGTCATGTGTTATTTTGTAAGACATATATATATATACCTCTGAATATTCCTGTAAAACAAAGTACTCCTCAGATCCATTCAACCTATTCAAATATAGGCAATGCCCCCTAAAGTCTTGTGAGCATGGCTTTCCAGTGTGGCAGTATGGCCTGTCTGTACTCTTCCTTACAAAAGCACCAGCAGATCCTGGGGCACCAACAAATCTGAGACACCTGATTTCCTGTCATTAGCCTTTGAGACCACCTTGCTACCCTCATCCTGCACAGTTAATTCATTTATTATTGGATTTGTTGTTCACATCACAGTACCTCTTCTCCTACTCACTCCTCTGCCCTTTCTCATTCTACCTGTACATACTTCCATCACTGCTTGTACCATGGAGTCAAACCTGCATTTGAATCTTAGCTCTACCACTGTTTGTGTGGAATGGGGCAAGTTACTAAAATTCTATGAAGTCTAGTTTCTTCACCTATGAAATTATGACGATAATATCTGCCTTCCAGTATGATTGTTAGAGTACTGCGTGTGAAGCACAGTGCTGGGCTCCTATTTAGGGCAAAAAAATAACAGATACTATTATTATTTTTCTTTCTCTGATTAAGCCGTCTCCTTCCCTGGTTCAGGGACCCTGCAACACATCAATTCCAAAGTTCCTGAGCACTCTATACCTACTCTGATGACCCCAACTTCTGTCAGTGGGGAATCATGACAGACACTTTCTACAGGAAATACATTACTCAATCTTAACTGCTCAAATTCTATAGCAGCAGCAGCATTACATACATTGTGTTCCAGAGCCTGAAAGATAGAAAAATATATCCTTACAATCAAAAACAACATTGGATCATGAGTGTGTCTTGTTTTTGTCTGGAGTACCAGGAAAGAGACATGCAGAAGGGTGAGCAGAAAGGTAAACAAAATGTTTTTCTTATGAGCATAAAAGAAGAAATGATAGTAGGATATAGAATGAGTAAGTATTAAGAAAAGAATTACTAAGATGAATCAAGCTCCTCTGGGTCGCCTCATACAAAGGCAAATACAATTCTTCTTTCTGAAAGACAATTTACCTAAAACCACATCACGTGTATGGTTACCACTTTCCATGACATACAGAAACACATTTGAATTTGATTCTGTAAAGCATGTAATTTAAACATTGACACAGTGCTCTAAGTGGGTCCATAAAATCTGTGCTGTAGGGTCTAATATATAGTTGAAATCACATTATGATGAAATTCTTTCAATTAATCAGGTAATTTTATCCCAAACCATGCTATGGTTACTATAACATTAAAGTGCTATTATCCATTGAAGTGCTGTTTCTCGTTGCTTTTTGTTATTTTCATTGTAAATATATTCAAGAGCACTACAACTATATATGAAGCGGTACATTTTAATGTTTTATTTAAAAAATCATGCTTAAAGTAATGTTGATTTGTTTCTGTCACTGTAAAAAATTTTAAGCCATGTAAGTGGTCACATCTTTTAACAAGAAAGGCATGGTTCATAAATACTTTAAAGACATACCAACAGCGCTAAACTGAACATGAATCCTGCGGGCTAAGTGTGTGGGTTCCCAGTCAAAACAGATGCCATCCTCCATAATACCTGGTGTTTTTGCTGGTATTCTTTATATTGCTATTATAAGAGCTCTTGATAGTCAAAGACATCTTCGTCTGAAGCTTTCTTCTAGAAAACATATCCTATTTAATAAATTAGGTGTAAAGCTCTTTTAAAATACTTTGGATTTTATTTATCTTAAATAAATTCTGATAAAAATCTAAATCACAAGTATTTCACCCAGGTGAAGACATGAAAATAAAATGGTCTTTCTCTTATTTTATTCCTTCATATTTCCCCCTGCCCCTCCTAGATATAATAACCTATTTCTGAGGTAATATGTATAATTCTGTGACAAATCCACTTCAGCCTTGGTAATGCCCTTCGTTTTGACTTCAAAACATTCACTGGCTCTCATGGATTTGTACTATTTAACACCCAGATAAAGGTAATCTGCCTTTTTTAATAACGATGGATTACATTTTCTAGTTACATTCTCTTATTCAATTGGATTTTTTCAATTTAAGCACATCTATTCTAAGGGAAAAATGTAACGTCAGTCTGAGAATAATTGTAGTTATTAGAAAAGTAAACATGATGAAACACAAAGTAACATAAACTGAAATTATCTGATTACTATAGAAGACTAGTATTTCCACGGAAAAACAAAGTATCTATATGCTCTATATTTTACCTCTCCTTTTTTTGTTATAGGACTATGTTATAACTTGTACCTTCTCATAATCAAATATGTGGGGATGTGGGGATATTTTAAATAGAAATGAAAATTTGGAGCATATACAATGAAAGAGACTCTATATCATTATATGTTTAGAGCCTGGTCTGACAGTTCCTAAACTAACAAATGTCTTACTGCTTTTATGGATGTTCTTCCTGAATACCAATTCCAGATTATTCCTCGAAGTTATATTCTGATAACATGGCTAAGTCCATTAAAACTTCCTTTGATTGTGTAGCACTCACATACATGCAAATAGACACTACTTTATTGAGACCTATTCCACTCAATTTGAACCATTAAAAATGTAAACCCACATCACTGATAAATATTTTTAATTGCTTACTTAAGCTACTTAAATACAACCATAATAATAAAATCAGCTATGATGTTTTCAGGATCTATATGATGTACACAGTACCCATCATTTTAACTAAGTTTTCCATAAACCTCACAAGTATTCAGCAGGATAGGTTTGCTGATCCCTCTTCCAGGTGATGAAACTAAGACCCACAGATGTGAACAAACTGTTCAACTAACTAGCTTAAGTAGTATTTGAACCTGGTCAACCCAATTCTAAAGTATATGACCAGTCCAGTGCACCACTCAGATTCCTGGTAACCAGTTCTGAGACTTGAACCCAACCATTACCCCAGCTCAGCACCCTGCACAGTGCCTGACATCTAGTGAGTGCTTAGTAAATGGTCAATGAATGAATGAATACATAAACAAAATATTAGTCTTGGTAGAATACAGAATATGGCTCACAAGTCTGAAATGTACTATCACAGTTTCTTAAAGCCAGCATGCAAAATCATGAAAGTATACTCAATGGTATAAATTTCATTAAAATCACATTTACAGCAGCATATTTCTATTTGAAGAACTGATACCCAAGCTTTAAAGTAACAGCATATGTGGTCTTTTATATGTAAATACATTACAGTCTGAGAAATTGGGCATATTGATGTCTTCCACTGTTTTCACGTAAATTCACATTTAATTATGACTTGTTAATGGAACATTCCTTTTTTGCTGTGTCAGAATTAAAACAGTATATTTCACCTTCATTCCTTTTCAGAGATGGCAATGTTTAAATCTGGTATTTGGGTTTTAAATCATGTTTTCTGACCAAAATTCCTTTGGAGAGCAGAATGCAATATTCAGTATTTCCAGGCATGCTGTTGTTGGACAGATCCTGTAGCAATGAACCTGAAAGATTGGCAGGATGAAAGAGTAAGAGTTCAGAAGGGACAAAGCCAAGATGCCAAGGTAGAAGGAGAGGAGAAAAGCAGGTGGTGGGGCTGGAGGGGAGGGAGAGACAGAGAGAGAGAGATTTGTATTTGTCTTACTACCTTGTGACGACCATGTAGAAGGACATGATCCTGTTTTGTAGGACTATTTTATTAAAATAATAATAATATTGTGTTTGTCTTCTTTAAAACATTTCATAACAGTGCACCAAAAAAAGATATGGAGACCCTCCTGTTTCATTTCCTGCCTTCATAGAATGTTGTGTTACTAAAATATTTGCAGCAGAACTTGAAGCAATATAAAATGTTTGCTTGAGGATTTATTTTAGTCCCTTTAAGCTGAACTTCTGTAATCAAATCTATTTACAGACATTCCACAGTGCCCTATGGTTACTAGCTTATGCAAATGAAGCGTGACCCTGGGAATAAACCTCTTGCCCCCTCATCATCCTCCCTGGCTTCAAAGGCCTCTAGGCAATCACTTTTTTAAGTGAAGAGATTTTTAAGATGAATTGAAATAGAAAGACAGGGAACATAACTTGATGCCCAATACTCCTACAACCCAACCATTTACTATCTACTATTTTCCCATAAATATTTAGACACTAATTTATAGATCCATTTGGAATAAATGTGTTAGTGTGTAATGATTTTTTTTTCAGCATCTTCTTTTACTTTGAATTCAGAAACTAGAGACCAATATCAATCAATAGTCATTTATTCTAACTTCATTTCTTACTTCTTAAACTAAGGGTCACTAGACTGAGACAGAAATTGTTTAGTGATAATAAAATCTTTTCTGCTGATTCTATTATCACTGAAAATATATTTGTGCTGAGTATGAGAATAACCAAAGTAATTAGAAAGATTTATATAATTCCATGAGGACAATAACTAGGTATAAATTTAACACATTATTTGAATATATTAGTGTTAGGATTGGAATATATTGGTATTTACAAGCAATTAAGAAAAAAAATGGATCCAATTTTTTAGAAAAGGGTAATGAAACTGGATAATTGGTTGCATTTTCAGATGTATTAGTGGGAAACAGCTGTACAAAATTTTTAAATGACAATCACCATAACAAACTATATAAATTTAGGGGGTTCCTTCCTACTGGACAATACCTTGAAAAAAAAAACAGTTATTTTTTCGTGGGACAAAATATTTAAAATCCAGATGGCCAGTGGAGTCGAATAAATTCTTGGAGGCCCCAGAGACCTCAAGGTCAAAGTGTCATCTCAAAATACTGCCAATTTTTAGAAATACTCCAGGATAACTCTGGGACCTATAGGCCAAAAGGTCTCCTCTGCAATATTTTAAGGGATGGCAAACTACAGATTACTAACTTTTCAGTAATGGCATGATAAAGTTAGATAAAGTTAGAGTACAAGAAAACACTGGCAATTCCCTTTAAATATATATTTCTTTTAATTTTTGAATTTTATTTTATTTATTTTTTTATACAGAGGTTCTTATTAGTTGTCCATTTTATACATACTAGTGTATATATGTCAATCCCAATCTCCCAATTCATTTTAATTCCCTATTTAAGTGTGCTGAATCTTTACTATTTTTAATGAAATATACAGCTTTATTAAAATTAAAGTAAATGTTATTTAAACTCTGTTTTTAATGTTCTGCTTTATGTAAAAATCATCAAATTTATGTCATGGGATTTTATTTTAGGCAGTTTATGTTGAATAGTCAGTATTTTGCACAGATGACTACTTAGGCCTTGAAATCGTAAGGCTGTGCAAAATCCTTGCTTTCAAAGGGGTCTGGGACCTCAGGACCATAGCCATCTGCCTGGAAAAATCTGATAGACTCCAGAACAGGGGTAACAGTCCTGAATGCTTGGTCAGCAAAAAAATGACCAAAAGGCAGGGAAATAATACATAATCTCCCCAAAATAGATGCCAGAAATAAGTGCTAAAACTCAGCAGGTCACAGTGAGTAATGACTCAAAGTAAGTTTGTTGTACTTGTGAATATTATTGAGTTGAAGAGGAAACATGCATGAGACCAGAAAAAAGGAGAATGATACAACAGAACTAAGAATCAGTAATTAAGAAGAAACTGTAGCATAGCAAGCCAAAATCATAGCTAAAATCCACTAAAAATTTTAATACTAGAGAAACTAAGAACCCAGTAGAAAAAAATCAAAGACCTCAACCTGCGGAAAGTAGGAAGTCCAGTAGAAAACATGCAATAATTAAAGAAAACATTCCTGAAAAAAAATTTATATATACACACACACATATATATATATGATTCCAACTTAGTATTCTTACAGACCAAAGATTCCTTTCAGAAGCATTTCCCCCAGATACTTAGCTGTCAAATTTTAAACTTCAAGAACTAAGAAAAACTGGAATATAATCTCAACTGTGGATGCTGCTCCTCAGACTGAGAAAGGGATGGGAGGATGCTCAAAGATAAAGAGCTACTCTTATAAGTGCAGCAAAGAAAGTAGATAACAGAATTAAAAACAGCAATATCCTTTGGAAAGACAATAGGAAGCTCAAGTTCAGGTTCCATGGAGTTATCATGGTCTCTAACTTTTTTAAGGTCCTGGCCACTGTGACAGAAAGCACATCTCATCTCTCAGTTTCAGAAATTCCTGCTCTGAACCACACTTAGATAGCAAGTCACAAGACAGGATCCCTAGCAGCAAAGCCCTGGACTATGTCAAGCCTTAACAGTTCTGCATACTGCTCATCACCACATGTCATTCACTAAAGAATAATAACCCAAGCTATTTTTTCTCAGTGGGTTAAAAATCTCAAAGAACAAAGGCAGAGGAAAAGCTCTAAAAATTCACAGAAATGTATCATAAATGCAGATGGCCAGAAAATAATGGCAATAAACAGAGGAGTGAATTTGAGGATAGGATTTACCTCTTTTGGCCAAACCATGTATGGAGAGGACAACGTGCTTAGGGCACAGGCATTTCAGCCCACACTCCTTCAGCAAGCCAAGAGCATTCTGATACTGTTAAGTCATACGCAACACTTCAAGGGCCACAAGAACCTAATGTTTTCGTCTCTACCAATAGAAAGATGCAACATACAGTTGCCTTCTGGGTAGCTGAATCCCAGCTAGGAAACACCTGAGGTCCTGGGAGACTGATATGAAAAATAGCTTGTGCTTTTTGACTACATTTGTGAAAGATGCCCCATTTTTTTTATAAGCAACGTTGTTACTAAGGAGATGGTAGAGTAACTCCATAGGAAGTCCAGGACCAGGTGGATCCAACCTGGGTCTTATAGGAGTAAAGAGCAATGAATTCCTAAGTGAAGGGGAAGTCTATGCTGTTAGCTCAGGGTTGAACAAGGACTGAAGGCATTCCTGGAGGTAGGATATTGGATGCAATGTGTGATTGAAGCCTTTCAGAGTCAGTCACCCTGGCCCAGTGGCTGTGCTGTAGTGACTGGTAACTAAGCATATATGCATAGGCACCCACTCCTGCAGAATGAGTAGGCATCCAGCAAAAAGTGCAGACAAGCCTGACATTGAAACCATTTGGACGAGGGAGGCAAAGGTATCAGTGAGCTGAACAAACTTTCCTGTTCGCTGTAAGCCTAATTTTACAAGTAAGACTAGCCTCCCCTTTAGCCTTAAGGATTTATGGGGCTTCTTGGGCAATTAAGGAGGTGGTATACTACGAAGGCAGGTAGGTACTTGAGTGATTAGAATATGTTCCAGGTTTGTGGAGCAGGACATACTACTTAAAAAAGGAATATCAGTCTCTCTTCTAGGCTTTTATCATATTCATCAGAGTGGCACCTTCATTCTCACATGCTTCTGTTTTCAAGGTTATTACACTGTATTATTTGAAGTATCTTTACATAATTGTGCTCTTTTTGATGTTCTCCACACATACTCACATACCTACTTTCAAATAAGAAACTACTGATACAAACTTCCATTAAGTCAGCTTACCTATTTATTATAGCACCTATTTTCAATTGATAAATTATGCTTTACTTTATGTGCTTACACTGAATTCAAAAATGTAAACTACAATTCCAATTTCCAACCAATAATGTCTTTCAAAATCTTGTTTAACCTCACCACAAAATTAATTTTACCTTAGCTTGAAACCAATTGCGTTTTCAAGGGATACTGAAACACAACAGAGATCCTACTGGGTTGTACTATCCGCTTTTTTGAAACAAACCTGTTTTAAAAATTAACTTTAAAAGTTATATATCTATATATATATTTTTTTAAGTGAACCTGCACTGATCCCTACGAAGAGATGACACTGGGACTTACAGGAAAGACACTGGATATGCCAGGCACTAAGTAGCAGAGACTGCAGGATCCCTGATGTCTCCCGAAGGAATTTCAACCTTGGCTTTAAGGGCTGGGCCTGATTCGCGACAGCCCCTGACTGACAGCCCGGCGCTGCAGAGTAGCTCTTGGTTCTCGGTTAAAAGGGCCGCCTCCGCGGGGACCACGTGACCCCCGTTTCGCTAAAGTGCGTGCTTTGGCGATGCAGCCGGACTCCCCGCGCCGCGCCCCGTTGCTCAAAAGCAGTGCGTTAGAAAATATGTTTATTTTTTATATTAAGACATGGAGCTGTACTTTGAAGTCTTTGAGAAAAGAAGAATCTGCAGGTACTTTTTTATACATCTATTTTTATTGCATTATTAAAATTTTCATCTGTTTTAGCCAGCTTAGGCTAAATCATGCAGTGACAAATGATCTAAAGTGTTGTGGACTAAACAATAAAAGTTTATTTCTTGCTCACATTTATGCTCATCACATTGATGTCCTGCGGCTTTGCTCAATGTGCTCTTTACTTTGGAAGTAAGTCTGAATAAGCAGCCCGTATGTGGAGCCTGCTGGGTTTCTGACAGAGAGGAAAGAGAGGTGAGAACGAAGCATGGCTCTCAAAACTACAGCATGAAAGTGGCATATGTCACTTGTGGACCTTACTTATTTCATCATAATTTATTTCGTATATATTTATACATGGAGAGAGAGAGAGAGAGAGATCATTTAATTTATACACGGCCTCCAGGAAAGACTACCTGAAATGTTCCAACAGATCCTGGAGAAAGAAACTCCAAGATTTTATTTGTGTAGCCCAGTGCCTCTCTATTATATGATTAGAAAATCACCATATTAGAACCCACTCACCAAAAAGACAATTTCTCAAAGACCTATGTATAATAAAAATTTATCAAGCTATACAGGTCTAAATGACCCACTGTGGAAGTTATTTTGGTTGTTCTAAAAACATCTGAGTGCATGATTATTAAATATCACAACTACATAGTGTATATTTAGGTTTATACAAATATACACCATTATAAATAATTTTAACATAAATTAATTTACACGAAAAAGAAGGATTATAGAAAGGAAAACAATCATAATTCAAGAAACATAATTTGGGCTTCCCTGGTGGCACAGTGGTTGAGAGTCCGCCTGCTGATGCAGGGGACGCGGGTTGGTGACCACATGCGGGAGGATTCCACATGCTGCGGAGCGGCTGGGCCCGTGCGCCATGGCTGCTGAGCCTGCGTGTCCAGAGCCTGTGCTCCGCAACGTGAAAGGCCACAGCAGTGAGAGGCCTGCGCACCGCAAAAAAAAAAAAAAAAAAGAAACATAATTTACTTAAAGCAGGTCTCCTCAAAAACAAAGAACATTAACCATATTACACTCAAAAAGCCCAAAATATTTTAAGTATACTTTATCTTTACAGTTCTGTGCTAAGGATAATAGTCATTCTCAAAGCAATTATTTTCCATTAATTACATATGTAGATAAACATATACATTACAATTAATCTACAAAAATTTACTATTTCTAAATAACAGCATGTTTTAGGAACTTAATAAAATAATATCCTAAAATATTATCCTCAGTCTTCCTGCATCTCTCTGTAAATTCCAACATCTTAATCAATCAAAAAAACAACCTTCAAGGGTCAGACTTTCTCAATGTCCAAACCATCGGATTACCTCAGGATTTAACATCAGGCTCAATTAAATGCAAGTTACATAGATCTCTCCTTTCTTTGGGCATAACCAAAAGGAATTTTTTAATGTTGATAAAAGAGCAACAAGTGGGAATAAAACAACCCTTATATTCTTCTCAATCAACAAACAAATCAACCAACCAAACTGAGGTGAGAGAATTACGTGTGATCTAATAGTATATATTCTGTGACATCACCATTATTATTACCCAACAAGTATTGAGCATTGATTGTCATGTGCTAGTAATGTGGTAGATGCTGATAATTCAATGACAAGCAGAGGAGGAGAAATTAAGGGGAACCGTCCGAAAGAAGTTTGAATTTCAGAGAATGAATTTGAAAGAATGGATATCATTTTGCCAGATGAACAATGGAGGCTAGCAAGAGAGGAGGCATGTGGAAAAAGAGAGAAGGCATTCCATGCAAGCACAAGGAATCTCATAGGCAAGCATGGAGGCACAAAACATCGTCGTAAATTCTTGAAACTGCCATTAGTACAACACAAACAGATGCATATTGCTAGGGCGCGGGCTATGAGAGATGGAGTTGTCAAAGGGCGTGGGCAGGGACCAATATATGGAGGGCCTCATGTGCCTTGCTAAGGTTTTTAGATTATCCTGTGGGCAACGGAGCATCAATGAAGGGTCTTAAGGAAAAAAGTCACACACTAAATTAGTATTTTGGAAAAATAATTTTGGCCAGGGTACAGAAGATGCATTGGAGGAGATTGGGCTGCAGGAAAAATATTTTGCAAATCCAGGTGAGAAAGACTTTTTTAAAAGGTTCCAGCAACAGCAGGAGTAGTGAGTGTAAGGAAGAGAGAGCCTGAAACAATACATAGAGGTAGAATTGACAGGGCTCAGGTACTTATTGGATATGGAGGTTTGACAGAAAAGTCAAGCCTGACTAGGAGAGACACAAGTCTAGGAAGATAGGGGAGAAATCCAATGAGTTTCGTTTGGAATCTGTTACTCATGAGAGGACTATTATACAACCAAGCATCTACTGGAGAGAAGATGGCATTTTTCAGGATTCAAAATTTGTCTGTTTAAAAGTCCCCCACCCCCACCCCAACCCAGAAGATACTTTGAAAGGAACCATCTTCTTACAAGATACCTTCTTACCTTGACCAAAAATGCCTATGTAAAGAATTTGTTTGCTCCTTGGGGAAAATTTCCACAAATTTCTAATTCCTTGAGCTATGTAGGGTTCACATACTATGTCATGACACTTATGCTTTTAAGTGATAAATAACTGTATTTCTCCCTTGATTGGGCATCTGACTTCTCCCTCCTACTGAGAGCATGTGTCTCTTCTGTACTTTTTCTTCCCACCAAGATCAGACTTGCCCATGACCTATGAAGTAACCCTGAACTGTGTTATATTTTTAAAGACCAGTAGAAGAGACAGCAATGACTGGGTGTCCTCAACATTTTGCCCAGTCGTGTGACATCATAGATATTCTCTGAGCCCATTTCAACATTTGACCAATTATTCTTCCCATTGAGTCATGCTGAAACAAAATACATTATCTCGATAATTACTATCTTCAGCAACCCAAAATTAAGCATATTATTATAACACTTTAGTACAATGAGAAAGAAATTCTCTCCTTTAAGAAAGTTGAGGAGAAACTGGTTCTAGAGAAGTTATACCATACAAGTAGAATAACTCTTTAGAAAGTTTTTTTTTTTTTTTAACATCTTTATTGGAGTATAATTGCTTTACAATGGTATGTTAGTTTCAGCTTCACAACAAAATGAATCAGTTATATATATACATATATTCCCATATCTCTTCCCGCTTGCGTCTCCCTCCCTCCCACCCTCCCTATCCCACCCCTCCAGGCGGTCACAAAGCACCGAGCTGATCTCCCTGTGCTATGCGGCTGCTTCCCACTAGCTATCTACCTTACGTTTGGTAGTGTATATATGTCCATGCCTCTTTATCGCTTTGTCACCGTTTACACTTCCCCCTCCCCATAGCCTCAAGTCCATTCTCTAGTAAGTCTGTGTCTTTATTCCTGTTTCACCCCTAGGTTTTTCATGACATTTTTTTTTTTTTTAAATTCCATATATATGTGTTAGCATACGGTATTTGTCTCTCTCTTTCTGATTTACTTCACTCTGTATGACAGACTCTAGGTCTATCCACCTCATTACGAATAGCTCAATTTCGTCTCTTTTTATGGCTGAGTATTTTTTTAATTGAAGGAAAAAGGTCTATCACGCCTCATGAAGCAACAAAAGCCCTCTTTTATCCCCTTTCTAAAAAATTAAATTAAATTAAAACTAAGCATAGTTCTAAATACTGTCATTAAATGTTGTGTTTAGGTTTTAATTTCTGCTTATTTAGCAATGCATTCATTCTTAAGTATATAAATCATCACTACTAAAAAATATAGCATCTCCCTGAAAAGTGAGTATCTTGTTATAACTAGCTAATGTTGCTTTGTAAACCCAAGACCTTTTAGTAAGTTTACATAAAAACTCGATAAGGTCTTAAAAACATCTATGATGAAGATCACACAATGCAGTAATACCCAAGAACTGTTGACAGTAGCTTCTTACTGCCTGCCAAAGTCCATGATTCTTTTTAAAGATTATGGAAGGTCATTCATTTTGTTTTCATAAACTTAAAGATGACTTAACCAAATCCCCTAACAGTAGTTAATGCTTCTTAATTATATGATGTGATAAAAAAAGAAGAAAGCCTTATTCACTGAAAGGCACTATTATTACTAAAATTGTCTAATTTTATATGACAGTAAAATTAAAAGATGACACAGCAAAGATGGAAAAATACCCCATGAAGTGGTTAAATAGCATCCAAATTTTCACCTCTCTGTGCCAAGTTTAACTTCAGAGAACAAGTTTCAGTTGCATACAATTTCAGGGAAACATGAAATTAAGTTTTAGAAGCAGATTTCACAGCTAAAGAATTTCATCCACAATCAGTTCTTCTTTATTTATATAAAAAAGTACATTTTGTACCATTCCTTGAATCTGCTAGCATTTCCATGATTAAAATTTTGACATTAAAGTTGAACAGCAGTATAGTCTATCTTGAGTAAGCCTCATTGTTATACCAATATATCCAATAATATTTTCCACAAGAATAAAAAACAAACACCTGGCTTTCAAGGATTCTATAGGATTTAGAACATGAACATGATAAGCCTACCTGAGACTGCCTACACCATTTCCTTTGGGGACAAGAACTCTATTTCTTTCAAACCTGTGTAAACACACTAGCTATTCAAGAGTTTCCAGTCCTCATCTGTCTTGTTACCTTATATGATAACTATTTATTGAGTGCCAAGTAGGTACTCACCTAATTTTTTTCATTTCACATTCCAGAAACCCTATGAGATTGGTATTATGGTCCCCATACTAAAGATAAAGAGTTCAAGGCTCACAGAAATTAAACTATATCCTCAAAATGCACAGACTCAAAGAACAGATACAGGAGTCAAATCCCTCTTCTATTCAACAGGATTTCAAATGCACATCTATCTGACTCTAAAACTTGGGCTCTACCCTACACAAGGCTGCTTTCCATATATCCAGCTCTTCATTTAACTGTCCCACCTTAAACTAGGTGACTACACATTCATCTTACGTAACTTTCAACTGATTTACATATTAATAGTAAGTTCCCCTTCATTTACCAAAGTGTCCCCTCTGAACAATATGGTCAACTTGCCTTCAAGTCAATACATATGAAACTAAATGCATATCATTTCCACCACCTCCCAAAATATGTTCCTTACTATTATATCCATTACTACCATGGATGGCACATAACCCCCATTCACTTGCAAGAGCCAAGATACAGGGATAACTCTTAACTGCTCCTTTTTCCTCATATCTTATGTCACCACATCTTTTCTCTTCTACTTATTATCTTTCAAATCCAGCTTTTCTTCAGCTTCATTTCCACTGTCTTAGTTCTGACTCTCATAATTTCTTTTCTAGACTATTATATAAGTTCTCAACTGATATTTTTACCTACATTGTAATTTATCTCTAATCCATTCTCAACAGTGCAATTAATATGAACTTTCAAAAGGACACATCTTATTATGTAGTCATCCCAATTTAAAATCCTTAAATGGTTCCTTAGAACCTTCAGGATAAACTGCAAAGCCTTCTCAGAACTCTTAAGGCCCTTTGTTAATTGTCACTTGCTTACTTCTCCATCCTAATCTCTCACTACTCTCCCTGTCACAGACTACATCCCACTCCACTGAATGTTCTATAGTTACCAAAATATGCTGGCTTGTCTCTTGTCTTTATACCTTGGCACAGATTGCTTTCCTACTTCTTCCTCCTCTCTCCTCACATCCTCCTAATTTTCACATCCTTCAACATACAGTTCTGGCATCCCCTCCTCTGATGATCTCCTGATTAAACTCTTGCTTGGCATAGCACTGGGCCCGAAGCACTCAAGGAATATTTTGTCATTATTGAGCTGAACTTTGAGGTCCCTCTAATTCTGCTCATTTCTGATCTCCTAAGTGTCATCTCCTTGGGTGAGGGATGGTGGACTGGGGGTCTGCCTCTCCTCTTTCAAGATGTTCCCATGTCCTTTTCCCCATTGCCTGTAATGTCTCCAAGTTGAAATTAAACTCAAAAAAAAAAAAAAAAAAAAAAAAAAAACTCCTTCTGATTACTTGCCAACTCCCACTCAGTTTAGGTTAGATGTTTTCCCTTGGAGCGCCATAACATGCAGTGCATAACCACATGATAGTGTAATGTTCTGGCTACTTGTCTGTCTCATTGACGAGGCTATAAGCTGTTTGAGGTAGAGCTTTTATCTTTTAATTCCAATATTCAGAACTAGATCTGGCACATAGTAAGTGTACCATAGATTTTTATTTTTAAATAGGACATTTGTCTACTGAATAGGATTAAATGAAAGATAACCAGGATAGTGCTGAAGAAAGGCAATATATATGCTTTAATGTATTTATGATTTTTATAATCCTTGAAAATCTCTGAGAACTGTAGATATCTCATACAATAAAATTACAAGTTTCCTTTCTTTTTTAAGCCATGGTAAGCAGCCTTGATTTATAATAATATCTATTCAAATGATAAAGTCAGAATTTCAGAACACGAAAGAAACATAGAATCTAATCTAGTGATTTTCAATCCATTGTTTAACATTAGATCAAAATCATAACCATCCCCAGAACATAAACAATTTACTCTGCAGCTGTTGCCCAAGAGCTGCTGCCAGGGAATGAGGGCCTTGGTACTTCTACTTCTCTATGCTCCTCTCACCGGGCCTGGAGGTGCTAAGGCTCTGAATAGCACAGTTACACAAACTCTAACCTAGTCCAAAATCTTATATGGCAAAAAAAAAGAAGACAAAGCCTTAGAGAAGGCTGTGATCTTCCCAAGAGCACCAAGTGATGTAAGACTGGCCCTGGTCTTCTGGCTCCTAGGCCTACATTCCAAACATTGTTTCACACTGCTTCTAACAGGAAAAGAGCTTAGCTCTGGGAGCACCTGCAAAATGTTCCTATTGCCTAGGTAAAGCTATTCAAAGGGACAATAACAATACTAGGAAATATGGACACCAAAGAAGTGTTGGAATGAATTACAGTGAAAAAAATTTGCATTAAAAAGCATATTGCCTATGATGATGATATTTGACCAGACACTGTAAATTGCAGGCTGCCAGATGCCCTAAATCTTTCCTTATGTCAAATGTTCAGCATAGATTCTTATGGAATTTTCCCCCATAACAGAGTCAATGAAAAATAATAGTAATGTTAATTTGATAGAATCCCATTAATGTATCCCCTCTCTGAATCCACAGCATTTTGGAAACAAAATCATAACACCAGTCAACAATGGGAGGCAGCCTAATTAAAACTGGCCATAAATTGTACTGGTTCTTGTTATGGGTTGAACTGTGTGCCCCCAAAAGTCCTAAACCCTAGTACCTCAGAATATGGCCTTATGTGGAAATTGGGTTATTGCAGTTGTAATTAGTTAAGATGAGATCATACCAGAGCAAAGTGGACCTAGACCAATATCACTAGTGTGTTTATAAAAAGGGAAAGTTTGGAGACACACACACAGGGAAAATGCTACGTGAAAATTGGAGTTTGGCTTCCATAAGCCAAGGAATGAACAGAAGCTAGAAGAGATTCCTGAAAAAGATCCTTCCCTAGAGCATTCAGAGGGAGCATACCTCTGGTGACGCTTCAATCTCAGACTTCTTACCTCCAAAACTGGGGCAATAAATTTCTGTTGTTTAAGGCACCCAGTTCGTGGCACTCTGTTACTGTGGTCCTTGCAAATTATTAAATATTACAATTCTAGGTCTTCAATCACTCTCAAGGGGTATTTTTCTCAATCATCTAGTTGAGTTACATGCCAGCAATCAGATCTCTTTACTTAAATTTTCCAGTTGCTAAAACTTAATCCAGAATAAAATAAGTAAATAGCGTTACAAACAATTAGATAATGTCTGTATGCAGAGGATGAATTGAATACAAAATCATAAAAATACAATTTAATGTGCTACAAAAATCAACTATCTCTAGAGCCCAGTCATATGTTTCTATTATGATTAAGCTTCACATAACTGAATACAGAACTTTATGACCTTCACATATTTCTTTTACCCCATTTATCATTGCCTAATTGCTACATTTAAAAACTTTATTTCCACCTACAGACTACAATATCTTAAAGAAGTGTAGAAATATCCCAACATTAGATTTCCTTTATCTCTGTTCCCTAGTTTATGCAATCCTCTGGCCTCTCTTTTTATGTACAAGTTCATACAAGAAATTTGTCCCCCACAATAAGCCTTGCAAAAAATTAGTGACACAGATATGTTAAATAATTTAAAGGCTTGTTTTAGTTCAAGCAGTGATTTCAAAGGTAAACAATTCATCTAACTTCCACATTTAGCTGTCTGTTAATAGACTGCTATCAAACTAAATGGCAAAACATAATCAAACTTCATTTTATGATTTAACATGTCATAAAACCATACAGCTGGATGTTATCAATGTGAAATTAGTTTTCTAAAAACTATTAAATATATCCAATGATTTCTACCGTCTTTCAAAATTAGTAAACATTACTTATTCTATAAACCTCATGTATACTCTAGAGAAGATATTTGTATTTCAATCAGACAATGAAATAACTCCTTTATAAACAGAAATCATATTTGAGTGTTAATTTTTCTTTCTTGTACAAGTACACAAACCAGGAAAGAGCACTATTCCCCTTCCAAATATCATTTGAAAATTGGCTCTTTGTATTTTTTCAAGAGACATATCCCTTCTCTTTAAAGTTTTTACTCCTATCTTATGTTATAAATATGTTAGTATCACTGCCTTCATACCAAGAGAAGATGAAGGTCACTGTGGTTCAGGTGACCATCTTTCCAACTCCTCAAGAACTAAGTTGGTCATTGCTTTCCCATGGGACCCCACCTTAACAGCACAGGGATTAAGAATCTCCCAATTATTATATAATCAGCTCACAATGGGAACTGGATGAGTGTAGGCAAATCATTTGATTTAATTCCGTTCAACAAGTACATATTTTTTAAGTGCCTACTACATGTCATCATTGTGCTAGGCATTGGGTAACAGAGATAAAAGAAAAGTCTTAAGGAACTTACAATCTAGAGACAGATAAATAAACAAATATTGACATAATGTGGTAAGAAAAGAGATAGCCATCCACCCAGAGTGCTATAAAACTTAGAAAATAGTGCTGTGAAACCACTTGGCCCATCCAAGAGTTGTTCAACAGATTTCCTGGAAAAGATAGACCTGAGCTAATTTCAGGCAAGATGGATAAGAAACTGGTCAGCAGGGAAGGTGGGAAGGTTCTCCCAAGCAATGGAGCAAAATAAAGTGAAATGGAGAAGTGTGGTCAAAATTTTGTTTCTCTGAAGTGAACACTAAGTGTAAGATATTATTAAGATCAGTATCTGGGGAAGGGAACAGAAAGAAGCAGGACTGGACAAAGGGGGAAAGTGAACTGTGACACAAGATGTCCAAGCCCAAGCCTCTGCCAGCAACATGGGAATCCCAGGAGCCAGGCATTTATATCCTTGCCTGGCTCTGTCACCAGATGCAGGATGCCCGAATGGTGAGACCTTGGGCAAGGTGGCACTTTAAAACTGAGGCAAACAGAGAAGTGACTGAAAGCTGGAGGCAGCTGGGCAGCAAGCCCTTCCTGGAAGAGGCTCCAAACAGAGCACCTCCATGTTGCCAAAAACGTAAATCTAGTAGAGGTCTGGCATATTAGACTATAAATTTACACGTAAAGAATGGTAAGAAAAAAAGCTGAAAAAGTATATTTTCAAAGATGTATTCTCACAATGATGTGCTAGTCTTGCTGGAGAGAGCCAATTGTGTATATCTCTTCCCAACTTTACCTTCGGTAACATCACTTTTGTATCTCGAAACCATCCTTAGTGAAAGTATTTGCACAATGGAAATTGGCAAAAGTTACAAATCAGGGCTTTATTTGTCTGAGAGCCAGTTTACCAGCACAAAATGTCACCATTTTCCTTCCTGTGTCCATAAACCCAATTTTGAACCATGATGAATAAAAGCCCTGGGTAAGACAGCATTCTACAATCTCTTCAAAATAGTAGTGGTCATAGGCCAATAATCCCCATTTCTTTATGTTGAGAGAGGTAAAGACTCTTCCCTTTTCCATTTCCTATTCCTGCCACTAACCTCACTTCTGCCTTGGTAAACTGCAGTCATCTCAAAGGATAATTCATTCATTATAAGTATTCTGTTTTCACATGTATTCAAGAATAAGTATGGAAGGCCTACTATGTGTTAAAACTAAGCCAGGTACTGAGAATTCAACAGTGAGCCAACAACAGACTTAGTTCCTATTCTTAGTTTACAGTTGAGATACAAACATTAGATAAATCATAAAATAAATATATAATCATAAATGGTGACTATTATGAAGAAAAGATAGAGAATGAAAGATACTTAAACAATACCTTTGATGTTTTAACCTTATAAATCACCTAATAGCATAAAATAAAACATCAAGTTATTAAACACTAAGAATTAAATTAAGTTATGATATACAGTTTCAGAGAAAGCCAATTACAATTATTTTTAAGAAATTTTATCTTATCTACTGTTATGAAAAGCCCAGCTGAATACTGATATATATTTTTTTAATATCCATATATGCACCTTGGCAATCACAGTGACTCACTTTTTTCATTTACTATATCATTACATTCATCTATCATCACAAAGCTATAGACACAGAGAAATTTGCATAGTATCAAAAATCAGAATTTTTCTCCTTTGGTCATTGTTATTTACACTGTAAAGAATATCTCATGTTAGGATAGACTCTCAGCTATAGCATTCAGATTTCCTAAGTAATTGCCTCGAAGATTATTAGTACAATTCTCTCGTTAGGACATAACATTTGGCAAAGAAAATGCAGAATCTCAACTTCAAATCCATATTCCTGGGCTGATTATATGAAGGAAAAATATGAATTCTATTTACTATTTTTATTTTAAGAAAAAATAATATTTTTGTGCTTGGAAAAAGCTGAGACTTATGCCTGATCAATACCTAACAACATATGAAAAGAGAAATTTAACATCTATTCATGGTATTGCATTTCTTATGTGGATTCCTATCCATGATGAGCATGCAGCTAAAAGCACATATCAAAATCCTATTTTAGAGGATTTTGAAAGTAGCACTTTCTATTTGTGCACCACAATTATGTTCTTGTGAATTCTGATCAAATAAAAAAATGATTAATCCAGGATAACCTGCCTCTAGTTCCTATAGTCAAGATTTAGATTGAACAAGATTGTGCCATTTTTAATATCTATTTTCTTCATCCCAAAGTCATTACAAAATACATCTCTAGAATCAGATAAAAATTTATAAGTGTTTCCACTGTGGATTGCACCAAAGAGTTAAAACACCACAACGCATTATACATATATTCATACATAGGGCCAAAGGGACACCATTCTCATTTTTCATCATCAAGGCATTTGTAAGACTTCTATCTTCTTTTGCTTTTGTGACCTCTAGCCAGAAAGGCCAAAGTAAATAAAGGTCAAGATAGATGTCAAATCAAGCAATTACTAAACAGGGAACTTGGCTGTGACCCTCAGATTAGAAATGCTGACCTGTCATAGCAACAGGGGAAAACCTTCCTGCAACTCCTTCTCTCATTTTATGAAATGCAATCTAGATTTCAGCCTAGACTGAAAAAAACTGATATCCTTCATTTGCGTTTTAATTTTTTCTACCCTTCGTACTGGGGTTGTCCTCCCATTCTCTCCTTGGCTATAGGCTCTGCATTGTAGACACTTAGAAGGAAAAATTAGTAGCAATCAGGAGCAGGGAAGGACAACATAGCTACCATGAAAAATGAGAATGATCCAACACAACATAAAATGTTGCAATATCGCTTTTATTCACATAACTGTATTTGGAACTGCATGAAATTCAGATAATTTTCATAATAGCAGTGATCTCAATCAATAATATTCATATTTTTTCTGCAGTGGGCCACCTGTAGTAACAGCTTTTCGAAATATTCTTTGGGAGATGACTAAAATTTGTAAATTTGTTTATATATCTGGACCTGGATTCCTGTAATCTCTAGAATCTAGCTCTTTCTGCTTTGGTTCCAAAAAGATGCAACTCTTCACTCCAGAGGCTATATTGAAAAATATTATCTTTATTACCCATGTTAACATTACAACCCATACTCACTCCTGAATTCTTCAACTCCATAAACTTCCTCTCCATCAAAAGACCTATATTATTAGTGTTTTCACTGTCAAAAAGAAAAATAAAAGATTTACCTATGAATTTAGAGATGAGGCAGAAAAAAAAGAAAGGAAGTCTGTCATAGCAATAGTTTGATAATGGAGTTTTACAAAAAGGCGTCTTGCTTTTCCTTTTACCACTTGACTTGTCACAATTCACAAGGGAATATTAGCAATTAAATAAATAACTCTCAGTCTTGTTTCCTGGTGAATTATTAAATTCAGTTGAATTAATGGATTTTGACTGTTGAATATAATTATTTCAATAAAGTTCATTAAATCAAAGAACCTCATTGAAAATCTGAAATAAGCTGACAGAACAAATACCAGAACCAAAGACTAATTAAAAAACAAACAAATCGGGGCTTCCCTGGTGGCGCAGTGGTTGAGAATCTGCCTGCTAATGCAGGGGACACGGGTTCGTGCCCTGGTCTGGGAAGATCCCACATGCCGCGGAGCAACTAGGCCCGTGAGCCACAACTACTGAGCCTGCGCGTCTGGAGCCTGTGCTCCGCAACAAGAGAGGCTGTGATAGTGAGAGGCCTGCACGCCGTGATGAAGAGTGGCCCCCGCTTGCCGCAACTAGAGAAAGCCCTCGCACAGAAACGAAGACCCAACGCAGCTAAAAATAAATTAATTAATTAATTAATTTAAAAAATAAACTGGGTTGTTTAAAAAAAAAACAAAAACAAAAAAAAAACAAACAAATCAAAAAAATAACAACCATCATCCTGTTATTGGAGCACAGGCCTGGAACTACAGTGAGGAATAATTATCCAGAAAAAAAAACTTTTGAAAATGAAAGTCCTACTTTTCAAAGATTCTTACATTAGCAAACTTTAAATGTTGACCCTAAAGGAAGAATGCAAATATATCACTGTAAGGTAATTCTCATTTCAGACTCCACTCAAATCCAAGTCTTCACTGAAAGAAAACTAAAAAATTAATTCAAAGATTTTCTTAGCTGCACACTTCAGAAAAATGAAACAAAAGGAAAAGTTCCCATATCAAGATGACAGCCAATGTAAATTCTATATAAACCACACTTTTTAAATCTAATTATTTTCTATCCCTATGCTCACTGTTTTCACTTCTTTGTTCAATGAGCCTAATCAAAGATCCTAGTGGAACGTTCAGCCTATTTATTTTGTTATTATAACTGGTTCTTCTAGTCACTAAAGAAGCTAAAGTAGCATAAGTGTTTTGAATAGTCAGTTTAGAAAGCATTATATCCCCCAAGGATTTCTTCACAGATTACATTAATTTTGGAATATCATTTCTTCCAAAAGTGTCAACATACAAGAATACCAGCAGGGACAGGAATGAACTAGAAATTCCATATTCTTTCTTTGAAAAAATCCATCTTTACCTCTATTGCATGCATTTTTATTTACAAAATTCCCAGAGCTGAGGCTAAATAAAAGAACCCAGCTCATAACCACTTTGAATTACTACATCTTATTTCTTCATTGTGTCTGCGGTTAACAAAACTGTGAATGAATAAGACTGAAGATGCAACCTGTGATGGCTTGACATGTTTTCTGTTTCCTCAAGAGGTGTGGCCAGATTAAAAAAAAAAAATGTGTACTGAAAAATAATTGTCCAGGAGTGAGAACCTGGCATTTAGATAGGAGTGGATTCACTCTAAATTTTACCCCAGTGGCTCCAAGATATGAATCACAGAAAATGGGCAACTCCCTGTGGCCGGCATTCCTTCCACCCACCTTCAATAATGCCAAATAGCCTAGGTGGGGTCAATATGGGGGTAATGTTACATACTGGACAGTTTTAGTAATAATTTTTCGCCTTGGACAGGGGCAGGTGGTGTGTGGGCTTCAGGCAAACTAAAAATAAAATTAGTTTAAGCAAAAGGAAAAGTTAGACTTTAAAGTTAGAAAAAATTTAATCAGTGTTTATTTTTAATGTCTTCTTTATTCCTTTTGGAAATTCTGAAATAACTCAAGAAAGCATAATAACCGTCTCTGGTTATTATGAGGATGCCAAAAGTTTGTTAATATGTTTGCTTTCAACCCCATGCTTTTTAGAAGTGTAGTTCTCAAGGACTTAGATAAAAAGTGATTAATGCAAAATACAGAATGTATTTAGAAGACTGAATTTCTTCGTAATGAATTATTTTAGTGTTGTCCTAAAGAAATGTGTGTGTTAAATAGCACCTATTATAATTTTTATATAGTTATTTTCCCAAAAATCTATAAGCATTATACAAATCAATGCCTAACCTTTACCAAAATATTATAACAATCATGTATACAACGGAATATTATTCAGCCATGAGAAAGAAGAAAATCCTGCCATTTGCAACAACATGGATAGAACCTGAGGGCATTATGCTAAGTGAAATAAGCTAGACAAAGACAAAGACTGCATGGTATCACTTCTATGTGAGATCTAAAAAAAAAAAGAAAAAAAAATCTAACTCACAGAAACAGAGAGTAGAAAAGTGGTTGCCGGGGCTTAGGGCATGGAGAAAATAGAGATGTTGGTAAAAGGGTACAAACTTTCAGCTATAAGATCAGATCTAAGGATCTAACGTGTAACAAGATGACTGTAGTTGATAACAATGTATTGTAGAATTGAAACTTGTTAAGAGACTAGAATTTAAATGTTCTCACCAAAAATAAATAAATAAATATTTATTTATTTATAAATAAATAAATAAGGTGAGGTGATGTGTTTGTGTTAATTAACTGTATGCAGGGAATCCTTTCACAATGCATATATATATCAAATTATTATGATGTGTACATTAAATATCTTATAATTTTATTTGTCAATTATACCTCCATAAAGCTTCAAAAACAAAAATACTAACAATCAATATACAGTGAAAATATATACATGTAATAATCCAGGACAATTTCTGAGGTAAATTCTTTGATCCTCTAACAACCTTATAAAGTGGAAAAAGTCAGTCATTTTTCCATTTTAAAGATGAGGAAATTGAGATTCAGAATAATCTCTATGATCTCAAGCTAATTATTGGGAAAATACATTAGATTCCCGGCCTTCTGGGCTCCTGCATATACCACTTCATATTCACCCTGTCGATATGTAATTCAGCCCCCAAAGTTTTATGTAATCTGTCCAGTTCTTTAGGAATTCAGAGAAAGCACAAGTAAATTGGTTAAGACTTCATATGCATGAGAGCTTTGAGCAGAGCCTTATATGTGGACCAGTTAGGCTTGGCTGAGGAATAGAAGAAAAGTATGCCAGGAGAGGGAAAAGAATATCCAAGTAAAAATAGTAACAACCACATTTATTAAGCACATGTTATCAGATACTCTACTGAGCACTTAACTTACATCATCTTATTTACTCCTCACTGTACACATGAGTGAACTACTTCCTATTAGGAAACTGAGGCTTAAGAAACTAAGTAATTTGTCCTGGGTCACAGAGCTGGGACAGAAGCAGTAGCTGGATTGTAGCCCTGGTCTGTTTGGATACCCAAAGCCAAACCTTTATCCCCTACTACTTCTGGAGCAAGCGCATGAGGAGTGGGGCATGAGTGAAAATAACCTGACTGCAGAAGAGTCCTGTTGATAGTGGAAGAAAATGAAGTTGGATAAACAGATTGGGACCAAGTTACAGAGTGCCTGAAAATTCAAGAAAAAATAAATTCGATGTAGTAAGCAATGGGGCCCTTCTACAGATTTCTGAACTGGAGGAAAGACAATAAAGGGAAGTATTCAAAGAATGTCTTAAGGCAGGAAGATGGAGGGAGGAAAAGATGAAGATAAGGAGGCCAGTTAGAAAACTAATCTAATGGTTCAAGTATGGAATGATGAAGGTCTAATCCAGAGTGGTTAACGTGGTCATGAGTCAGAAGAAAAGGATACAGAAAACAACTTGAGGAATCAACATAATTTCGTGACTAATTAGATGCAAGGACTGAAGCAAAGGAATGATGAGTCAAAGATGACTGGATGGTTTCAAGCCTAGAGGACTGAAGAGATGGTGCCATGAAGAGTAAAACTGAGAGAGGAAACTGGTGGAAGAGCATGACTTTGTGTTTAGGCATGTTGGATTTTAGTGACTGATGAGTAGGGACTTGACTATGAGAACTCATTTTCAGATATCAGAATATACAACTATTAGAAACAAGGGCACTGTGCAAATAATGAAAGTTGTGGATATATCTGATTTTGCAGCTGAAGAACATGGTAAGAGAGAAAGTAGGGCTGAGATTTTAGTCTAAGGAGTTTCCATAAATAAGGATGCCTGAGAAGAATGAGGAGGCATTCAGGAAATAAACAAGACCAATCAGTGTCTTTCCTTTAAGGGATTTAGAAGTAACTTGGGGAGGTATATTAGCATGCATGAAGCAACATCAGTGTAATTACTTATCTCCACTGGAATATAAGCTCCATGAAAGCAGAGACTAGCTCTTAAAATAGGACTTGGCGGGCTTCCCTGGTGGCGCAGTGGTTGAGAGTCCGCCTGCCGGTGCGGGGGACACGGGTTCGTGCCCCAGCCCGGGAAGATCCCACATGCCGCGGAGCAGCTGGGCCCGTGAGCCATGGCCGCTGAGCCTGGGCGTCCGGAGCCTGTGCTCTGCAAGGGGTGAGGCCACAGCAGTGAGAGGCCCGCGTACCACAAAAAAAAAAAAAAAAAAAATAGGACTTGGCATATTTTTTAAATTCTATAATATTTGCTGAATAGATGAGTAATTCATTGTACCCCATATCTCAGCAGCTAGCACAGTGCATGGCAAACAGCTGGTGCTCAATAAAGCTTGCTTAACTGAATTGAACTAATAATTCTGTCTTTAGTCCTAAGAAGATCTCATCTTAAAGTTGTTAATTATGAGATTCCAGACAAGTTCCAAAAATTCAAAGAAAAGATGAATTAAAAGTAAAAATCATGAAGTGGCTTCAAAATAAAGGGAAAATCTAAATAAAAAGAAAGCACGAAGTACAGGGAAGGAGATAGTCACTAAGGCACAGAGGCAGAAATGAATTTGAGATATCTGTACATAAGTTAAAAATTTGGAGGTAAATGAAGGATATGAATTAAGAAAACATGAAAAAAACCATTGCTTAGGTTGCAGTGCTAGTAACCAGTAAGTATATCACACACCTTCATCATTGGCTACTGGCAATAAGAGAGAAATGAGTTAAAGACCATGCCAATGTTTGTGACCTGAGTGACTATAAGAATGATGGCAATGGGAGCTCAAGTGGAAAGGAAGATGTGTTTGATTTTAAACATGGATGCCCAATTTCTCTGTTAGGGGTCATTTGAATGAAATTCACTCAAACCAGCTCAAGTGAAAATGGGACTCATTAAGGGTAAAATACAAAATTTTGTAGACATCAGAGAAAATTGTTAAATGTACAGCTTGGCCACCATTACACCTGGAAAATCATGATTCTGTGGCTCTGATCCATTTTCCAGCTAGTCTCTGTAGACCAGCTTCTTATGCTTTTTCAAGGTATTTCTGCTCCTTTAGAATTTTTTGCTTGGACATGACTTTGGCATGCCCTGATGCCAACTTTACATGAACATCCAATTTTTGCACTTTCATTCTGAAAAATGTCTCACATGCTTTCACAAAATAAATATTCAGTACTATACTGCTCTACCTTTTTTTACAAAACCACCTGAAGTCAATAATTAATTGTATAAGCAAATTCATTTTGTTTTTACTATCAACTGCAAGTATACATATTAATTCCCCTTCAATTCGATACTTATTCATTTATTGCCTTGAAAAGCCGCCTTTCTAAACTCCATGTTATCTAATATAAAAATCAACAGGTAACTCTCACTGCTTCATTGACCACAATGGCTAAAAAATTATTAGAGAAATGGATAATCAGTAAAATGTACCCACAAGCAATAACAAGGGATAGAAGAAAATTGACAAAATTGGTTAATTCACAAACCAAAAAGTCAGACACTGAATAACTCAGAATTTGATTAAGTAAGAATAGCCCAATAGCACTGAAGTGTCAATAATTTCATCTCTATTATCTTAGATGGCTTTACTTTACATCCTTCCAAATATTGGAGCTAACTATTTTCTAATGTGATAGTTAAGATTGAACAGTGGTCTCTGAAAAAGCCTGGAAAGAAGTGGCAAATAGCCTAAATGAATACTTCTGAACTTTTATCCAATAGAAATTGATAATTGATCATTATCCCATGATGTATGACTGATCTTAGCTGATATCTACATCTGATTTTTGAAGCAAAGTCAAGGCTGACCTTAGTCATTTAAAAGAGCAAGAAAGATTTGAACATGTTTCAGATTTCAAAAAGAGTAATTTTATCATTTAATAGGCACTGTAATAAGAAAAAATCTGTTGCCAAGAAAAAAAGTGGATATGAAAATAAAGATTTGTCTCGGGAGAATCACTTCCTCATGATAATTCCCTTCTTCATAAGCTTTAATAATCCAGAGTTAATTATATTACCTTTGAATTCTTCGTGAATTACACTAGTAGCTACTCTACCAAATATAAAGCAGTCCTAATCTGAGGGTCACCAAGATATGAGTAGGCAACTCAGAGACTCTAAGAAATGATATATAATAAGCATTTACTCAATTGAAAATAGATTTTCTGACAAATACTATGATCTGTCCCTCTTTACAGGTTTGTAAGGTAGGTCTTACAAACTGATCTATAATTTCTAAAAAGTAAAAATGACAGCCCTCATTTGTACTTTACATAGCATCACATGGATTAGAATTAAGGTATTATCTCTACCAACTGAAGAGCTAAGAAAATATCTCTGAATGTTCTAAACCAAACAGGAAGAGCTTGATAATCTTTTCTTGATGGGATTTCATGGCTCCAGGAAAGAGGCCAGGCCTCCTCCCCCACAAAAATTCTCTCACTAGTGAGCCAGTTATCTGAAATTTCATTACCAGAATTTTATCCCTTTGGTTGACAACTTTGATCCTTATGAAAATACTTATTCTTCCTGGGTATAATAATTCTCCCTGTTCCCAGAGACAACTCCTGACTACTGAATTTTACCAGGTCTAGTTTTCCTGGTAAGCTAAATCTTTTGCATGTTATGTGCTCAAATCCATCAAAGAATTCAAGATAAAAGGTCAGTGATATCACCAAACTGTAGGCCAGAAAAGTAAACTATGTCAAATGTTAGTATGAAATAATCTCTTGCAATTTATTTGTAAGTACTTCATAAGGATCTGTTGAGAAAACAATTTTAATTTTATTAAGCCACAGACTGTTTGCAAAAGTAGGTTTTGTATTACTCTATAACTTGTGGTACACAAGACCACTGGACCCAAATCTTAAACTAAAAGAAAAAAAAAAATCCTCCTTTAAAATATAATCTTAGGGCTTCCCTGGTGGCGCAGTGGTTGGGAATCCGCCTGCCAATGCAGGGAACACGTGTTCGAGCCCTGGTCCGAGAAGATCCCACATGTTGCGGAGCAACTAGGCCCCTGCGCCACAACTACTGAGCCTGTGCTCTAGAGCCCGCAAGCCACAACTACCGAGCCCACATGCCACAACTACTGAAGCCTGTGTGCCTAGAGCCCGTGCTCCACAACAAGAGAAGCCACCGCAATGAGAAGCCCGCCAACCACAACAAAGAGTAGCTCCCGCTTGCCGCAACTAGAAAAAGCCTGCACACAGCAACAAAGACCCAACGCAGCCAAAAATAAATAAATAAATAAATATTTATAAAAAAATAAAAAATATCTTATTAAGATTTTTATAGAAAGGCAGCAGTCACTACCAATGTTTAATCTCCCTTCAAATAACTTTTTTTGATTCTTCAAATATATGTTTAATAAGCCATATGGGAAAGATTGCAGAAGGCCACACTGACATTTCCTAAATATGAAGAAAATAAAGGATAATTAAAATCAGTAAGTCATCACTCATGGCCTGATATATATATATATATATAGAGAGAGAGAGATAGATAGATATAGATATATATATATATATATATATATATATTTCCGTCTCACTCTCTCTGTTATCTTATGTAGTATTCCACAAACATAAAAATTCTCAAGGCATAGATGTACCATAATTATCTTCTAACCAGTTCATTTTTCCTCCTATTTACCGCTTGACAATTTCTAATAGTCCATCTTTAAAGTGTTAAAGCTTTTCCGAAGATAAAATTTAATTTTTTGTTGTTTTTTTTGTTTTCTAATGTGGTTTATTTTGGGGGAAGGGATGTCTCTGGAGGTGCCAGCAGGAATGATAGTTACACACTTCTGAAATGTATTCAGAACTTAGTCCACTTTTTAAGAAGAATATTGATAGAACTGAGTCTGCAGTGAAAGATGGCATGGTAGAAGTGGTCAGCATTTCTCCTACATTCCCTGGGATCCCTTCACATCCCCACTGCATACCAGCCTGACTCCCACTGTCACCACCAGGTGGAACCTACTTTTCCCAATGCATGATGGTAGACGTGACATAGAATTATGCCCCACCAGGGACACTTCTTGATGGACAGGTGTGGGATGTACCATCTTCTTCACCCCTCAGCTGGAATAATTCTCAAGTTTGGATTTTGTGCCATTTTCCAGAATTTCCCTACAGGATGGAAACTCTGCTCACTCTTGCAGGGGCTGACTTAAGGTAAACTTTACTGGATGTGTTTTCTTCCCTGTATCACTTCTCCTCTCTCCAACACACATACCATGGTCCTTGCTCCTTCCAATAAAGTGCTTGCACGTGAATCCTTGGATCGGCATCTGCTTCTGGGGAACCAAAGCAATGTTACTGTTTCCATCCCAACAGATGTTTCTCCCCCAAGATCATCCTGCTGAATTGCTGAGCCTTGGAGGACTCCTCTTCTTTCCACTGTCCTCAAATCATCTTCTTGTTCCAACCAAGAGATCAGAGTGGGTTTCAATGATTGATACCCTGCGTGGTCAGGTTCTTGTAGTTCTCCAGCATCACATCTCTGTATAGGTTTCTCTGAATGGGGTCCAGTAAAGTCCATTCTTCCTGGGTGAAGTCCACAGCTACATCAGCGGAGGTCACTGAGTCCCGAGAACAACTTCTCAAACACTCAGCCATTTTCCTTTCTGCCTCTATCTTTTCCTCAGGAAGGCGAAAGGGTCCTTAGAACACATGACTCCTAAGAGTTGAGGGATGGCCAGAGTCTTGCCCATATTCTTTGTATTTGTAGCATTTCTCTCTTGCAATATCTTGGACAAATAAGGTGACAGTTCTTTCTGAAGAATTTTCCACAATGATTAAATTCCATTGGTTTCTCACCAGGGTGAGTTGCTGCTGTTTTTATGCCATTAGAAGTTTTTTCCCCAGGAACATTCTGTGTAAGAATTGCGTCTTTTGATTTAAGTTGAGTATCCCGGTCTCTATAAGCACCTTGGAGAATTCCTCTCTGCTCTGGCCTCAGCTCTTCCTGCTCCACCTCAGTGATCAGACTGTGTTTGCAGAGATGATACCCCACTGAGGCCAGGTTCCTAAAGTTCTCCAGCATCACATCTCTGTACAGGATTTTCTGAGCAGGGTCCAGCAGTGCCCACTCCTCCTGTGAAAAGTCCACTGCAACTTCCTCGAAGGTCACCGAGTCCTGTGACCAGGCTGTCAGCAATCCTGCAGCCATTCTTCCTCTTGTGTCTCCCTCCTGGCCAGGCTCCTGGCCTGGAGCATGCAGACCATTTCCACCACACTGGATTTTTTCCCATCCAAAATATTCCACTGAGGTGCTGACCATCCGGCATTAAGACAAATCTCCCAATCACAAGGGAAAAGGTCAATGGCTGGCATCCTGTGAATCTGTTAATGAAATCTGCCTTAACATGTCTTATTCCCAAAGTCTCTTCAAGACAGTTTCTGAATTTAATGGATAAATTAATCTCAATTCCTCTTGATTAAGTAGGAGTCTTGCCTCATACCATCAATCTTTATGCAGGAGGCATTTTTCATCTGTCATCAAGCATCATTCATTAGCCATCTCTCAAACTTCCGATAACCGACACCCACGGCAGGAACAAAGCCACCGAGAGCGCTCACCAGGACCCGGGGACAGGGGGTCATTGGAGCCGGAGTCACCGTGACGAGAACGACGGAGATGCTATTCCTTTTCCTTGTGGAGAAAGAACTCAAAGGTTGCTCTGGAGCCTTTTGAAATCGGGCGCATCGCGGATGGAGACAAGGCCTGGACGACCCGCCTCCTCCCAGAGCTGCGGCCCGGACCTCCGCTGGCCGAGCGGGCCCGGGCTCTCGCGGGAAGGGCCGCCCCCCGGGAGCGCCGGCCGGAGGCCGGGGCGGCCAGGTCAGCGCACGAGGCCAGCGTCCTCTGACCTCAAGCCTCTTCTGTGGTGTCTTCCCCTCCTGCTTGACCGCACAGAGGCGGGACACACCAAGAAGCGAAAAACTTACCTCAGATCCGCACCGCACCGCGCAGCAAAGACAGCCGCCGCCTTGCGCACGCGCAGATCCAAACGCGCACGCGCACGCGCACTTCCAGGCTCCGATAAAATTTAATCTTTCAAAGTATAGACAATTCTTTTCATTGTTTCTTCTAAATTCAACAGTAAAGAATACAGACATGCATTCCTATTTATAAATGGCTAAGTATGCAAATATGGACCATGATATAAGATCTTTTAAGTCAGACAGTCATCATGTGTGAAAACAGATTAGTTCTCCATTCACCACAAATATTCAGATATTACTGACAGTTTTAAGATGACTACTCAATGCAAAAATCTTAATTACATTATCTGAAACTATTTGAATTAAGAAGGACTCTTGAGTGAAACAGCTCCCCAAGGCAAGCATGTATTGGTTTGATGGACTCATTCAATTTCAAGTAAACATTTGACCAAGTTATAGGATTTATATTACAATATATTTCATGTCTTTAATTCCAAAAATGTAGCTATGAAAAATCTTATTAGTTGCAGAACCTGAAAAGTTATAAATATCTGACCCTCACTTTTCTCATCTGTTAATTTGAGAAAGTAAATCACAGTATTTTTCTGTGGATTAAATTAAATGAGATATTAAAGTACTTGGTGCATAATAGGGTCTCATTAAATGTTTGCCTTTATTATTATAACTGGGAAAAGTATTTCAAGGGAAGAAGAAAAATGACATTATAATACCACTTTTAAATTCAAGCATTGAGGTGATTCCCTGGTGGTCCAGTGGTTAGGACCACTTTCAATACCGTGGGCTGGGGTCCGATCCCTAGTTAGGGAACTAAGATCCCACAAGCTGCACGGCCAAAAAAAAAAAAAAAAAAAAATCCAAGCATTGAAATCACATGTATTCTTGGGCCATCTTCTTTTTCCTTCCTTAACACTACCTAGAAGTCCATGTAAATCCGTTGAATTCTTAGCATCTTAATTTTGGATTTGATTCTACAGGAATAAAATCAGGAGTATCAGAATTATACACAAGAGCCATGTTGATGATGTTAATTCATTTCATCTTAGGGAATGCAACTAGTGAATGAATTAACTGAGCCTAGCTATTAACCCTTAAACAGAGGGTGATTACTTTCTTTGGACCTCGGATTGCTAGGAAGATGCTTTGGTCCTATTTCAAGACTAGTCCCCAGTTTGTCTCTCATTTGTATGAAGCAATAAATACCTTTTTTTTTCCAGTTCCCTTCTCCCTCTACTCTACCTTCTGATATAATGCTAGATACATCCTACCCCTCTAATCCTGCTAATAATTCACTCCCTGCTGCTCCTGTACCCTGCAATAACTGACCTTCAAGCACTTATTACACAACTTGGTCTTCTCTTTCTATATTTCAGTAAATTGAAGACCTCACTTTGTAGGATCTTTCACTTAAAATGTCTTCCATCAAACCTTCCTATTGACATGTCCTATAGTCCAAAGCAGGACCTGGATGGTATCCAGAATAGTGAGGCTGACCACTAAAATTCTGGTATTTATGGAGAGCCAAATGAAAATCATATAGGCCAAAATAAACATTAACACTCTGTAAGCATAATGCAAATGGTCTTAATAATAAGGCTCAGAGAAAGTGAAAATGAAAACAAATGTTATCCCCTGTAATTTAACACTAGTTCCAGGCTTCAACTGAAAATGTTTTCTTACTGTATAGCTTGGTCAAACTTTGAAGAAATAAAATGAAATGTTAAATGAAATGTCCCCACAAGAACTAATTACCCTCAACGTTTTTTTTTTTTTCATAAGCCGGAGTTTTAACCTAATTAACCCATCTTTCACAAACATGTTGCAGAAATGGGGCCTGGCCAACCATGACTGCATATGTTCTATTGCCTGGACATGCTTGCTTTTGTGGTTGAAACTCAAATGCTTCCTCCCACACAATGAAACAGAAAATATTTTCATTTCCTTGAAAAGGCCAAGTATCTGTAAAATTTCATATTTATTTTATATATGTTTTCCTTTTTATAAGATTCACATTGCCCATTTAATAGATTCCTTTTCTATCCTCGCAGAATCAGAAGTTTACATTTATTTAATCAGTTTCTCTTAAGTTTGCAGAGTATTGATTACATATCATTCAAAGCTATTCATCTACACAGGTTCTCTGTTTTTTGCCTAAATTCTGTATATATTTTACGAAAATTAACAAAATAAACATATAATAAACTATATTGTATTTTGTGGCTATAGATTCAGTTTCACATGTACTTTGGGAATTACTTCAATTTGGTAAGAGTATTTATAACTTTATGTTTCATGCTACATATAGAGAGACATTTTAGTATTTATTTATTTTAAACTTCAATATAAAAAGGATTTGAAAAGATCCACAAATATTTGAGCAATGTAATGGCATAACAATATACACACACAGACATACACACACTATATTATGTGTAAGATAGCATTCCACATGCATTATCTCATTTATTTCTCATAACAACCTCAGTAGGTCAACCTATTGTTATCTTCATTTCTCACAGGTGAGAAATGGGGCTAAGAGAAGCTAATGAACTTGCTCCTATCTCTAAAACTGAGGAGCAGTTGAGACTGGGATTTGAACCCAAGTGATCTGACTCTAGATCCACATTCTTGCTAGTAAAGATAGAGAAAGAAAAGGAAACCAGAGTTAAAGTTAGCCCAAGAAATGTGCATTGAAAATTTTGTCTAATACAAAAAGGGAATCATAAACTTGGTTCTGATTTTCTGTGAACCAAAGAAAGCAAGCAACAAAATCAGAAACAAAATTCACAATGCCCACAAAATAAAAGCCATACCAATAATTCAGAAGAAACATGGCTTCTCCTCTAGTGGACATTTTATGAGAAAGAGCAAAGAGTAGTCTTAAAAACAAACAAACAAACAAACAAATGAACAACAACATTGTTCAACAACAAAATGTAGCACCTTCTCATAATCCCCTTAAAAGCAAACTCAGGGAATAACCCAGAACCTAGCTCAGAAAAAGCACATTTTTAATGCTCCAAAGCAATATTATCAAAATGCCCAATGGTATGGCTTGATGCGAGCGTAAAATTTGGAATATCTCAAGGAATAATAAAGTACATCTTCTGCTAGCAATCTTTCCAATATAACAATATAATATCTCAGCAGTTACTAAACGTTTAATGAGAGTTAGGAAGAAAATGCTAATATTATATTCATTGGTAAAAAGCTGAGATATACGTATTTTACCTTGCTGATTTAGAATGTATCTATTTATTTAATTCTTCAGTGAAGTAGAAGATAGAAAGGACACAAATCACTCAAAGCTTTATTCTCCTCAACTGTAAAATAGGGATAATAGTATTACTGTGCTGCTTTGAAGAATTAATGAAATAATGCATAAAAAGTTCTTAGAACAGTGTCTGGCTTGTTCTATACATTGATTAAAATGTTGATTGCTATTAATAGTAGTACCATTCCTAAATCCACATTTAGAAATTCTAAGATGGTCCTTCAAAGCTTTATAAAGCATAGCAAATTGAAACAGAATATTAGGGCTTAAAGAATCAAAGGTGAAATCTTCGTACTGTCCTAGGAATCAATTAACTACTTGAGTCAGGATCCAACTCTGAAAAGTTATATGTAGATTTTGTGGGTTTGGTCACTTTTTCAAAATGTTTTAAGTTCGGTTTAAATTTTTGTGGGGGAGAAAAAGATTGTGTGTTTTTTTTTTAATTTAGTTGTCTAGGTAAAATTAAGCCCTTGAATCTATTAATAAAGTAAGGATATATCTCTATCCAAACTGGAACTTGAGTGAAAAGCATACTGAAATAATTAACAAGCATTAGTTGATCTACAACAGGTATAAACCAGGACATTCCAGCAATTCTAGGATATAGGGTAACCCTAACTATGCTTTCTTCTATATTTCAATCATACAGAGAAGAATTAACGGCTATGCATTATCTTTAAAAAATATTTGCAAAGGTCAACTGGGCCAGTATTTTTTGCAAAATTATAATTGCATTTTATTTCAATGTATTATCTCCAAAACAAATCAAGTATTACCAATTGTACTCAGACTCAAAGGAATTCTAAAACTTTATGCAGAAGTTGGGACCTTATAATAAATTCCAATGACTTAAGATGCTTATCAGTTTGATATCATAACTGGCCAATTAATATTATTCAGATTTATTTAGATATATTTTTTTCTTTGTAGAATCTATGCACAAATAAATGCCCAGTAAATCCCTTCAGTGACTTTGTAAATATATACAATAGAATCAAATATGTTCCATTCCTTTTTTTTTTTTTTTTTTCTTTTTGGAGGACATCCTAATGCAGGGGAAAAAAATGTTTCCAGATTCTTTAAATCAAATATTACTTTTCTTCCACAAAGGATTTTTTATCTTGCCATTCCCCTAGTTTATTCTTTCTATAGTCTTCAAACTCTCATTACCTCAACAAGTAAGTGAACAGGGATAAAAATAACAAATATTTATCTAACTCTTCAGATTGGTGATTTTTTTAAAAAATCTTTATAAAATAAAAATACATGGAGGGTTCCCCACTTCACTTCTAATCTTTGAACAAAGTAGCATAATTCCATGCTCATCCTCTGAGAATCTAGGCTTTATGAGAGCAGGGACAGTTTACTCAGCACTGTATCCTCAGAACATTATATAGAATCTGACATTTAATAGGTGCTCAATAAACATTTATTGATTAATGAATATAAGGCCCATTATTTAGGTTCCATGCTTCAGTATTTAAAGTCCAGGATTAGAGCAACCAATTAAAAAACAGTGTTACAAACTTATATTAACAGATTTACTATGACCCTGAAGGGTGAGGTAATTTCAAAGTCTAATGCAATCTTTGGTTTTATTGGTACAAATAAAGACTAGATCAGGGACTAGTAATCCTGCCTTGTTCTGTACTCATCAGATCATGTGTTATAAGTAATTTTGACAAAGTGGAGTCAATTACGAGAAGGCGAAAAGATGGTACTGAAATTAATCTGTAAATTAATCATTAATGCCTCATCAAAGGAATCACAGGGAAAGACAAGGTGGGGCATGATCACTATTTAAATATATTCCAAACTTATGGAAGAGGAATTAGATGATTCCATGTAACCAAGAGCATATAAGATACTGTGAAACAAACTGTAACTCAATATAAAAATAATTGTTTTATGGGAATTCCCTGGCACTCCAGTGGTTAGGACTTAGTGCTTTCACTGCTGAGTGCCCGGGTTCAAACCCTGGTCAGGGATTCTGCAAGCCATGCAGCATGGCCAAAATAATAATAATAATAATTGTTTTAATAATTACAGCTGAGGAAGAATGCAATGGATTATCTTCCTTTGAGGTGCTGTGCTTTCTAGTTGGGTTGATAAAGAGCTCTTCTAGGACTTCCCCTGGTGGCACAGTGGTTAAGAATCCACCTGCCAATGCAGGGGACATGGGTTCGAGTAATGGTCTGGGAAGATCCCACATGCCGCAGAGCAACTAAGCCCGTGCACCGCAACTACTGAGCTTGCTCTCTACATCCCTCAAGCCACAAGTACTGAGCCCGCGCACTACAGCTACTGAAGCCCGCCTGCCTAGAGCCCATGCTCTGCTGCAAGTGAAGCCACCGTAATGAGAAGCCCGCGCACCACAAGGAAGAGTAGCCTCCCCTCGCAGCAACTAGAGAAAGCCTGCACGCAGCAACAAAGACCCAACGCAGCCAAAATTAAACAAATTTTTAAAAAAAAGAGCTCTTCTAAAAAGACAGACTGAAGTCCATAGAACTTCTAAATTAATATTATTTTATTACATATCTATATACATAAAATATAAAATAGAATGCAAAATGCTAATGCTTTGTATAGATGCTTCATACAAATAGCTTGCAGCATATACAAAATAGCACTTGGATATCTAATGGAATTTTTCATTACTTCCATTATAATTTCAGAGATATATACCAATTGAAAAAAAAATTCTGTGACTCACTTCAAAAAGACGTCTGTGTTTTTAGAATGCTTATTACATACAGTCAGTTGTTAACTTCTGTAAGAAGTTAGTGAATGAATAATCAATTGGTATAAACTAACTCTCTCTGAAGTACTTGTCAGTTTATTTCTGACAAGTCTATTTCATTTGAGGAGTTAAGAATTTGTGATAAGCGTATAAAAAGATGCTCCACATATTATGTCATCAGGGAAATGAAACTATTGTTTTTTGGCCGCCGTGCACGGCTTGCGGGATCTTAGTCCCCTAACCAGGGATTGAACCCGTGCCCCCTGCAGTGGAAGCACAGAGTGTGACCACTGAAATGCCAGGGAATTCCCAGGGAAATGCAAATTAAAACAACAAGATACCATTACAAATTTATTAGCATGGTCAAGATCTGAAACTGACAATACCAAATGCTGGTGAGGTTGTGGAGGAACAGAAACTCTAATTTATTGCTGGTGGAAATATAAAATGGTGCAGCCACTTTGGAAAACAGTTTGGCAGTTTCTTGTAAAACTAAACATACTCTTACCATATGATCCATTCATCACATTCTTTGGTATTTACCCAAAGGAGCTGAAAACTTACGTCTATAGACACACAAAAAGTACCCTGTACATGGGTATTTATAGCAGCTTTATTCATAATTGCCAAAACTTGGAAGCAACTGAGACAACCTTTAGTAGGTGAATGGATAAAAAATACTCTGGTACATCCAGACAATAGAATGTTATTCAGCACTAAAAACAAATTAGCTATCAAGCCATTAAAAGACATGGAGGAAACTTAAATGCAATTTACTAAGTGAAAGACGACAATATGAAAAGGCTACATACTGTATGATTTGATCAGATTCTAAATGGAATATCAAATAAATGTAAAAATGTACTACTGAGGAAGAAAGTATGCATTTTAAGTTGTTGATAGCTAAATTGCCAATATATTATATTCCTTAATATATAGTCCTTAAGAACATATATTATATATACATATATATTCTTTAAGGAAAATATATATGTACTTTAACCTCCACTTCACTTCTTCCTTCCCACACTTATTTGTTTACCCTAGGAAAATCAATTTTGCATTTTATTTTACGTTTTCTTTTACTTGTAAGTTGCGGGGAGGGCTCTAATTCTTGTTGCAAAGTGTTGGTGAGCTAATGACATGTTGCCACAAGGAGAAAACATCCTAAGTTATAGAATATAGATTTTTTAAATAAATACCATCAAGATCTAAAATGCTCAAAATTGTCAAGTTACCATCAACATCACCCCGCCCCTCATACCAAGCTGCCTCTCTTCACACCCTGACATTCAAAATAAAGAACCCAAATAGTTATATGATTTCATTGTTTTTCTGTTTTGTTTAATTAGTTGTGTTGTTTTCTTCTAGACCGACCACAACCCACCATGAATTAACTCTGATCTGGATTACTCTAAAAACCCAACCGTGTTTTCATGTAAAAATGTGTATAGTTCATTTTAGTAATGAGTGCTCACTTAAATTCTAATTATAGACCACTATTTGCTGCAAACCTTTTTTTCTGCATAGCAATGCCTACGTCAATCTTTTTCATTTTGTATCTTTGTAACTCATGTTTTCCTAATGATGCTTCCTCATATGTTATCCTAAAGCATACCAAAATAAAATATAACTTTGTTTTTAATATTTTTTAAAAAGAGAAAATATTATAGTGTTCAAACACATCACAGCTATCAGGATATACATATATATATATATGAATATATATGGATATGTATATGAAAATTATATACATATAAAATTTTCATTCAAAAATTTCAACTAAATATTATTCTACTCAGACTAATTTTTCAGCATTGGAAATACCCAAAGAGACTCTTAATCCACTGGGTTACTGAGAGATCTATGAATAGTTCTTATTCATCAGTTTCAAACAGATAATTGACCGCAGAACCCAAGACAAAAAAGATCTGGAAGAGGATGTGGCAAAGTGGTAAAGGAAGTAACTTAAGATATTCATAGGGCTCTTGAATAGCAGATTTTGAAAGAGGGGGTTAAAAACACCTTTGCAGTTTCCTTGGATAATCTCTTAAACATGCAAATAAGTGACTAAGTTAGGGAAAATCAATTTAGCAATGGATGGGGCATTTTTCTGTGGCATTTTAGGATCATGTTAAAACTGGTGATAATTAAACCTAAATCTCAAGGGTCTCATGTACAAAGGTAGGAGTAAATGAAGAAGAGACCAAATGACTGAGAAGAATTCTGGGCTGGGATTTTAATCACTGGCACCATAGAAGATTCACTTTTGCTCCATCATGGCATGAGGGGATTAAATGATTTCTCTGTCTCTGAATTTCATGGGCTCCAAGTGGATTTTAATGGATTTCAGATGATTTCATCACAGTGCTGAGAAAACAATCCACAATACTGAAAGCATAAAACCAAATGGACAGTTTTACAACATATTTCCATTCATTCATAAACTATTATGACAATACCACTCATTATATCTCTCCAAATCTCATATAAAAATAACTGTTCATGACAATATTATGTTGACAAATTAATAGTACAACCAGCTATTACCTTTTTAAAACAGATAAGATTTTTAAATAGATTCTCAGTAGAATATAAAAGAAATGTAAAGATAAACTACTATGGAAGAAACTAACAGCGCATTTTAAGTTGTCAAAAGCCAAATTACCAATAAAAAGACTTTCAAACTGACACTTATGGAAGAGTTAAGTACAGGATACTGTGGGAACAACTGAGGGGTGCCTGGCCAAGAATGGCGAAGGATGGGGAGAGATTGAAAATTCAGGAAGGCTTCCTAGGAGACTTCCTGCTAGAACAAAGAGGGATTACTTCAGAGAGGTCCACATTTCCTGCCCTTCACCCTTCAAATTAAAGCAAATGGGCTCAATCTGGACTTAAAATGTTAATGTTAATTTAATGTTTATTTAATGGCGCATTAAATAAAGCACTTGGTATAACCAAGGTCATCAATGTTTGGTATATCTACATCTTTCTCAAGAAAATGTGGTGAGTTGATCTTCCCTAAAGATTCAGCTCAATACAAAGAAAACTATTAAATCTGGTAACATTTCTATAGTAACAAAGACCAATAATTACTATAATCTTTTTAAATTGCCATTTAAAATTATTTATCAAACTGGAAAAATTCCACATTTAAAAATATTCATTGTACAATCTGCAACCATTAGTTTTTCCATTTATTTAAAAAAAAGGAGAAACAAATTAGATACTGCCATTCATGGAGTATTTTTTACATTTTTTTTTTTTCACTAAACTGATATCAGACATGCATTGTTATTCAACTTTTTGAAAAGTCTTTCCAATATTCTGACCAAATGTCATCCGAATATATGTATACCTACACATATATGTCCACACACATATATATAGTTTAAAACATCTAAACAAATATAACAAAGTGACAGTTATCAACTACACCAAAATATGCCCCCTGCGGCTTATGTACCTTTTTTTTTCTTTTGAGACAGTAAGCTTCAGGATTTGTTTTGTAATTAAATGGAGGAAAGATGATATTTTCAGTACTTATGCGGTGGTCTTTATAATTTTTTTTTTTTTAAAAAAAAGGAGGGATCAGCTTGCTCATCACCAGAAAGCTTGACAAGATTAATTCTTACCATATCATCTCTGAAGCTTGACTGAACATCTTAGTTAAACCATTACATAACAATGAATTAAGAAATAGATATGACAGGATGTGTTTTACTCATGTTGGAGAGTGTCTCACCTGGGATTTAGAGTGACTAACTTTGTAACCTAAAATTTTAGAATTAAAAAGTACTGCTTGGGCTTCCCTGGCGGCGCAGTGGTTGAGAGTCTGCCTGCCGATGCAGGGGCACGAACAGGACACGGGTTCGTGCCCCGGTCCCGGAAGATCCCAAAAGCCGCAGAGCGGCTAGGCCCATGAGCCATGGCCGCTGGGCCTGCGCATCCGGAGCCTGTGCTCCAGGGAGAGGCCACAACGGTGAGAGGCCCGCGTACCGCAAAAAAAAAAAAAAAAAAAAGTACTGCTTTTGTTAATCAGATATGATTAAAATTAATTATCTCAAGCAATGCTCAGAGGGCAGCTTGATTGAAACACAAAGGAGACAGAGAAAACATTCATAACAACTTATTTTCATAAACAAAGTACACACTGAATCCTAAATAAGCAAGATGTTTTAAAAGTTAATGTATTCCTACCCATTCTAAAGTCTTACATAAGTACAAGTCTCCACTTCTAAAATGACTCTAGGGGTTTCTCTGGTGGCGCAGTGGTTAAGAGTCTGCCTGCCAATGCAGGGGATACGGGTTCGTGCCTCGGTCCGGGAGGATCCCACATGCCACGGAGCGGCTGTGCCCGTGAGCTATGGCCACTGAGCCTGCGCGTCCGGAGCCTGTGCTCCGCAACCGGAAAGGCCACAACAGTGAGAGGCCCGCGTACCGCAAAAAAAAAAAAAAATATATATATATATATATATATATATATATGCGCGAGAGAAAGGACATGGACTCTCATTCTTTTTAAAATTAAAACTAGATAGCAGATTGCCACAGTAAATGTTTCCTTTGGATCACAAAACAGCTCTAAAACATTGCTAATATATAATTGAAATATAGGTTTGTTTTCTTTATTCGTGTATGTAGTATCTCATATCTAAAAGGAAAATAAGTAGGAAAGGTAAACACGATAGCCGTGGAAAAGGAGATATCAAGCACAATTAATGGAAAATGTCCACCATGAAGATTACAGAATGAACTACGATAAGTATGACCAAATATGAGGTCATGGAAGAGTTAGAGGAACACAAAATAAGAACAACTGCTAAGGTGGTTCTTTTAAAATATAAAGTAGGCAGGCTTCCATTTCAAAATGACCAAAAAAAACATACCTTTTGTGAATTTTTTTCCTTAATTCTTTGGCATTTAAAAACACAGTGCCTAAGTTTACATTTCAAGCAGATTACGAAACAAAGTCTTGGAGAAGAGGTAAGTTTTTAAAGGCTGTTTAAAAGCACCAATATCCAGGTGCTGGCGTCATACTCCACATGAAAACTTTGCAAAGAGCTCCATCTTCAGGCCATTCACAATATGCTGAGCTCAGTTATAAAGGTGTCTAACTCCCACTTTCCCTTAATAGTTCTTCCATTGCTGACTATCTTCTTCAGATTTGTTCTGTGTTAGCATGGGAAATGTCATATTGAGTAAATTCATTGAATAAGACACAAAATTTTACAATTTTCTTTCACATGGAATATTTCTTCATAGATCAGTTTATTGCTCAAACACATCTATGCATGAAGACCCACCAATGGGTCTTCCCACCAATGGGAGAACATTAGCTCCACAGTTACTCCTAAGGTTAATTCTAAACAAGGAAGTCGAAAGGAAAAAGAACTCTTTAAACTTCATTTTCTAATTTTAGAAGAAACTATATTTTTTTATCTTCCAACTTCTCAAATTCCTTGTTAGGGTTTAAGTTATTAAATACAACATTTACAAGCTTATGATTGAAGCAAAACAGAGATGACTTAAGCAAGACGCTCCTTTTTTCGCCCTGGTAAATAATATTCATTTCTTTTTCCATTTCTCCTTTCCCCACTCTTATTAAAGTCAGAGAACATAAAAAAAAGAACCTGGAAGGAATTATACACAGCAAATGAATCCAATATAGCTCTAAATCCTGACTTTTTAATCTTTAAACCCCTATGCAAGTCATTTGACTTCTTATCTCAAGGAATGAGACACATCCCAGACAGACCTGCTTTCAGATCTCACATGTCTGAAAATTATCGTATTTATTCATTAAGCCAAGCAACTCCTAGAATCAGGGTACAAAAGAAAAGAAAAACTGCTCTTCATACCGAAGAGAGCAAGACAAAGTGACTTAGACAACCAATCATAAATATTTATACAGTTAAGCATACAAATCCACCATTGGTCACAAACTTTGATCATTAAAACTTCCAAAGAAGTTTTATGAACATATTATAATGGCTTCCATGAAGATATTTCCATATAAAGGTTACATAAGTAAAAGACGCATTTGACACGAATCATACCTGGTATGAAATGTTAAATATTCTTCTCATGCAGATAATTATGGAATGACTGTATTACAATTCAGGGTAAGTGTTGTAAATCTCTTAAAAAATATGAAGACAACAGCTGCCCCAGGCCTCAGCTCTTCAGGACAAATCTGACACAAGGTCTGAAAAAATCATAGAATCTCAGGTTTGGAAAGACAACCAAAGATAATTTAATCCAACCACACCTCTAATGCTGTTATTAAAACCAATCTCTCTATACATAGTCTCTTCAAGATGTAGTTGATGATATTTCACTGCCTGATATTAAAGTCACTGATGAAGCTAGAATTATTTGGACCCAAATTTAAATAGCAGAAAGAATCTCATTACCCTGTTATTTGTGAAATAAACAGATTTCTGGGCCTCCACTTCCAGCAGTGCAGGCACAACATAGGCAGACTTCATAGTCACGAACAAGGAGAAAGGTGGGGAGTGAAGGGAGTGGCACAACAGCACGCTCTCTGCTTCGGCACCAGCTCTGCAAACTGAAAGGGATTCTGCTGCTAATGAGGAGGGTAAAGACTAAAACAGAGAATGAACAAGCACTATCACTTATATAGTCTGACAACACTGTGTAAATACATTTTTTTGAACAAGTAGATCCAAGGTGCCGTGATTTCTGCATTGGCCGACTGAAACTCCTTCATCAGCAACCAGAATCCTTCTCAGATGAATGGGCACTGCTTGAGCCAAAGCTGTAAGTCTAAGTCTATTTGACCAGATTCAATACTATAGACATTTCAATAAGCTGAGACATTTGAAAAAGCACAAGACAATAAAAAGATGGAGAAAATAAGGCTCAGTGGAAATGATGGTATGATTTGTAATTTCATGTATCTAAAAGATCCTTTCTCAATGAAGAGCTAAAGTTGAATGTATTTCATTAAATTTAATTTAATCACTGAATTTTAAAACTAGGGTAGGGAAATAATTTTTCATCAATTAATGATGAAACAACAAATTATTTTTGTATGCTACATAGGCTAATAATTTAATCAATTGTGGTATTTTTAATTACTTAATTTCAAGCACTAGTATTTAATTGAGAATATCTATAGTTGATCAGAATAAAACAATGGAATTTAGTCCAGGCATGTCATAGATAATTCTTTATTTCTCTTGAGAAAAATCATGCTTCTTATGAGCAAAAATCTAAAGTAAAGAAGCAGGAAGAGAAAAATATAAAATAAGTCAGAAGAGTAGTTATTCTTTTTGTCAACTAAAATATAATCACATAGGAGTGCTTATTTAGTTATATTTTTGCAGACAAGCAGGAGAAATATCAATTTTAATACAATTCTAAAGAAATTGATAAAAACATTAAAAGTTTATTGTACTGTCACTTACAAACAATATGTCTTCAATGTAAAACTCAGAATTATTGGTTATCAGAGAAGTAAATATAATCCTATTGTCACACATCATTATCATCATAACAAAAGCTATCACCCTTTTTGAAAGACTGTGTTTGCAGCATTATACTAGGTGCTTTACAAATATTGGATAAGTTTATCACCAAATGAATGTTATGTATACTTTATTATCTGAATTTTTCAAAAAAAAAAAATTGTATCTAAGATGCCACATTCTTTGCCCAAGGCCCATCTGTCTGACCCAAAACTGATACTCAATTTTGTCTCCTTGCCTTTAAAATACCACCACTTTAAAGCCCTATTCTATACTTTAACAATCATATTGACCCATGTGTCCTAAGAATTTAAATTTAATTTTTATAATTCTATTATGCTTATAACACATTTCAAACTAGAAATACATCATACCTTTACTTTATAGAATAATATTTTATTGATCTCAACAGTAACTAGATGAAGTTTAATACATACAAAGTTTAATCAAACATTAATAGTGTTAGGACTTCCCTGGTGGCGCAGTGGTTAAGAATCCACCTGCCAATGCAGGAGACACAGGTTCGATCCCTGGTCCTGGAAGATCTCACATGCCGTGGAGCAACTAAGCCTGTGCACAACTATTGAGCCTGTGCTCTAGAGCCTATGTGCCGCAATTACTAAACCCACACGCTCTAGGGCCCGCGTACCGCAACTACTGAGCCTGCGTGCTGCAGCTACTGAAGCCCACGGGCCTGGAGCCCATGCTCCACAACAAGAGAAGCCACTGCAAATAAGAAGCCCGTGCACGGCAAAGAAGAATAGTCCCAGCTCGTTGCAACCAGAGAAAGCCCGTACACAGCAACAAAGACTCAACGCAGCCAAAAATAAAATTAAATAAATAAATAATCTTTAAAAAAATTAATAGTTTCACTGTATTTTAATGCTATACTGGAACATTATATTCAGAATCAGAGAATTAAATTGCATAACAGAAGCCAAACTTTGAGGACGTTAAAGTGGTTGCTAAGTAATGAGCAAAAGAAGAAATAAAGGACTGATTTTCTAAGTTAAAAGAAGTTGAAAACAATTTCTAAAAAGTAAAAATAGCCTGAACTCGCATTAATTATGCCTGAGAGTACATTTTACATATGAATCTTTAAGGGAAAAGATGAGAAGATAAGGAAGAGTTCCCATAAATCAGTATTTTAATTTCTTAGTTTTCCAAGTGAAGTAACATAAATTCATGAATGCAATGCTTTAAAATGCAATAAATTAACCTAAAGTATAGTATTATGGTACTCTAAGTCAAATAAAATAGTAATTTTGAGAGCAGAGATGCATTTAGCCATATATCTGCTTCTTTATAATTACTGAAAAACATGAAGTTTTAACTTTTAAGATTAATTTAAATTAACTTTACTATTAAGTTTTCATTTCCCCTCGGTTGAGAACACTTAATCATTCATTCATACCTTTGAATGTTTATGTATGTGAAATTAAAAATTTCTCTCTGAAGGTACACTCAACTAGGCTATATATTTTGGTAACAATCAGAAATTGGCCTGTCCCTAAGGAAGCAGTTCAGAAGATCCTGAGTCCCATATTTGGAAAGGCCCTCTGAAATGTCCCTCACCAGGAAAGAATGGCTGAGCCATTTGCAATTGCCACTAGGTGGAAATCAAGGCACTCCCTCTGCACAGGCCCTTGCCATGGTCCCCATGCTGGCCTTACTAACATTTCACCCAGAGCCCTAGTGTGGAAAGGAGGGACCATGCCTGACTCACTGCCATGTGCAGGCCCCGTGCCCTCTCAGATGCCTACAAAGATGCTGACAGCAGTGCAGAGCCTTAACCTGTCACCTCTCTGAATTCTGAACCTCAGCCAGGAATGAAAAAGAACAGAGTGAGCATCTTATAACCACAGCCAAGCTCGTGACGGCCTGATCACTCAAAAGCCTCTAGATCATTCTGAAGACTATCCACATAATCAGTTTTGCAGATAAGTATTCTTTTTTTAATCTTTTCTGCCAAAGTATTCAAACAGCTCAACAGCTCTTGTTGTTACTCTTCGTTCTAATCAGCCCTCCTTCTTCATGCTTCTGATATCAGTGGTTTGTTCAAGAGTCCCCGAATATATATTTCTACCCAAACAGAGTTAAGACACAATATCCAGGAGCTAGGCACTGTGGAAGACCACTTAACTTCATTCATCTGAGGGAAGACAATCGCGAATTTCTGTGAAGAACACAGACTTCAGGTAGCACACTCAGGCGGCATCATAAAAGGGGGCAACCTTCGCAGATTGACCATAATCACCGTCAGAATCTTGACCATGATAGTCAAGGTAGCGTCTGCCCAGGCCAGATGGGGAGCTCAAGGCAAATAAGTCAGAAGTATCCTTTCATTCAGGCTTAACGAAGAAATAAAGGGAATTACTGAATAATCACTAAACCTATAGTGTTGATTGAGGTCTATTTATAATTATATCTAATTAATAGATAACTTGAGCATAATTATGTATATATACCAAAACTACAATCTATACGCAGTGAGTCTGAGATATAAATTTCCAATTATCTCTTCCTAAGAATAGGTGAAAATTCTTAGCAAATGTGATGAAAATTGAGGTCTGTGGTATATTCTGTCTTCCTTGTCTCCTTGTATTGCCCATGTCTCTTTGATCTCTTTGCTATACATCAGTCCTTTTCATGTCATATGAAAGCACCCAAAAGTGCTTTTTTATATTAGAACCATCCCCTAAGTCTCTGCTTATAATGTTGGTCAGTGTGAATTTCCAGTACAATTATCATCAGTAGATTCCTATTGGGGATTGCTCCCTCCATTCTGCTCTGAAAAAAAAAAAAAAAAAAAAAAAGCCAGCCACTGTTTACTGTTAATGTGGCTCCATGACCCAGGACCAGCCAGTGTGAGGGCTCTGCTCTGAGCACTCTGTAACTTGCTTTTATCATTCAGCACCCAGGATGGTGTTGCAGTTAGGAACAAACTCTAAAGCCAGGGTCTCTGGATCTGAGTCCTGACTTTGTCACTAACTAGCTACGTGGCCCTAAGAGATATGTTGAGCCTCTTTCTACTTCAGATTTCTTATCTGTACAATGGAGGTAGTTAGATTCACTCCTAGGGTTCTTTGAGGATTAATTTACCTAATTCATTCACTTGGAACCAAGCTTGGCATACAGTGAGTATTTTATGTTACCTACTTTTATTCTGCCCAGTTGACATCTGCTATCCAACTACTCTAAGAGCTAATGTTTGAATGCAATACCCAAGTGGTGACCCTGATTTCTTTAACTGGAAAAGGGGATGTTTCTCAAATAACTAGATAAGTGGTTGCATTATCAATAAGGCACGACCAAGTGAGAGAAAAGTAAAACCCTGCTTGTTTCTTCTGGGAACTGTGAGATCTAGATGCTCATATTTAGAAGAAAACTATTGAGGTTTGGATTAAACCTAGACTTTCTCTGTGTCACTGACACTCAAGCTAATAACTAGCTAAAAGAAGAAGTTAGTAACTGGCTGAGTGTAATGGCTAAGTTTATAAGTCAACTTGGCTAGGCCACAGTACTCAGATGTTTGGTCAAATGTGTCTGGATGTTTCTGTGAAAGTATTTTTTGGATGAGACTAACATTTTAATCAGTAGACTTTGAGTAAAGCAGATTACCCTGCATAATGTGGTGGGCTTCATCCAAACAGTTAAAAGTCTTAATAAAAAGACGGATCTCCCCTGAGGAAGAGGTAATTCTGTCAACAGATTACCTTCGGACTTGAACTGCACCATCGACTATTCCCTGGGCATCCAGCCTGCTGCCCTATCCTGCAGATTTTGACCTTGCAAGACTCCACCATCACGGAAGCCTATTCCTCAAAATAAATCTCTCTCTAGACATAGACATGATAGAGACAGAAATAGGGATATATATATCCTATTGATTCTGTTTCTCTGGATAAACCTAATACACTGAGCTTCTGCAAGTAGATTCCTGAACGCCGACAACCTAAACTCTATCCAGAGGGAAAGTCACTCATATCTTCTACAGTTTCCCTTGGGTGGATATCAGATGACACATGATTTATAACTGTCTTTGTAAAAGGACAGGGACTGCACAGCTGCCCAAATAATGAGAACTTACCCAACACTGAAAATAGTTTGCTTAATTTAAATTAAAAGCACTGATTTTTAAAAAACAGTGCAAAGATATACTTCAATTCTGCCTCTTTTCAAAAATCATGAGTTCTTAATGTACTGCAAATCTAAAACTTTTGACAGAACTTGCTGCATCCTAATTTTTATCTTGTGAAAACACAAATTTTCTCATAATTCCAAAATGTCAAAGAAGCAGCTTCTCAAATTTTAAGTGCATGGTGCAACACATTTTTTTTAGATTGCCCCCTATATCAATAAAGAATGCATTTGGCTGCAAGTACCCATCCAATATGCTGCAGATGAATTACAGGTGTGCTATAAGTGTATCTCTCCCATTAGCTCTTGGATCATCTGGGAAGAGTCTGGAGTGGTCAAAGTTCCTGGGCCAAACATCTCCAGACATGAACAGCTTTTTCCAGAGCTCCACAAAGGGCTGATCCAGTAGAGTTGAAGATTGGTGGTATGCCTATGGTCCCCATGGGCAGTAAAAACTAAGAGTCACATCCAGCCATTCACTGTTCTACCATGAATGCTACATATAACCAAGTATGATATATTACCTGAACATCTACTTCAGTAGCCAGCACACTTTGCCAGTCACGGACATGGAGCCCAAGGAGCTACTGAAGGAGTTCATATAGCAGGCACCCGTGGAGCATAGCATGTAGCCCAAGGTACAGCTGCAAATGTCTGGCTGGTAAGCTGAGAGGGAGGCTGGCAAGCACATGTTCAGGCAGTGCCCCCCAGTCTCCACCTTTGCTGGATACTTCTCTTTGATGTTGCTTGTATGCCTTTGTAGTAGAGTATAAGTGAGTTGCAGGGTGACCGATCTAACTACCTATGCATTTCTACTAATTAGAGCTTCATTATTTTAAATACTTGATATGAAAAAGTCTGATTAGATTCAACATCTGTTTACATTATCACAAGATATTTTAACACTACATCTGTTGCTGAAAGAAAATTAAAAGCTTTTAGATTCTAGGGTTTCCCTGGTGGTGCAGTGGTTAAGAATCCGCCTGCCAACGCAGGGGACACGGGTTCGAGCCATGGTCTAGGAAGATCCCACATGCCGCGGAGCAACTAAGCTCATGCACCACAACTACAGCCTGCGATCTAAAGCAAGCAAACCACAACTGCTGAGCCTGCGTGCCACAACTACTGAAGCCCATGCACCTAGAGCCCCTGCTCCACAACAAGAGAAGCCACCACAATGAGAAGCCCACGCACCGCAACCGAGTAGCCCCCGCTTGCCGCAGATAGAGAAAGCCCGCACGCAGCAACAAAGACCCGATGCAGCCAAAAATAAGTAAATAAAATAAATAAACTTATACAAAAAAAACCTTTTAGATTCTTAGATAATAATTTCAACTGGCATAAATGGTAAAAATACATTTTAAAAATATTCTCTGCTATTTATGCAAATAATTTCTCATTAGTGATTATTACCAAGAATTTGAAGAGATCATAATTTAAGTCTTACTAAAATTTTTCAAATTATTTTATCTATCTTTACTCAAATTAAATATTTAATTTTTATGCAAATTAAATGTTGATTTTTTTCTCCCAGATGCCTCTGTATTTTATTATCATCATCATAAATTCCCTGAAGATTATCCCAGTGTGCATTGCAAACATTATTTTTTTCTATGTGTATCATGACTAGATACAGAATGAGAAACACTGGTTAAAACAGACTATTTTTCAACATATATCAAGAAATCCCCAGATTGTTGCTGCACCACCTACTCCTTTAAGCTTCCTAAGGGCAAATTATATGCCTACTTCATCATTAGATGTTTAGTTCCTTGTCTGGTGACCAGCCCAATAAATATGTGCTAAAGGAATGAATACATGACAAGTATGGAAAAGGACCATCACTTTCTTTCAAAACAAATCCTTAGCTATTTCATTACCGACAGGAGAAACTTACAGAATTACGTGGGGAAATTATTTCTTTCCTCAAGGAAGCACCTTAAACTTATAATAAGAACCTATATTACTAAGCAAAGAAGAAGGAGTTCTTAAACAGCATTTTCAAAGAGCAGTGGTAAAAGACAATGTCACTCTGACCCTCCAGAGTCCCTCTGACTCTTCCCACTATCTAACTCCCCCTAAATTCTCTCTTTCCTGGTCTGACTTCTACAAGTGACTTTATGGAACATTTTAACTTTTTTTTCTTTAAAATTAAAAAAAAATTAAGTTTATTTTTTTAATATATGAGTCCTTCAAATATATTTACTATAAGTCAGTGGCTGCCTACAAAGGAGTTTTCTTACTCTTGTTACAATGTTTCTCTCAAAGATTTCCATCCTTCTTCAATGACATTGCCCACTTTCAACTTTGCTGAATTTTCACTTCAAGTCAAAATTTGTTCATTTTGTTCATTTGTTCAATATTTATAAATTATCAATAGGTGAAATAAAAGACCAAAAAAGCAGAAAATATGTACAAAGTTCTCAGTGCAAGAATAATAGCAAAGCACCTAGTTAAAAGGTAATACTAGATAAATTTACCAAGCTTCCTGGAATGCCTAACATCTTCACCACAATCAGAGTCAGAAATGGAAACACCCTTAGATATTTTCCCTTCTAAGAGTAGCATCTACCCAAAAGTAATAGTTATATTTCAAGAAAATTTGATTTTGGCCTCAGAAAATCGTTTCTGCAGGAATAAAAGAAAAAACAACAAGCAAACAGATAAATGAACAGCAGATATTTTGGCTGTGAAGCCAAAGTAATTTACTATTTCACCCACCCACAGGCACCATATTTGAACAGCTGGAATATGTTTAATTTGTTACATGATTAATTATCACTTTTTCTAAAATCTATGGCCCTCTCTACCTCATAGCAGAAGAAACCAAAATGATACACCACCTTAGGAAAAAACCTAGGTGGGTTTAGCAAAGCCAGGTTTATCAAGCTCAATCAATTACACATTCCTTTGTTACCTGTGTGACTAATCTGTTTTTAATTGAGCTCCGTTGTCATATATTTAGTAAACAAATGAGCATAGGTGCAAATATCATGATTGTTTACAGCACAAATATTATGTAGCTTGCAATTTTAGAAGACCCATTAGCAAGACTTAAAGCTAAAAGTATTTAATGTTCACACATATTCTTTTCTTTACACTTTTGTTTGTCACTTTTTTGTTTTCCAAACATCCCAAACCCAGCTGTTTAGCTCACGTGACATGGCAACTGAATGGACATACCATAGAAGCTCTTTTTCTTTTTTTTGGCCGCGCTGCACAGCTTGTGGGATCTTAGTTCCCTGACCAGGGATGGGATCAAACCAGTGACCCCTGCAGTGGAAGCATGGAGTCTTAACCACTGGACCGCCAAGGAAGTCTCTAAAAGCTCTTATGAAACAGAGTTTCTTTCTGGTTCCCATTTATTTCCCCAATAAACAAAAGGAAATTTCACACTTGCCTGGAAAAGACCACTTTGATTACTTCACTGAGAGGAATTCTTTATTTTATCGACAAGCAGTAGATTACAATTCTCTCTTCATGAACAAGTCTATTCCGAATTTCTCCCACATAAAAGTTACATCACAAGAAAAAACAAACCAAAATTACCTTAACTTGTTTTTGCGGCATTACCAATGTTAAATTTTTTTAAAATAATAATTCTATATAGCCAGATGCCTGTTGTTACCTCTAAATCTATAATTATCTGAGTTTGATGCCTTAAGAAAAAAAAAGGGATTATATCTAAAACTCCCCCCCAAATCTTAGATCCCTCAGAAAAGGAAGAAAATAACATACAGTCACCCTTTGTCTATCATTCTCAAATAGCTTGGAAATATGGCCAATATCAAGAAAGGTCAGTGTTACAAGCATTCTAAACCCAATAAATTAAATATCGAAGGTAAAGAAAGCCTAAGACTAAAAAGTATAGATAAACATATTACTCTTTCGAATTTCTCATTCTAGAGTAATATGCAATTACCTGGTGACTCCAGCCCAATAAATTGTTTGTTAGTCTTCAAAATTCCCCCAAATTCCTCTTCATTTTGCTAAATGTCATTGACTGTATATTTGTATAACACATAACACGATACAGCAGAACCAGAGGCTTTTAGAGCCAGAGGTTTTTAGAACTGACTGTTGAACGTATGTCACTGGAAAAGCAAGATCTCTGACACGTAATATGCTCGAGGTTTTAAGGGACTTCCTCAAGGTCACACAACTAGTTAGTGACCAAAGCAGGACTAGACTCAGCCTCTTGAGTCCTGGCTCAGTGGCAAGTGTTTCTCATTTCCTGATGCTTGTTTAGCATGGGAGGGTTGGGGAAGAGAGGTGTCAATTGTCACCACTTTATTACCAAGGACAAATGTTGCATCACTTAATCAGAATGCAGTCCTTCATTGAGCAAAATCTCAAAGTGACATCTAGTGGAATACCCAGTCTCTATGTAGACATTTAATTAAACTGTAGTCCCTTTATACCAGCACAAATATTGTGAGGGAAAACAACTCAACTCCTTTGACATTTTTGCAAATAGGTTTAGTGGAGTCCATTCTGTTTACTTTTACTGACATTTGTTTTTCAGTCAATTATCCCACATGGTTATTTTTTTCCTTTCATAATTTATTGCTAGCAAGCTAGCCATAAGAATAAATACAAATAATTCCTTTCTTTGGTACAAGCATCAGAGCTTAGGTTAATAATAGCTGAAGAAAATGAGTACTCATTTTACCCCTCCCGTTTCCTTGTCCTAATAGTTTTAGCTCACTTATAAATCAGGCTGGTGGCCACAGCAGAATCCAACTAGAAAGACTTTAACCTCAAGTGCATTGGGGGTTTCTCCTCACATAGCCCTAAAACTCTGGAAAATAACACACTTTACTGGATTAGTCATCTGTCAGATAACTAGCTAAATATGACAATCATTTTTTATCTCATAGCCATCTGTCTCCAATTTTTGCTCACCTTTACTTTGAAACTTTTTGGGGAAGTCTTGAAAGGGTCAGAAAGCCTTCATCACAAAAAGTTCCATTCCCTTTGTTGTTCCATGGGATCTCATTGAGTAGACACAGAAAAACTCATTTTTAAGAGGTTGAAAAATACGTAGTGTAGAGCAGAGCTGCTCAAACTCCAACATGCACATAAATCACCTGGAGATCATGTTAAATGCATATTCAAATTCAGAAGATCCGGACTGAGAGTCCATGTTCCTTACAAGTTCTCAGACTGGACTCTAGTGCACACTTTAAATGGAAAGGGTATAGAGGAAAGGGCATTTACTTTGGAGCTCAGGAGCCCTGGATTGAAATCCAACTTCAGTGGGGTCTGGCAGTGAGAACCTGAGAAAGCCCACCCCACTGCCAGACCCCTCCTTTCTCCCTGTACAGCACTCACAGCCTCACCACCACCATCTGCCTTGGACCCCCTGGGACTGATCTCATCATGCCCTTTCTCCCATTCTATGTCAGGCCACCCCTAGACTCCCAGGCTGCCTCCCAGATCCCACAGTTGAATCCCTGTTAGCCTCTGTGAATCTATCCTAGTCCTCCTTGTTCCTTATTGCTGCTTTCAGACAATTTTCCAATCCTCCCTTTTCCCCAAAACCACCCATTTTGAATCTCTGTCATCAGATTATATCACCCATGATTTCTCATTGTTCTTGTCACCAAAATGCCAAGGATCCCCTTCATTTCCTCTACCCAACCTAGCCACTCACTCCCACGGTCATTACGCTAGACCTTGTTACTGTTAACAACTGCATCTTCTCCTTAGTGTTAATTACACACATCCCACTCTCTGCCATCAACTCCTAACATTTCATCTCATTCTCTCTGTATTCTGCATGGCACAATTCTTCCATATCACTGATACTGCTAAGTCATTGATCCTATCATCTTTTCACTGCTCCTTACTCCTTCAATGTCCTCATTTCTCTCCTTACCCAACTTAAATTCCATTGTCAATGATTATTGACTCCCTTAATTCTCTACCTTATCTCTTACCTCTTGTTGCTCTTGCTTTGCAAAACTAGAGTCCCATTTAAATACAAATTTCTGCTTACTCCAAGCCTTCCTCCATGCAGCTAAACATGGTGGAGGAAATTACAAACCCGGATGGCTGGTCTTTCTTTAAATACTTGACCATAAATCTCAAGTGTTTCCACCATTTATACTCTATGTCTGTAGTCCATACACTCTTTAAATTATGTGGGTTGCCATTTTAGTCTCTCCCCTCAAGTACTCAATACCTCTTCTCCCACTGTTATCCTAAGCTGATAACCTTGCTTCCTATTCTACTGAAAAAAAAAAAAAATAGAAGCAATAAGAAAACAATTTCCACATATTCCCTTCAACACATCTACGCACATGCCTGCATCAGCAAACATCTTTGCCTTCCTGCCTGCTACCATTGTTGAATCGTCCAACGCTCCTATCAAAAATCAGTCCTTATATGCATGCACTAGATCTCATCCCCCTCACTAATCCAGCCCAGACAGGCCTTCCAATAGCTGTAGTTCCTGCTAACATCTGAATGTAACATCCTGAGAGACCCTCATCCAGATCCACCCAGCTAAGCAGCTTCCAAATTCCTGACACATAGAAACTGTGTTTTAAAATGTTTATTGTTTTAAAAAAAAAAGTTTATTGTTTTAAGCCACTAGGTTCGGGGGTGATTTTTTTTTTATGCAGCAATAAACATAATACAAGAAATAAATGAATGAAATGACAGATCACGAGATCAACTTTATACCCACTGGTTAATTAGGAAGGATTTATATACCAGTCAATTGAGGGACTAATTTTCAAGTATCAGGAGGGGAAGGACAGCAGGTGCTTCTTCTTCTGGATAAATGGGGCTTAGAGCTTGATAAGGAGTGGAGCCTTCATACAGAACTGTAGAGTATGAGTAAAACATCTTTGACTCTTCTGAACCCCAGTGGGAAAGAAAGAGAAAACTCTATAACCAAAGAGAAATTCTGACAATTATGGATGCTCACTCTCCAGGCAGGGTTCACATCTGCTGTCAGTATAGCAGGATATGAGGGGAGGTCCTAATAGCTGTGGGACCTTAGGAAAGCCAAGTCATTTCTTCCCTCTCCTGAAGATGGACAGCGTTTCTTTCAGCTGGTCCCAGAAGATATGTGTGCCAGAAGATGGCAGACATGTGTCATGTGACCTCCTTCTTGTGGGGCCGGCCAACTTATACAAATTCTTACTGGAGTGACCATGAAAACCAGAATAAGGCAGTTTTATCACATTGGGAGTGACCAGGTGTTTAGGGGTCAGGCTGCCCACTCATCAGTGATGGCCAGACATTCAGGACCTGAGGCTCCCAAGCTAAAAATAACCCACTGGCCCTTTAAATCACAAATTAAAAGGCCAATGATATTTTCACATTTGAAAATAATATTGGGGTCTAAATTCCAACTCCTGTTTGATGAAGAATTCCTCAGCTAGTTTTATATCTAAGGCCCATAGGCTTTAACTCTATAGTCTGATAACCAGAGAAGAAGTCTCATAATAAAGTAGGGTTTTTGTTTTGTTTTGTTTTGTTTTTTTGCTTGGAGGGCTCTAGGTCCAGGAGCAACTGTCCCCAGAATACCCACCAAGACACTTGAGAGACTCTATCCATCAGTCGATTGATAAATAGATAGATAGGTACACACATACATATATATTTAAGTATATATAAGTAGAAATTTTATTTTTTTAATTTAGCAAGAAAAGGTATTTTTTAAAACATAAGTAGAAAAGTATCAACCAATCCGAAAGTTTCCATTTCTTTTAAACTTATTTTCACCTACCAGTAGTTTCCAAACAAAAAGATATGTGTCCTACTAGGCTTTACAAAGAATCAAACAATGAATTTGGGCAAATCTTCTATCTATGGTTTAGATGTTCCAATAGAAAAGTCTAAATAGTTTTTAAACATTTTAATTTTGTTTATAGAAAAGTTGCATCTGAATATTCAACAGTCTAAGTGAAAGACCTTTACTACCATAACGCAGTTAATGTTTTCATATAATTTTAATACTCCTAATAGTCATTATATTTGTGGCTATGATTAATACAGAAGCTATCAAGCAATTTCTACTAATTCATATAAAACATGCCTCTTTGAACTTCACCTTTCTTCTAGCTACACTCACTCCCTTAATGATCTCATCTAGTTACTTGGCTTTAAACATCATCTATCCACTAATGATTCCCAAATTTATATCTAGAACCCAGACAGCTCCTCTGAACTCCAGACTCATATATCCAGCTGCCTATTTGACATCTCCATTTAAAGGCCTAACACACATTTCACACTTATCTTGTCCTAAACCAAACTTCATATCTTTCTCCCAAACCTTCTCCTCCCACAGTCTTCCCCTTCTCAGTAAATAGGAGTCTTATGCTCCTAGTTGCTCAGGTCAGAAATCTGGGAGTTGTCCTTGACTCCTCTTTCTTTCACTCCTGACATCATATCCATCAACCAATCCTGTCAATTCTACCTTCCATATCGCCCAGAATCTGACTTCACACTGTCTCCACTGCAACTGCGTTGATCCAAGGCACCATCATCTCCACCTGTATTACTCAGTAGTCTCCTAACTGGTCTCCTGCTTCTGCCCTTGATCCCTATAGCCTATTAGGTACACAACATTCAGGTGATTAAGTAAAGCATGTCCTCCCTGTGTGTAAAACCCTAAAATTGTACCCCCTTTCAGCAAACTAAAAGACAATTCTACAAGGTCCTACATAATCTCCACATCACACTCTCCACATCTTCCACCCTGTTACCTAACTCATATCCTGCTATTCTCCCCATTGTTCACTCTACTTGAGTCACTCTAGCATCTCTACTGATCCTCAAACATAGGGCCTTGGCACTAGCCCATCCATTGCTTGGGATGCTTTTCCCCCAGTTAGCCACATGGCTCATTCCCTTATTTCCTTCAGGTCTTTGCTCCACTGTAACCTTCCCAAGGACTCCCGTATTGAAAGCATAATCCCTCCCCTCTCTCACAATACCTATTCTCCTTTGCTTCATTTTTCTCCATTGCCCTTTTCAACAGCGTAAACATTTGTTTGTTTTCCTCCACTAGAATGTAAACTTCCTCAAGGCAAAAGCTTCTATCCATTTTGTTTATTACTATACAGTCAGCTCTGAGAATATTCTTAGCAAGTTGTAGGCACTCAATAAATACTCACTGAATGCATGAATATTAAAGGACTGGAAAACCATTTACAATCAATATTTCAGCAATTGGTCACTATCCTAGCTAGTAGAAGGAAAACTCAATATAGTATTGCTCTTTCCCCCTTGAAACATACTCTTTATCATATTTGAATACCTAAGGTCATTTTCACTTGGCTTTATTAATCTTTGCAGCAAACATAAGCTCCAGTGTTATGATCCTTTTTCTGGAAACACCGGTTTCTGAATATCTAAATATTTTTCCACATCTGAGAACCCCATTAGAGTTGATGATCATATTACTATTTAAAACTAAATGGGCAAAGCATATGTGGGCTTAAACCCCCTCATCTCTCTACCAAATGGAACCAGGGAAATATTTGGCAAGAACTGAATAATTATAGAATAGGGGTCTGCAAACTATGGCTTAAAGACCAAAGCCAGCTAAGATTTCCAGATGAAACACAGAATTCCCAAATAAATTTGAATTTCAGATAAACAACAAATAATTTTTTAGTATAAATATGTCCCAAATACTAAATGCTGAGTCTGGAAACCTTAAATCTGGCCTGCTACATGTTTTTGTACAGCCCACAAGCAAAGAATGGCTTTTCCATCTTTAAATGGTTGGAAAGAAACTGAAAGAAGAATAATATTTTGTGACAAGGGAAAATTATATGAAATTCAAATTTCAGTGTCTATAAATAATTATTGGAACACAGAAATGCTCATTTGTTTACTTACCATCTATGGCCACTTTCACGCTACAACAGCACAATTGAATAGCTTCAACACAGACCAAGCCGCAAAGCCTAAATATCTACTGTCTGGCCCTTTGTAGAAAAAGTTTACCAACCCCGGTTGTAGAATATTTCCTTTTTATTCTTCCTCTCACTGAAGACAAAGCAAAGTAACTGTTTTCCCTTTAGAACCCTCTTCCCTCAGGAGTACTCTCAGTGTTTTACCATTATGTTGGAAAAAGGAGTAGAAGTCTCTGAGAAGAGGCAAAATGATAAAGATTACTGTGGGCTATGGATCCCTGCAGAACTGAGTGTGAATCCTTTCTCCACCTTCACAGTCTGAGTGAGTTAAATGGGGGCCATATGAATACGACCATACAAAGTGGCTGAGAGGGTTAGGAGATAAGGAGAAATGATTGATTTTAAAGGACAAAAAAAGGGTCAAACTTCTAGACTACAATAGAGGATATGATTGTCAGAAGGAAAAGAGATGGAGAAGAAAAGTGAAAAGATAAAAATTAGGACTAGGAGAACAGACTTCTCAATCACTCACTAAGTGATGAGCTTTAGTGAAAAATACAGACTTCACATGGATTCAAGCAAGATATCATAACCAAAAAAAGAAAGAAAGAAAGATATCATGACCAAAATTAGGGAAGGATGGATATATGTGCTCAGACAAAGTAAGGCAACAGTAACACCTTTTCCAAGGTAAATAAATCTTGGGTTGTGTCTATTCAATACACATGCGATTATCTCAGTAAAAATTATATAATTCACACTGCCAGAAGCTAGTATTATTGTATTCAAAAGGTATGAGTATGTGTTGCTGCTACCATGAGGGGAAATGAGAAAAGACAGAGCCACGTTTACACCACTGTGGAATCCCCCATATTCTCAAAGGAGTCAGTGGATGAAGCAGCAACCATAGCCCCTTTAGCCTCATTCTTTCCAACAAATATTTTCTACTCAGGCCCCTGGGTTACAGTTATCAGACCCCTGTTTTTAAGGCCTGAAAAAACAAGAAGTGTATAAATTGAGGGGACAATTTATAAGATCTATCAAATGACTGTCTCTGTAACCCATGACCCTAGGCAGTGGTTCTCAACATGTGAGTCTCACATGTAAAACATATTCCCAAACATAACTTCTGGCATTAGATATACTGCACTTCACTCCTCCTAAAAGGCATATCAGCATGGGAGAGAGTGAGAGTGATGTTACCACAGAGATAACCTTGAAGTTGTTCTAAATATATTTTTAAATGTAAATTATTTGCAAGCTTCAGTACTTCAACTGTGTTTAGTAACAAATACTTATGACATGTCTCACTCCTGACCTGTGTCACAACACTATAATTGAGTAGTACTGTTTCATGCTACTTCTGAAGAACAAAATTTTCCCGAAGTATAGAAGTCATATTAATATTAACCATGGCAGAAATACTATTAAAAATACATGTAATCATCCCCAAGGTTACTTTAGGGACTGTGGTTTTGAAATTGATTTCTGTTCACAATATATGTTGATGTACTTCACAGGCTTATACTCAGAGCTGGCCAAGACATTCATTAGTTCAATCATTAGTTCTTCATATTCTCAACATACGAAGTTCACGTGAGAACCACTGACCTAATGTAACAGATCACAAATACAGACATCTATGGATGTAGAGAACAAACTTACAGTTACCAAGGGGGAAGAGTGGGTGGGAGGAGTTGGGAGATTGGGATTGACATATATACACTACTGTGTATAAAACAGATAATTAATGAGAACCTACTGTATAGCACAGGGAACTCTACTCAATGATCTGTGGTGACCTAAATGGGAAGGAAATCTAAAAAAGAGGAGATATATAACTGATTCACTTTGCTGTACAGCAGGAACTAACACAACATTGTAAAGCAACTAGACTCCAGTAAAAATAAATAAATAAATAAGTAAACTAATACAGACATCTGACACATTTCAGTCAACCAATATGTAATGAGATCCTTTGACAGCTGCAGTTCTAGGGGTAAAGATGAATAGCCAGGGCTCTGGCCCCCTAGGAGCTCACAGCCTAGTAAGACAACATACAAATAAAATAATTTCAATGTAGTGCGATTAAGAAAAATGGTGGACATGAACACAATGTGTTATGAGCTCATGGGAAAGTAAGCGAGTCCACAAGGGAATGATTAGCGAAAGCTTTGCAAGAGAGAGAGTACACTGAGCAGCTACCCAGTGTCAGTAACTGTACTAGCTGCCGCTAGCCACAGAAAACTGTTAAAAACAGCATAGCGCCTGACAGTAACTTACAGTCTGGTGCACGGGGCAGATCCATTAATCTGAATCTCAAAGGCAAATGGAAAGTCAATGAACTGTGTTGGTGCCCTGGACCTATCTCCCTCCTAACCAGGCCTCTCACCTTCACCAATCTGTATGTACTCTCTTGTTCTTCTGTGCTAGATACTTCAAGGAATAACCCCTTACTACAAAATTCTCTCCTATTTGGGAACAGGAACACAAACATAGGTATTAGATATGAGAGGACATATCTTTATATGACCCTGACCCCCTAGAAATAGCTGATTGTTACATAAGTAGATATCTGACCCAAACTGTACCATTCAATGCTCTTTTAGTATTTGAAATTCTAAACTGAGATGCACAGGGACTTGGAAGTGACCCACAGTGATAGCAACACCCTATGAAGAATGACCACAAACTCCTGTCCCACAGGAAACCCATACCCACCCTGCCTTCTACTCTTTCCACATGTTGCTTATTGCACTCCCTTCAATTCTGTAAGAACTCTCCCAATCCCCTTCCATCTGCTAAGGCTGGCCAGAGTCAGTTCTCTGCTTATAATCCAAGAAACTTTCATACATGTCACCAATCCACATAGTCTCCCAAGTCTTACACCAGTCTAACTGTATTTTCCTCTGATCAACAATTTACTGAGAAATTAATCGTTCATAAATCTTAGTATGTTATCTACCCCCCCCCCAGAGAGGTAATAGTTTGCGGGGACTTGTGGAGATACAAGTTGAAATGCAGAGATTCACGATGGTGACATCCCCACGCCACCCTTCTTTCTGCTACTGAGTCAGTTCTTCTTGTTAAGATCTCCTTACTTCTGAGTAAGCCTTAGAGAAATGAAACATCTTTCACGACTCTAACTGCACCATCTCTAGCACTTACCTAAGAGGTTTGAAGGAGAATTTTAGAACTTAAGTTTTTAACCTAAAACCCAAAGCAAAATCATTAATGAAAAAGCAAGTTTGGGATTTCCCTGGCAATCCAGTGGTTAAGACTCCAGGCTTTCATTGCAAGGGGCATGGGTTCAATCCCTGGTGGGGGAACTAAGATCCCACATGCCTTGGAGCATGGCCAAAAAAAAAAAAAAGGAAAAAACAAGTTTGTCCCTAAATAATTCTACGTACTCTTAGAATTGACCCTCATATCCTTTCTAGATTCATTTCTTTCATCAGGCACACTAGTAGTAGCAGTAGCAGGAGTAGTAGCGGTGGTGGTGGTGGTATTTGTCTTCTTTCTATTCCTAACAAACCCACAAGAAGGAGGGACTTGACCTTCATTCGGGGAGTTAATTGACAAGGATGGATCCGTCCAGAACTACCCTCTTTCAGGTGCTAGGAGAAAAAGTCCCTTGCTAAAGTTACATTAAAAAAATTTTTTTAAACATAGGCAACAGATTAGAAAAGCCTTCTTTTGGGGGCAAAGAAGAGAGTTTTCAGTAATTGAATATTAGCTATCTCGATTATCAGAAAAGCATTTCCTATCATTTCTCTCCTCTGTTCTCAGTATTTGCTACTACTGGGGAGACATTTCTATCAAACTCAGAATAAAATAGAGTGGCATATCAAATTAAATAATACCCCAAAGAGTTATTTATCTTTTCCAAAGATTGAACATTCAACCCAAAGTACATCTTCAAACCCTGCCTCTAAACAGGCTCCCTTCTTTTCTCCAGCTACTGCACACCTCAGTAAGAAATGTGTGTGTATGAAGGAGGGGGGCGTGGGGGGGGGGAGTATGAGTTTATGTGTGTGTTTGTTTTATTCCAAGTGCGTGGAGTAAGACATTTAATGAACACCTGAAAACTGGAGCTGGCAAATGACAGCAGATGCTCCATAAATATATGTTCAATGAATGAACAAGATCTATACCCTTTCTAATAACATTTTAAAGTAATATATTGTCCTTCTTCCTGATAAGCTCATACCTTTTAAGAGAGAGACCAGCATCAGCAACAACTATTCCTGAAATTTCATACCATCTTAGTCATTTCAATAAATTAATAGCTTGAATTGGTACCATGGGTTTCCATGAAGGTGTCAAGGCATTTGATGTGTTTTAGCTCCTGGGCAGAATGAATTAAGTTTTTAAAACATGTGCCTCACTGAGAAATTAGTCTACTAATACCATATTTTGATTGTAAGTAATTAAGGATTGTAGGTGATCTTGGGAAAATATTACTTTTAGCTAAATTGAAAATAGGATTATAAAGGAACAGAGATGATATATTTCATTTTAAATGAGGCGAGTGACTTATTCTTGGGTTAAAGACCCAAGTTACTTTCTGTTCCAGTATCTCTCACATGTAATAAAATGGTGCAGTCTACTTTAGCTCCTGTGCATGGCAATCTCTATGAGTAAGGCTAATTAATTTCTCTGTGAAGTATAATTAATCATCTCCATCCTACTGTTTCAGGGAAGTTCATCTACAAAAGGCAGTGGAACTACTGTTCATGGCAACTAATAAAGGCTTTCTTTCATCGAAAGATCTTCCAAAACAATTAGCAATTGATGAAAGGCCTGCAAGTGCCCAGAAATTGCAGATGCTCAATCAATTTCAAATGATATGGCCTTTAGCTATCCAACCAGCAAGAGAAGTAATAATAAAATAATTAGTTTTAAAAGCTACGGAACACTGGTAAGAAAAATTGTAAGAAGGAAATCAGTTACCCGTGTATAAAATTCAATGTAAATGTTAGAAACATAAATTAAAATAAGGATATAATTGCAAAACAAGTAGAGAAAGAATAAATTAAGAGAACATAATAGTGATTTATGTTTTCTATGTTCAGCTTTTGTCCCTAAACCCAAAGTGAACAGTTTTTATTCAGAATATTTTATACTTATATTTATCAGAAGTAATTGATCTGGTTAGAAAATTGACCTTTATTTAAACTGCCCATTTTGCATGCATTAAAATCAGATTTTTAATTTCATGAAATCATAATTTCTCAAGTACTGAAAATGCTTCCCTCTTATTCAAACTAATTCTCACCCCTATTAATAAGGCTTTTTTGCATTTGGTTTGTAAACATGCATTTGTAATATACCAGAAACTTTCACTGAATCATTTTTAAACTAAGTTGCTACCTGGAAGGCATTGATAGCATTGTGATAGATCTATCAACAAACAGAAGATTATTTATACGATTCTCTCCAACCCTTCTTGTAGTATCTTGGGTCAGGACCTCTTGTTCAATTCTCACACCAGCTCTGCTAGTCAGTTCTGAAGGGTTCCCTTTCAGTTCTAACCCATGAGCAATCCCTAAATTCCATCAAAAAATCAACATGAGGGCTTCCCTGGTGGCGCAGTGGTTGAGAGTCCGCCTGCCGACGCAGGAGACACGGGTTCGTGCCCCGGTCCGGGAAGGTCCCGCATGCCACAGAGCGGCTGGGCCCGTGGGCCATGGCCGCTGGGCCCTGTGCCTCTGGAGCCTGTGCTCCGCGATGGGAGAGGCCACGGCAGTGAGAGGCCCGCGTACCGCAAAAAAAAAAAAAAAATCAACATGATATGTACCAGAAAATTAATCAAGACATCAGATTTTGTTTAATGATGAAGTATTTTCTATCTTAGAGAATAGTTTGTCTAATATGCTACTTATCAAAAATATATCTTGTTTCTCTTATGTATTCTTATATCTCTGAAATTATATCTTATTCATCTTATTCTGTCCATTCATCTTTGGAGGCCTGAGTTTAAAGCTGTTTCTCCCTTACATGGACAAGCATGTCGTCTATAATGAAGACTCTGCAGGGTGTCCTCACAGACATTTTTGTCTGCCTCATACCTCATCTTGGATGTCCATTCTGTAATAGATCCTCCCGACATTCCTCTGTTGACAGAGCATCAGCCCACTGATGGAATTAGATTATCACTCCATGGACAAGCATCTCTGACTGAAACTCTGGAAACCAAATCACAGAACACTAAGAATAAACAGACTAGTTTCTCATATTGTATGTGACATGCAAAATACAGTATATATTTCTACTCTTATTAAAATGGAAAATTTTCCTTCACCTGGTCAAGGCCAATTAGTTACAGTTAAGCCACAGTCTTCTGTGACATGTAACAGGTCTTTCAATAAAAGGACAGAATCATAAGCTACTTCTCAGCTGTGACATGCTGTCTAGGCTCTGGTATGCCTCAAGTTGGAAAATATGCCTTTCCCTTCACAAAGAGAAATACCACATGCCACAAAGTCTGTGAACCCAGTATGCTTGCTTATCATGGTGTTCTGAAACTGAAAATTACCTATTTTAAAGTCATATGTTATTAAAATATATCTTTATTTAATTTTATAAAGGCTTCCCTTAATAGCAATTTATTCAGTGCTGGAATAATCCAAAACAACTGCTATTCCTTCAACTAGTCTATGGTATTTTATTTTTAAATCTCAGGTAACATGTCCTTGAGGTGAATTGCTACAGCTATCTAGCTATCTTCAGACTTTAGACTGAATGCTCAGAGCAGGTATTCTCAAACTTGTCTTCACACTGGAATCACCTAGGAGTTTCAAAAAATACCAATGCCTGTGTTCTACCACCAGAGGTTGCAAATTAATTCGTCCCAGTGTGGTCTGAGCCTGGGAATTTTTAACTATCCTTAGATGATTTAATGTGCAACCAAGTTTGGGAATCACTGGTTTATAAGAATATTGATTAACATACCACCATGTGGGCATTAGATAAATAATTACTGCATCCCATTATTATCTGACAAGATCAGAGAATGACATTCAGATAATTAACCTTACTAGTAATTGTTACAACATATTAAAATGCTGAGAGCTTTACCAACATATTTAAGCCTCACAGCATTCCTGCAAGGTAGGTATTATTATTCTTACTTCATAGATAGGGAAAGTGAAGATCAGAAAGTCTAGATCGTTTACCCAAAGCCGCCAATTAATAAATGGTGGAGCTGGTACTTGAACCCAAGTCTGTTTGACAATAAAAGACCTGTTCTTTCCACTATGCCAAACAGTTTCACAGGAAGCTGTATCACCTCCAAGGAAGTGAAAATTAGTTCTTGAAGGTCAAAAAATTCTTAGATATTACAATGATCTGTGGTCCTCCAAAGTTCAACTCTGCTGACACAGTCTTATTCTTTAATTTCTCTCACTGGATAAAATTTAAATTTAATTTCATTTTTCTACTTAGGAGTACAATAATGAGAAAAAAAAGTTCCAGAAACACTCTACTATATCATGTTCTGTCTCCATCCATTTTGGTTAATAATGAGTTAACATGTGTACTACTCACATACCACTTGCATTTTATCTACTATACCAAATACCTGTAGAGAAAGTGGCTCTCTCAACAATTTTACAATTCCCAAGTTGTACTCAGAGTTGAAAAGAAACATAGTACAAATAAAGCTATATATGTCATAGGTCCCCAGAATGCTAATGATGGGAGAGGAAATAGTAAGTCCAAAGAGTATTATCTAAGAGTCTTTATAAATATCTATTATATAGCTACTCCAGCGTCATAGGAGTAGGTTGTTGGTTTGCAAACTTGGGAGTTTCCAGGTGAAATCTAAGATTAGCCCTTGCACATGAAGGGCAAGGAAAGACCAAGAAAAAGGTAGACCACTTAAGATTGGGAGGTGGCAGGTTTAATAAGCAAGGGAACTCACTTACAAGGCTTATCTTGTGCATTGGTAAGACAAGTACATCTCCACACCTGTCCACCAGAATCTTAAAAGTTTATATAGAGGCCTTAACTGAGTTTAGTCATGTATACCATCCGGATGATCTCAACAACACTGTCTAAATGCTGTGGCCCGGAGACAACTTCTAGTGCAGGAAACTCAAGTGGAACGCACATTCCAAGGACAGGGGAATGGGTGAGGAGCCGTCAGTTGCCTGGGTCCAAATCCAGGGTTAACAGGTGGTTACATCCTCTCAATGACCTCCTCCAACATCTTACTAGAGTAAGCTTTCTCTGATCTGACTTGGTTAAATGGCAAAATATTTCAAAGTTTTAAACATCTGGAGGCAAGAATCAAGTCATTCAAGTGTCTACCTCCTATAGCGCTGGGCCTCAGATAAACTAGTCAATCAAGAAATGTGTATAAAATTTAAAAGAAAGAATTTCCATTGCCCATACAGAGGTTATCAATCACATAATCATAAACACACAGTAATAAAACTATTCTAAGCAAATTTTAATTAGCTTTTATTGATTCAGAAGATGGTTTTCTATTTTCCTTACAATCATTATTTTTAAAACCATTTCTATTCTATAACAGAGGAAAGTACAGCACAAAATAAGCATCAAAATTTACCTAATATCTTCTCTAGATACTAATTTGATTTACCAAGTTGCCACCATTACCCTATGAAGGAACACCAAAGAGGCATTTGGGGCTATTGGCAAGTGTTCAAATACCTGAGCTCAAACTTTGGCTGAAGGCGATGATAAACCCTACCCTACAGCAGCCTGAGAGAACACCTTTGGGAAGACGTGTCCAACTTAAGCCAAAGAGTCAGTGTGTTTACGCCTGCCTGAAGGAAACGTAGAAAGAATTAAAGTGACAATCAGAAATATGGTGTCACAAAGCCTATTCGCCCAAGGCAAGACTAGACAGCTTTGAACAATTTCCCCAAAGGAGTTGCTGCTTTGAACATTTGATAACCCAGCAATCAAGGAGGATTCCTTTGTGAGCAACATTCTAGAAAAATACCTTGAGGTTTCCAACTATGGAAATAAAGAATACTTGAGAGTGTTCCTAGGGGGTCAATGACACCAAGAAAGGAGTCACTGTGAGCCCTAGTTGGGAGTTGCTTTTACATCCACAGCCCCTGTGCTCTACAGAGGAAGAGAGCTGACCTAGAAGAGGAGAACCCAAAGGGAACTGCCACTCTTAGTGGTGGTGGCCACTGGAGTTGAGATAATGTCTGTTGGGAAAGAAGCCTCATTGCATGGGGGCCTCTAGCCCTTTCTGCTTTCTCTAACCCTTCATGCACCTAGAGCTCCGACCCAGCCTGAGTATCTTTGGTTATTCTTCTCATCTCAGAGAAAATTAGGTCCACAAGGAAAAAAAAAAAAAAAAGACCTAGTTGAATTTGCATTAGACTCAGAAGGGTAAAGTCACATTCAGATTCCTGTCCTAGACAGAGTCTGCCTCATTAAAGGAGCTATATGAGGCAGTAGTGAAACTGAGCAGGACCCTGTGGGGCTCCTAGCCATGGAAGCCTTATTGTGACCCCCATTTCTTGTTTGTAGGGAATAGACTTCAGCCTCTTTGACCTTCCCTGAGTTCCAAAGGGCAGATTCTGAACAGTTGCTAATCAGGGAAGGGAGGGGATGCAGAGACAAGGGAGGAGCAGTCAAGAAACAATAGTGCAGCCTTGGGGCAGGGTCTTGGTTCTGCCTCAGGGGATACACACAACAGTTATCTTCTGAGCTCTTTACAGAACTAAAACCCCCAGCAAATGGAAGATGTTAGCATTCTTCATTTCAGAGATCACAGTTTGATAATCAGAGAAGCTCATCAAGAGACCACCTGAGGCCAGATTAAAGGAGTGCAGGCCCTGCACACACCCTAATCCTTATCAGCAACTCTGCCCTTGAACCACTGCTATAAAACTCATCAAATCCTCCCAGGTTGGGACATACAGTTTTCGAGAGGCATGAACCTGCTTCCCCCTTTGCATGGCAAAGCAATAAAGCTATTCTTTTCTACTTCACCCAAAACTCTGTCTCCAAGATTTTATTTGGCACCAGTACACAGAGGCTGAGTTTTTGGCATCAGTACTACTACTACTAATATTAAAAATAATAACAACAACAACAAATGATAGTAGATAACATGTATTGAACATCTGCCATATGTCAGTCACCATATTAGGTGTTTCATATTCATTCTTTCACTTAAAACTTTCAAAAATCTTATAAGATTTTTTTCTTATATATAAAGAAAGAATGCTAGAGGATTTAAGCCTGTAAAATGTTAGATCACAGAATTTGCTTTGAGTTTTCTTGTGTGGTAAGCTAGTACTTGAACTAACTCAAACTAGGCAAAACAGAAAGGACGTTTTATGAGCTCATATAACCAAACCACTGTAGGGATCAGGCACCAGATCTCCATCTCTTGCCTCTGCTTTTCTTTGGATGTTAGTCTCTTTCTCATATATGGTACACAGGTACTCTCCAGTCGACTGGAAAAGTAGCCATTGACAGTTCCAAGTTTACCTCCTTCCAGGTTCATGACTCCAGAGAGAAAAGCCTTCTCCCTCCAATTTCAGGGTAAAGAAACACAGGGTAGGACCTGACTGGCCCAGTTTGGGCCATGTAGCCCATGTGGCCACCCTGGGAGCAACTGTTGTAGCTTAAATGTCCAGACTTGAATTACGTGAGCACCTCTATGGCCAAAAAGTCAGGGCCCTATGTCTTGCAACCCCACCAGAATCACCTGAGTAGAAAGAGAAAGAAGTTCTTTTAAGAAGGGGTGGGGAGGCATGGTTACCAGAATCAGGAATGCAGGACAGATACAAATAATATAAAGATCATGTTAAAATGCAGATTCTGATTCAGGAGGTCTGAGGCAAGGCCACAGGTCCTGCATATCTAATAAGTTCCTACAAGATGCTACAGACCACACTTTAAGTAGCAAGGCACTAACCTTCTTTCCAGTCATTGCCCACAATTATCTAACATGGTAGATGCTCTAAAGCTTAGGGCTCACCCCCAAGGACAAATGCAATCTCACATGCTTGTCTGAGTACGGTGCCTTCTCGGGACCAGCTGTGTGTCCCCGTCACAACACTGAAATAGCAGAGGTGTTGCCCGTCAGGATCGAGACATATTGGCAGAACTCCGTGATAAAAACACTTTACAATTTCATAGCACCTTTCATTCCAAAGTGTTTCAAAGCTATATACATTCAGCACCACAGAAAGATGATAGAGGCAGCAGACTCCATGGGGTGAAGGAGGTGTCGAGGGATGGAGTGGGGGGTGGAGGAATATGTAAGCTAAGGTCAGTGGGACATGTCTCTGTTAAAGGGAACACAACACCAAAAATCAAAAAATAAATAAAATAGAAAGGAAAGAAAACTAAAATCTTTAAGGTTCATGTTCAAAGAATGATAGCACATAAGTTAATGTTCAGAATCATTTTCATAGGACCATCTTCTCCCAAGAAGCTGCCTATGGGTACGGGCACTCTGAAAAAGCACAAAGAAAAAGAAAAGGAAATCAGAAATGAGCTAAACAAACAAGATTAAAAAGCATTAGGAAATCTATAAGGTCTGAATCCATTAACTCCAGTTTGAATACACTATGTTGGTCTTAATTAAACGATTAAGTCTTAAAATCTTAGAGGGCAGTTTTCCATCACAAATTCTCTGGTGTGACAAGTAGCCTTGTGTTTGCAGAGCACTGAGTAAAAGAAATGACTTTTCTAAGTACTGCAAAATGTGAATATCTAACATAACCTTAATATACCTGATGACAATATAGGTGGTTCATATATGTTCTGCAGGAAACAAAAGTCACTTTATGACAGTGCTTGAAAATGGAAACTTTTAATGACTCCTAGAGTGTTTGCCTTGAAAGAAATCCATTTTCTAGTGTTGCTCTGTCCCATTTATTACCAGGGACTGCTAGGGGGCTTCCGGTGACTTAGAAAGAGTTCTATTTTCACTTCTTCTGGCTCCTGTGACTATGTCCAGCAGAAAACTGAAGACCCAAAAGCTCCCACAAGACAGTTTCAAAGAGGCTGTGCTTGGCAGTATGTGGCCACCAGCCAGGGAAGCACATACCAAATTAAAAGGGCGAGGAGAGAAATCCTTTTACCATTTCATATTTCCTGGGGTTTCCAATGAACTCATTGCATTACTCTTCTTTGTGAAATGTTTTAGTAATTGTGCTTATTTATGAACGTTCACAAAACCCTCAAGATAACAAGGAAAAAGAAAGCAGGGATTCTTAGACCAGAAATTCATCTTTCTGGCTCTTTTTTTACTCACTATCCTCCCATCCTTTCTCCTCCCACCTTCACTTGAGACAGGTGGTGAAGCCCTCCCCAGCCAGCAGATAACAGTGGTTACTCCATCAGGACAACTGTTATCTGGAATCATAGCCTTATTGTATTGTCAAAGAGAAAATCATGCTACTTATAAATCCAACAAGGTGTTTTCCATTAGGAAATACATTAAAATGACCCAGTACTCTTGTGCCCTCACACTGTAATTTTGAGCCCCTGGCAAAGTTCTTCCCCAAAGCCTATTTTTATAAATGATGGGAAGTAACTGATGTATCTGGTTATCACTCAGGATTCTGTCAGTTCCACAACTAGAAATGGTGCTGCCACGCTCACTCCAAAGGAAGGTGGTGGTGAAGTGTAGGCTTCAGATAAGGATTTACACTGAGAGGCCAGCTCCAGATTATAGATAGGAGGCAGGCAAAGAGAAAGGTACAGTCATAGAATTAGAGTTATTGCAGATCTGCATATCTTGCAGACAAATGAATATATTCCATTTTGGTTTGCTGTACATTTGACGGGAGCACAGGAACAAAACTGAATATATACGTTTTGAATTATAATAATCTAACATGCCAGCTTGGAATGCACAATATAAAAAGAAAGAAAAGTTGCCAGTTAAATGGCACATTTTAAGCAATGGAGTCTTTGGAATTATATCCTTGTTTGACTTATCATCTGACTTACTGATAGCCCATTTGCTTCTCAAAAGCTTTAAGATGGCTCAACATTTCACTAATGTCAACCACATAAATACGAATTGAGAGCTTACTGCATCCAAGCACAGTTCTAGGAACTGGGGATTCTTAGTAATTAAGACAAGTATGCCTGTGCCTCTCAGAACTTACCATCTAACACTGTAGTCTAGTTTAGCATGAAGAAAATAATTGTCTAAGTATGGACTACTGAAACTAGAACAGTACTGTTAAAACCTGTATGGCCCTTGCATCATTCACCACCTTGTGAACACATTATTTACTGAGTGGAAGTGTTTAAAAACAAAAGTTACCATAATCCTCTTTAAATTCTAACGTTTTCTTTTGCTCTCTGAGTTCACACTCATTAAACGTATTTTAATATGGATAGTAAAATATTTTCAGAGCTCAGATAAACAGTTTAGGGTAACTGAATTATAACTCCGAAAACATCCACTGATTGTCTTTGAAGTGTAAAGCATATCACGTAGTCCTCCAAGGAACACAAAACCAATTAAGACCTAGCACCCACTCAGGTTGTCTGTAACTCCATTCAGGGGGTATTTACATGAAGAACAGAAATAGAAAGTAGAATGAGGTGAACACTGTAATAGAGGTTTAAACTTAAGTTCTAGATACATGTGGGATGAAAAGGTTAATTTGTTAAGACAGCTGGAGAACTCTACAGAAGTTGAAGTGGCACGGATGCCATGAAGGATGAATGGATCTCATCAGGCAGATTGGGTGAAGGCAGAAGAGTGCAATGGTTAAGAACTGGCAATACAAAGTGATGGTCAGAGTTCTGGTGCTCTCTCTTACTAGCTCTATGACTTGGTCCAGTTTCTCATTGGTGAATGGGGATAATATAAGAGTACATCATAGGGATGCTATGAGTATTAAATAAGATGACTCATGTAAAGTGCTTTATCCAGTTCCTGTTACATAGTACTAATAACTATTAGCTTCTATTATTATAGACTAAGAGTGGAGGAAGAGAAGCAGGGAAGTATAGATTATGCTTTAAGTAATAGCTGAAGAGGTATGTAAAAGGCCTATTGAAAAAGCAAGGTTAAGAGATAAATTGTTGAGAGCCTCCAAATGCAAGAAAAGTAATATGGCCTCTATTATTAAGAAACCACTCAAAAGCTTGGAGTAAGGGAGTAAGTGACATAATCAAATCATAATTAAATTTTGTTTCACCCTTACCAATTTTAAGATCATATTCCTAAAGCCTTTTTAAGATGAATAGTGGTACAACAATCATGACTTTGAGTACTACTAATGATATCTACTGTTCACCAAGCACTTACTATATACAAGCATTGTGCTAGGTACTCTGCATATTTTTTTCATTTAATCATTACCAAAAAAAATTATGAATCAGGTATAATCAGACATATATAACAGATGAGAAAACTAAGGCTCACGGAGGTTAAGAAAAGCCCAAGGTCACACACCTAAAAGAAAAGTGAGTGCTATCAACTGATGAGTCCTACAGCAAACTTAATAGTATGGTTCTGGTTTGTTCTATCCTAATGTTTATCATACTCCATTGCATTTAACTGTTTAATTGTCTGCTACTCCTACTAGAGTGAAAGTTCCTTAATCAGGGACTATATATTAGCTGCCATTGTGTTCTAGGCAACCAACACCCTACCATGAATGATTAATAAATGAGTGAATATAATTTTATGGCAGAATTTTCCTTAAATGGCATAATTATAAGCTTCATCTGATTATTGCAAGCATGCTAGAGATGTGGCTAGAATGTACGTCCATAGAGTTTATATTTTTATACTTTTAAACTATATAATACAGTTATATGAAAAGGAAAAAAAATTCTTTGTTAAAACTAGACTATATTTAGAGTCCTCTAGAGTCAATTTGAGCCAGAGTCAGCCCAGTCAAAAAAAAAACAAAAAAAAAAGTACCAAACAAAGATGGAAACATGAAACACAATTAATAAGTCTAAAAATGGGCAATCAGTAAAGTTTAAAAAAAGACAAACATTTTAGATCATTTAAGTATGGGTTTTGTCTGGCTGACTGATGTTGATTCTCTAGCTCCAGACCAACATGACATGAACAGAAGTTATATGGTCATTTGGTTAATACATTGAAACTTATATTATCCGTTAAGCATTACTATGGACAATCTTAAATGACTTGAAATTTAAAAGAGGAAAGCCCATAAGACAATTTGATTCTTCCAGAAGATTTACAGCCCAACTAGCCTTTTTCCTTGGTTCAGTAAGCACAATGTGAGGCTTAAGATGATTCACAATGGCTAAAGAGTGGCTAAAAAAGATCATGTTCTAGGATGTTAAAATTGCCAGGAATAATCTAAATAGAGAATGATGCAGGCAGAAAATATGCATGTAAATGTATCTGGATTAGACGATCACCAAAGACTTTCATTTCTGCATTATGATTTCTATATCTTTCATATTTCATATTTACTATGGTTGTAATAAAGGGTCTAATTCCATTCATGATTTTTGACTGCTGATAGCTTTCAAGGCCCATCACCACCCATCCCTTTCTGTCCCTCATTTAGGCAAGCTGGTGAGAAATCTTAGGTTCTCCCTCCTTTGGTACAGGTGGGAATTTCAAACCACACAGTCCCTGGTCTTTATACAGGAACCCAAACCCTAGACCCATTCCCAAACTACAGTAAAGACTGAGCCAGCCTCCTTTTCCTACTCTTTCAAGCTATCTCTGGACCTGCTCTTTGCAGAATATTTTGTGTGTGTGTGTGTGTGGTACACGGGCCTCTCACTGTTGTGGCCTCTCCCGTTGCGGAGCACAGGCTCCGGACGTGCAGGCTGAGCGGCCATGGCTCACGGGCCCAGCAACTCTGCGGCATGTGGGATCTTCCTGGACCGGGGCACGAACTCGTGTCCCCTGCATTGGCAGGTGGACTCTCAACCACTGCGCCACCAGGGAAGCCCACGCAGAATGCTCATTTTGTTAATAATAAATTTTTTCATACCCTCTTGGTGCATGTGTGGCATCATGGGTCTCAACATCAGAATCAAATTTTGGGTTGGGTTCACCTCTGCAGAGTGGATGACAACAGTCAGTATATATATATTATTTTTGTAATGTAAAAAGGACTTAAAAATAAATAAAGTTTGAGTGTTGACAAACCTCATCAGCATATACCATGTCTCTCTCTCTCTCTCTCTCTCTCACACACACACTCTTACACACACACACACACACACACACACACTGAGCAAAGTAAAATATGTCACTTTTCTATGTGCATTTCCTAGATATTTCAAAAAAATAATTCTATATCACATCATGGAAAAAACTAATGCTTTCAAATAATTTTCTATGGAAATATGATATCTTATGAATAACTGATAAACAAAATGGACAGTGAGGGAATTTTGATCAGAGTATATTATGAATTTGATTCAGAATAAGCATTTTTCAAGTGCTATTGTGAGCAAGGCTCTGATATAAAAGCTTTGCATATATTAGCTCCTTTAGCCCTCACAACAACCCTATGCAGTCGATATTTCAGGAGCCCACTTTACAGATGAGGAAGCTAAAGCACATGGAGATTAAGTAATTTGCCCAAGATCCCAAAGCTAGTTAGGGAGGTGAGAACTGAAAACCCAGAAAACATGTCTCCAGAACCACATACCATAAAATATTCCCTTAACCACCTCTTCTCCAAAATTTAATAACATCAGTTTTTTATCATAATTATATCTCACACAGGATTTATTATCTTTTCTCTTCATGTGGACATTTTCTAAGTTTTTAGCATTTTGCAAGTGATCAAGCCCTAAACTAAACACAAGTTCCAGACAGGCAATTATCATGGGTTAAATTTGCATTACATCCATTCCCATTTTTCCCTTTCCTAATAATGGTCCAGTTTTCCTTCATGCATCCGTCTCTACCCCATAAGGCCAAATGCATAAAGGCACAAGTACCACATCTTGAGCTCCACGAGTGAACCCAATGGGTAGAAAGGTAATCCCAACAAGTCTGCCACAGTGAATGGGTCAGGAATACAGACATAAGCCAGTAAGCACCGGGCACTGCCCTTGCCACAAGGATTGTTTCAGGAATGGACATATGATCTAATTTAGACCAAGGAAATACAAAGAAAGATTTACATAGAACTCCTGGGAACTAAGTTTTCTCATTCAATAAAAAATCACCAGAAAAATAGTTCTCACTCCCTCTGAAAGTCATGAAACAGAGCTGGGAAGCTTAAAGTAACTACAGTCATTTTGCCTCCATGAAGGAAGCCAGCCTGAAGATGAAGCCAATACACAGAGGAAAGTACAGCTGAGCAAACTTTGGAGAACCAGCCAGAGCCACTGGATTAAGCCAGCCTGAAGCTAGCCTCCTCTGAATTTTTGAGCAGGGAAGCTAATAATATTTATTTGCTTGTTTAAGCTAGTTTAATTTTGTTTTCTGTTACTTGCAGTCGTAACTCACACACATGTAAAATCGGACTCCCTCTAGCGATTTTACACTACTCTATCCTTTCAAAGAACACGCTCTTGGTACCAATGTAACATCCCTTATTCATATGGAGTGGAATGTCAGTAACTTTTCTCTCAGATTTGTGGCTGTTGGTCTGTATTCTTCCTTTCCAGAAATGTTAAGTGTTTTACTCCACTATTTCTCATCATAGTTAATCCTCGGCTTTCTCACAGTTTGTTTTTGCTACCACGTCATAACAGATATCACTGGGAGGAAGCTCGTAACAGCTGAGTTGTTTTTTTTTATTTGAGTCATTCCTTGTACTTTCTGAGTCATCACTCCCATAGGACTCCGATGCAGTGACTGAGGGTCAATGAAGGATGAAAGAAAGCTGGTCAAATTGAGCACATAGAGCAGTGAAATCTCACACATTAAAAAGTAGGGAGTGTGGAAAAATAGGTAAATGATTGAATAAATTATACTCTAGGCCAGAACGTCATGAAATATTATGCAGTTATGCAGGGTTTTTTAAAATTATGATTCTAGAGACTTTGGTAAACATGAAAGAAAAACAGTCATTATCCTAAGTGGAGGTAAAAGATACAAAATTGTATACACAATATTTACAATTATACAGTAGTCACAAACCAAAAATTTTTTTAAAACATAATTTTTAAAAATTTTATTGAAGTATAGTTGAGTTACAAAACAATTTTTAAAACTCTGAAGCAAATAAAACACTAAAAATATATTAATAATGGTTGCACTAGAGACTATAGAAATTTCTTCCAGTTTTTCTTTTACTCTTTTTAATGATCACAGATTATTTTATGAAGAAAAATTTTAATTTTTTCACATAGGAATGCCATACATCATTTTCAGTAACCACATGTCTAAATTGACAGATTTGTTTGAGATGTACAAAGATAAGAAAGTTAAGGAGGGAACATTCAGCATTGCATAGTTTAAACATCTCAATGTCCGCTTTCCCAGAGAGGTTTTCTAGGCCAAAGGAGATGCACAGTCTCCAAAATAAGACCTCACACCCCATGAAATTTAAATACTGTCTCTCAGGTGCTAAGAAACAAAAGACCACCGACTGGGTCTTCGGAGTCACTTGGCAATCTTTCAGCCTCCTCCAAAGCAGTAATACCACACAAGAGATAATATAGCTCAGGAGGGGAGAAAAAAGAGGACAGAGTTGTGAATCAGTCCAACTTAGTCGGACTATGCAAAGAAGGGAAAGAGGCAAGGAATTAGATTAACACCAGGCTGCAAATCTGTATATATCATTATTTTCCAAAAGTGAACCTCAAAGTGAAAGGTTGAAATGAAGGGGAGACAAGAGGAAAATGAGGTGAAAGGAGATGGAACTGGAAAGATCGAAGCCAGAGATATGTGTATAAAAGGACAAATGATAAACCAGAATTATGAAGAGAGATAAAGGAGTTAATAGAAAGGACAGAAAGAAAGTGAACAGGCAACCAAACGAGAAAGGACATTCCCAGCGGTGTCAGACCTGATGATGGAAACCCTGGCGAGACCCTAGGAAGGGAAGGTGGAGGTGAATGACAAATGTGCAGCATCAAAATAAATCACCTTTTCTAGACTTTCTGCAGGAACAAATTTCCCAGAGATTTAGATTTGGTAAACGGACCAAGCTGGATCACAGTGAGGAACTAATACAGGATTTGAGATGTCAAACACACAGAAGCCAAGGGGCGCCTGTAATGTTGAAAATAACACCACGCACGGCCTTTTAGTATCGGGCTCGTTTCAAATAACTGCAGTTCAGAGAGACTTCTCTAAAAAACCTGCGACAACATATTAGTTTTTCTTTAGCCATAAGATATAGCAATAATCATTCAAACTCAATGTATTTAGTCTTATTAATTTTTCCTTAGACTCGAAAACCGTGTATTGTGTTCATGCATGTTTTGTATTATTTAACGTGTTTACATTTAGTATTTGAAATCAACTCATTATTTATTCATTATAATGTGATAGAATTGTCCGACTGAGAGAAAACACATTTGAAAAGAATCTATATTTTCTGATTTTTAAAATTACAAGTTTTCAACCATAAGCTGTTAACTGGGAGTGAATTTGGTGCTTGAAGCTGCTTTATTAGTTTTCAGATCCGGACAGACCTTAGCCATAGTAATTAAGAGAAATGGGCTCTAGAATGAGAGGGACCTGCCTGGGTCCAGGCTCCACAGTTTTTCAGCATGTTGGGCCTGTTTCCTAACTCTCTGACCCTGAATCTCCCTAAGAGATAAAATATCAGTACCTGCCTCAGACGGCTATTGTGAGGATTAAATAAAATGACACATATTACATACTCAGCATAGCATCTGGCACATAAAAAATATTCAGCAAATGCTGCCATTAGCTCTGAAAGTCACCATAATTGTTGTCAGTATCATTGTCAATATTACTGCCAATATTGTTGCCCCTGAGAGTGGGAATCTCATTGACCAAAAAATCACTTCTTACTTAGTTGTGCACATATTTCAGGCATCCTGAAGTCCCTGACCTTACGTGTATCATTTCCCTACCTCCTCCATGCCCTCTTTGCCTGGCTAACTCCCTCTCTTCCCCTGTCAGCTTCCTCTGAGAAGTTAGCCTTCTCTGACCCTAGAGGATGGGCTTGGTACCTAGCAACCTGCTCTTCCTCTATGCTCTTGTCATCACATTACACTGTAATTCCATGTGTATTTTATTGATCTGTATCCCCCCTCCTATTACACACACACAACTGTAAGCTTCATGAGAACATAAATCTATCTTCTTGGCCTTCATTTCTAACCCAAACATGTAGTCAAAGTGTTCATGGCACATACTAAGTTACTAATAAATGTACGTTTTGAATAAATAAAAGACACTTAGCAAATAAATGTTAAGAAGTTTTACAAACCCTATGTGCTAGGCTGAATCATAAAATGTCCACTAATCCAGAAGCATCCCATAACTACTGAACTATGAAATTCACTGACTAGTTGCCAAGAGTCTCCTAAATCAAAGAATTTGACAATAAATAAATAAAGTATCTTGACATATTTATGAAGATCTTTGAAGCAGTCAGCGAAGAAAGCAATTTAAATAACATGTCCTCAAGAAAATTTTTACAAATTTAGTCCTTTCCTGAGTCCAGCTATCTTAGTAGTTCCCTGAATAGAAATTACCTTAATGGGAAGAATGATGGAAAATAGCCATCAGAACCGCATAAAAATTCATCTAATAAACATTTGTGAATACTTCCTTGTGTGTTAGGTTCACAGGCAGATCAAAGAAAGACAAAATACAGACTTTCCTCTCAATAGGCTGATAATCTAAATGACATAAATGTCACCTCCCCCCACCGAATTCATTAATGAATGACATTTATTTGTCATTTATACACATTTACTTAGTGTTGAATTTGAGAGGTCCTTATTGAACATTAATATGTACATTAAGGTTTTTTGCAACTGACATGAACTTTTGTATTTGAGATAAACTAAGCATGCAGGTCGTATTACAACTTTATGATTAATTCAGTCTTTTGAAAATAAACCAGTTTCTCCAAGAGCACATGCCCATAACATCCATGAAATAGACAAGATGATTTGTATATAGCTTCTAAAATTTTACCCCGAAACGTCTAATTATTTTTCCTTTTGGCAAAAGCTTCTGACTGAACACCTGTTGAAGCCATTTCTGTTCTGTCCTTTGGGGGCAATAGGCGAGATCAGCTCCCTCACATGCTGCATTTTTCTCAAGATTCACCAGGAACCTCATAGACTTGTTGCTGCACAACCAGGTGGCTGGTCCTGTTTCTTCTCCCCCCACCTTCCCCTCATCAAGAACAATATACTGGATTTCCTTTTTCTTTTCTTTTCTTTTCCCTCATGCAAATATCCAAAGTAGTGGGGAGATTCTCTAAAGCTGACAGAATTTAACCCAGCAGATTAATTTCACGAACCTGCATGGAACAAGAGTTTTGCTGATGAAATAGGAGATGAATTGGGTCTTTCCCTGTCCCTCAAAGCTGAGAAACATGAGTGAGAACTATGAAGATATCAGTCCTTCAACAATATCAAAGGTCAATAGTGAAAAAAAAATCATCTCAACAAAATGATAGCTACTAAACAGTTTACCGGACAAACACTGAAACCATTTCCCTTTGAAAGTCAAGAAAGTCTTAATTTGTGCTTGGAACAGCACTTAGGCTGCATGTACTTATAAGGAAACCTTTTGTTTTGATGTGTTAAGAGACGGGCGTGGTGGCTCTCAGCATCTGGCTGTTGAGTATTCCCATTCTTCCTCCCCGCAATGCAGTCCATTCTCAATTAGTGACAAAGTCTTATTTCAAATTCTGAGTCTATGGTTCTATTTTCCATAATACTAACACCCCTTATTGTATCCTTTGGGATCCTGGTGGGAAACAAATCCACTCCAAATCATTCAAATTCAGAGACTCCGATGAAGCAAGAATTTACGTGAGTTATGGGCAGGGTTAAGGGATGGTGACACATGGAACAAAGAATGGTGAGGCACCCAAAGACTTCAATACTGGAAGGAAAGAGTGTTCCAGGAGCCCAGAGGGATCTAACACTGAGGAGGTGGGACCATGTAGTAGGAGCTATAGCCATAGGAGACATAAAGGAGGAAGAGGAAGTAAACACTCTGACCTCTCTTTCTTCTCATCCTCCCATTGATCTCCTACTGGCAAAATCCAACTGAAGGTTAGAAATCAGCTACAGGAGGATCCAAGTAATAAAATCTGTAGGGAATAGCCTCATGGAAGTACAATGCAAGATAGGTAAGGGCAAAGAATAGATCTTGCATTGAAACAAAATATAAAGAAAAAGGTAAAGACACATCCAAGCAGAACTTGTTAGCAAGTTATTAAACTGGTCCAGCAATGTTTATCCCCAGTGATCTACATAGAAGAACCATGGAGAGTTCTCCCAAGTGAAGACTGTAATGCATTAGTGCATAAATAGCACTGTCTAATTTCCTGTCTCCTCCCCTCTTCTCAAGCTAAATAAGGGTCCCCAAGAGAACTACTCAGAATACTGAAAAGATGTTCTCCAAAAGGGCAGACTCTCTGGCAGTATTCTTGCTGAGGGACAGAAGCTCAGAGTCGACCCTATACCACTGCTGGCACAAAGCAAGAGCCTTTAGTCCTCAGGAGTTTGGGGGTATAGATACTGATATCTAACCTCATCTGGAGAAATGAGGATGGGCTGCTAGCCAGAACATCCATGATAGCTGGATGAAAAGAGAGTAAATTGGTGGAATCGTGCCAAGTTCCCATGGATTACACTGACACTAAGAAAGATGGATGGGCATAAAGCAAGTAGGAAAACATGCTTACTTTCTAGGGCCATGTGGTAACAGCAGATAGAAGCTCTGTGGTTGGACCACAGGACAGGTAGGGAGGTGAGGGAGGCAGGCACAGAAAAGGGGGTGCTGCAGTGTCAAGATACACTGCACAGGGAGCTCCAAAACACCCCAAAAAAGTGGTCCATAAGGCAGAGCAAGCATTGGGCTCCTGCCATGAGAAAAGGTATTTGAGAGCCAGAATAGAAGTACTAATAACCCATGTTAAGTGAAAAGGGTTTTATCTCTCATCCTCTACTCCCTTCTCCTTCTTCCCCCACCTTGAAGGAATCTGAAGCAAGAAGAAGAAAGTTAGGAGCAAGAAGAATGGAACAATAGCTCACCAGATCCCCCTAGCCCACGGCTGGCCATGGAGCCACTGGACAGGGAAAGGGGAGAAGCTTTGATTTGGATGAGAGACTGTGAAAGAATTTCCTTTGGTTTGTACTGGACCTTTTAATACCTAAAAGTAAGGCTAAGATCAAACATCTGAAACTGACTATGCAAAAGGCTGCACAGCCTCAGAAATACTGAGAAATTAGAGGAACCAGGTGCCTCTAAAATGTAAGGTGAAAGTTGGGGCTGAAAACAGGCAGTTGTATTGAAAGTCTCTATAAGAAGCAGACCTACTCCTCCCCGATCTCAGAATAAGACTGAAGTAATAGCCCTCCCTGGAGCCACTGAACCAAAGAAGCTTTTAAGATCACACAGCTAAGAGTGGGAGTGAGGTGTCATAATGAACAGAGGTAGTTGACTTACCTAACACTGGAAACCTGTAACCCCTTTGCCCACCTGGGTCCCAGAACACTGACTGCCTAGGTTTACACACCTCCCAGCAGGAAACTGGAATACTTACCAGTCTAAAAGAGATGACCTTGGGGTTAAGAAATTGGATGGCAGGTGTCTAGGGAGGAAGGAAGGTTCACTTTTTACTGAATATCTTTTTATTGTTTGAATGGTTTACCATGTACATGTATTGTCTATTAAATATAATAAATACACAAACATTTTAAACATGAGCATTTAAATATATGAATGTTTAAACTGATACGAATGCCTCAAAGAGACATAAAAATGATACTGAGTCTATGAAACAAGAAAGGGATGTTATAACAAAAGAAAGATTCTAAGACCAAAAAAGAGCTGTTGGAGATGAAAACATGATCACAAAAATAAAATGTGATAGGATGAAAGTTTCCAGAGAAAAAAAGCAAGTTATATTAAAATGCTTGGGAACCAAAATGTCATCTTCTCAGGAGCAAAACTGGGCAATGAAGAAATACCTTCACAGTTCTCAGGAAAAAGATTTTCCTACCAAGAACTCTTAACCCAGTCAAATTAAGGATCATTTTAAAGAGAAAAATAAAAAATACGCAAAGTACCAGAACAAATTTAATTCCCACCACCTTTTTCAGAAAGCTACTAGAGGATGTGATCCAACAAAATGAGAGTAAAAATCAAGAAAAAGACATGAGATCCAGAAAGCAGGAGACCCAACATGGAAGAAAGACTAGGGCCACTCTAGGATGTTGATAAAGGAAAGTTTGAGCCTAGAAAGCAACTAGTCAAGAGTGAAGAAAGAAGACAGAAGGCTCCATAATGGATGTATCCAAGAAGAAAGAAAAAACAGAAAGATGGACAAGAAGGAAGGGAGGGAGGGAGGGAGGGAAGGAGGAAGGAAGGAAAAAAGAAAGGAAGGGGAGAGGGAAGGGACGAAGCAGGAAGGAAAGATATGTTTGACTAAATTGAAAGGACATTTATAATTCTCAGAAAGTTGGAGTATAAATTAGTGAAAGTCTCTAGATATCATTAAGAGAGAAAGAGAGGCAATTATTAACTTCAAGAAATGATGTAATTAGAGTAAACAACTTGACTCAGCTGTAAGAAGTATTTACTTAGTTGTAACACTAAATGTTGCTTTAATCAAAAAAGTGTGATATAACTATATTGGGAGACTGGGGTGAAGGCAGGTGGGCAGGGAAGAAGGGTATGTTGCAGGTTAAAAGAGTGAAATCCTCATCTTCTACAATATTTAATCTAAAATTGTTAAATCAAGTCTAAGGATGTTGTTTTAAAATATAGAGGTAAATAGCATAAAATTAGCTAAAAATTCAAAGTGGATGGCTTTGAAGAATGGGAATTGGAGAAAAGTGGGGTAGGGACAGGTCAGAATTTTTTGTTATTATAAGCTCGCTACTATTATTTCAAATCTTTGTGTATGTATATACAAAATGTTATATACTATGTATATATGTGTGTGTGTGTACCTGTGATAGAGATTAAAATTTAGATTAAATATTAAACAATCAGCCATAAAGTTCACGGTTACACTTTGCAAGAGTAAAGAGACCTGTTGAATAATAAAGAGTAATTAGAATTCCACATGTGGGTCTAATAGGAAACCATTTAACCCATAAAGAAAAGGAAAGCGCCAAAGGTCATCACATAGAAACAATGGGAAGCATTAAAATAATGTAACACAAATGAGAGTGTTTCCATCTCTGGATGGAGTGCTTTAATTGCATCTCAAGTAAATACAATCTGGAATATTTATAGTTTTAACTAATCTAATTTTCATATAATATATGACAGACATTAGCCCTTCCTTATACATGGAAAGGGTAAGACAGCTGTTGACTTATCGTTTGTACAGCAAACTAAATGGAAAATCAGTGAAGTCCCCACAGCTCCTTTGCAAAATATAACTTGGTGGCAAAGAGCTCTTGATGTGCTCCCAAAGGTGAAAGCCGACTAGGAAGGGCCCGTGTCAAGATACTCAGAGGCAGTAGAGCAGCTACTCACAAGCAAAGGGATGGGACATCATCACTCCTTCCAATGTCCAACTCAGGGGGACCAGAAAGACAACAAAAGTGTTCCTATTCTTTTGCTGTTAATCAGAGATGTCCAAGAATGTGTTTTAAATTGTGTATGTTTCTTTTCTGGTTGCAAATAGGAAAACAAAAGTTAACAAGAGAGATGGTTCAGAAGTATTCAAGACAAAACAGATCTTTAATTATGCTTCATGGAACACTCAATTTATTAGCAGCCCTTCCTAGGATTTTTTAAATCCTGATACTTGTTTGCATTATTTTCTGATAAACCTCTAAGGCAAAGAGATTTACAAAAAGTAATGGGAGAAGTCTCAGTTGCAAATTCAGAGACATTTTACTTCCCAAACTATCCTTTAGTGTCAATGTGAGCAACAGAAAAGAACATGGGATTTAGAATCAATAATACCAACCTTAACATTAGTCAATCTTGCACTAATATCACCAACATCAAAGGATTCTTGTAACAATTATAGATGATTTATGTGAGCAGTCTGGCATATAATAGATACATAATTGTCTATTATCATTATCCTCTGAATAGCTTAGACTGTAGTCAAATATAACCTTATAAACACTGTTTCTATCAAGCTCAGTTTCACAGATACGGAACACTGGTGGAGAAGAGAAAATGTTAAATATTTTTATGGCTACATTAATGTCAAGAGGTAATAAGACAAGAATAAGACCCCTTGTCCTAAAGTGTGGTAGCAGTTAGTGCTATTCACCAAATGTTCCCCATTTAGGCCCCTTCTAAGCACATGGCTGGGGAGAGGGAGCCTAATATTAGTTTTGGCCTACGTGCTGTGAGCAGGAAGTGGTGTGCATCACCTGGGCCAAGTATTTAATTGCAAAGCAAGACCATACAAAGCTCTCTTTTCCAGCTAGCATACTGACCAGCAATGTTCACAACGGTGGCCAGAGCTCTCTCAGTGGAGGTCCCTAAGTGGCTACAATGTACAGAGTCTCTCTGATGACCCATAATTGACATGCCGTGTAAGCAAGAAATGAAGCTTGCTGTACATCTTTGAGCATATTTGTTACTAGCCTAACCTAATTGATAAATAAGGGAAGATGATTCACTGTCTGGACAGCAACCTATCAGTCTGTCTCTGTCTCTCTTTCTCTCCCTCTCTCTCTCTCTCACATAAATAACAATTATTATTATTATTATTATATGGCACTAGGCAGTCAACTGAAAGATAACATGGCATTAGGAATGGTCATGTGCACGCTAAGTACACATAGAAAGAGCCTACAGAGAAAGCATAACAGACTACACGTCCATTCACATAGATAATGACACCCTCACGGGGACAAGAAAGAAGAGTAACTAAATGACAATTTTTCTGGTTCCTTTGAAATGAGTTGTACTTCCTATGTTTTATTTCCAAAAGAAGTCATTATATTCTCTCAGCACACTTTTACTACTTGAGCTAGTTTGAATAAGTTTCTAGTCCTTGCAACAAAAAGAACACTAATTAAAACTGGGCCTTGGACCAGAGCAAGGCACATGGAGCCCAGTACCATTACAGGCAGTATATTGCTAAGAAGGGCAACAGCGGAGAGATTAAAGGGACGACCCCTTGCTCTACAGCCTGACAGGCAAGCCAAACAGTGCAGTTACTGATGGCACACTCAGCAAGCCCCCAAATAAACCTTAATGACCATAGTATATCATAAGGAATGTTCATTGCCTGTTTAATGAAATACGGAAAAAACTGCTCATCCTCCAAATTAAACAAATGTTTATATTCTATGTAGTAAACAGCTACATAAAAATAGGTCATTAATGAAAAATGTTTGCCTGCAAAGTTCTTACTCCAAGGAGAATGTGCGTTAGGCCAGAACATAGTTCATCTGGTATGTACAAGTGCTGCAGGGAAAACTCGAGCACCTGCATGAACATTTGATTACTTAACCAGGCCTTTTGTCTAGCCTGTCAGATCTCCCTGTTAGAAATCCCTTTTTCTGACACAATAAAAAGAAAACCAGTTTTTCAAACGAATGTTCTTTTACTCCAAAAAAGCAAGCCAGGACTCATACCTGCCATGTGTGTCTCCATCTCCTTTCAGGAGACAGTTGGTAATTATTGCAGGGCTTCACTCCGGGGAGGGATTGTCCCTGCAACTTTCACTGATTTGTTTAACTAGCAGTGAAATGTGATTTATATGCCTTTCTCCCAAGGTGGTCTTCTCTAAAAACCACAGCAAAATGATCATCTGCAAGCTGAGCTCATGGTAAATAAAACCAGGTCCTTTCTTTTCTAAAGTGGAAGGTCTAATCCTGTAGTCTTGATTGCTTTCCTAATTACAGACTCTAATCATTGCCACAGTACCCAGTGGTGGCAAGAACTCTGTAACTGGTTATATATTCCACCCTCATCACGAACCTCCTCACGTAAACCCAGTACCGAAGCAACTCACATCTACACGTTGCAGGTACTGAAAACTACACTTACGTGAGGGCTTCATTTCCCTTTTCATTTGTTCTATCTTTCTCACTATTATATCACCAGGGAAACATGTTCTTCTCTTCCAATAAAAAAAAATTAGTCTGAAAGATTAGTATCATCTCCTGTGAATAGAATACTGAGGAATAACAAAGCAACCCAGATCCCAAAATCACAAGGGACCTTTTTTCTTAGCTCATTTCTCAAATATAGGATGAGTGGAGACAAGGAAGGTATGTATCACAAGCAGATCTCCCCACTCCAAGAATACAAAAGTCTTACAATAAAATGAGAGGTGCAGGCAACTCTGTGAAAAATTCACAGCAAAACATCCCAGAAGACCTCATCTTAAGGAAACACCGGCCTCCAACTGCCCACACTCTTCCACTTGACCACATGAAAAACTCAGATTCCCCTGAAGATATGCCTTTGTCCCAGGCACTACACCAACTCAAATTTGGCAGGAAGGAAAAGTTTTTAACTGAACTTAGAAAACAGGGGAAACTTAAAAACAGGGGAAAGTTTTTAACTGAAACCTAGCTATAGAATTTCGTACTTTGTAATTCAGTAGCACCTCCTAATCAGTATGTCTAAAGCTTTTCAAGTATGAGGTTTTATTACACTCCTTTTCAGAAAATGGCAAAACAAATTGAGGTAGAATAAAGGACTTAAGCCTCAACTCAGCCAGCAAGGCAGTAAGAAATAGAGGGAGGAACCCAGAAACCTTTACTGTGAACTGGGCTTCTGACGTCTTTAAGATGCTGCCGAGTCACCCAGTTCTGAACTCAACTCAACTTCAAGGAACAAGGTGATACAGCTACTCCTGAAGAGGATTAAAGAGGTGACAAGAAGATTTTCATCAGTGAAGAGGTCACTCAGAGATCACTGTCCACCACCCAGTCTTGGAGATTAAGGAAGCAGGGAGGGAGAAACCACAACAGCTCTTCAACGCCCAGCTAAAAGTCTATAGCTTCACAGCATAGCAATATTATAATGCTAACGCAGCTGGTCCAGACAAAAATGGCAGCAGTGGGCCTGACTAGTAAGGTTTAATTTCTATAATTATTATTAAGTTTTTTAATATATTTATTTATTTATTTTTGGCTACTTTGGGTCTTTGTTGCTGTGCGCAGGCTTTCTCTAGTTGAGGTGAGCTGGGGCTACTCTTTGTTGCGGTGCGCAGGCTTCTCATTGTCGTGGCTTCTCTCGTTGTGGAGCACAGGCTCTAGGTCCGCGGGCTTCAGTAGCTGTGGCACATGGACTCAGGAGCTGTGGCTCGCGGGCTCTAGAGCTCAGGCTCAGTAGTTGTGGTGCACGGGCTTAGTTGCTCCGCAGCATGTGGGCCAGGGCTCAAACCCGCGTCCCTTGCATTGGCAGGCAGATTCTTAACCACTGCGCCACCAGGGAAGTCCAATTTCTATAATTATTAATTCAGGCAAGAAACTATCCACCTACCCATTTTTTTCTCACAAAAAGTGAGTGCAAATAAGATAGAGTCACGTCTTAATTTTTACTCTTTCCAACTACCTCTGCAGTCAGTTTTACACATTCAAGGTGTTTTCTGACCATTAAAAAAATACCATAAACAAAGGACACTTTGTATTTTTTTTAAGTGAATGAAAGATTCTTTAAATTCTATAGTGCTTTACAATTTTCAAAAGTTTCACACACATGATTTCATATAATGCCATAATAGTCCTTTGTTCCCCCTACCCCTAGACTGCCCTTCCCCTCTTCCCTCTCCCCACTGGTAACCACTAGTTTGTTCTCTATATCTGTGAGTCTGCTTCCTTTTTGTTATAGTCACTAGTTTGTATTTTTCGATTCCACACAGAAGTGATATCATATAGTATCTGTCTTTCTCTGTCTGACTTATTTCACCTAGCAAAATGCCCTCCAAGTCAATCCATGTTGCTGCAAATGGCAAATTTCCATTCTTTTTTACAGCTGAGTAGTAGTCCATTGTATATATACCACCTCTTATTTATCCATTCATGTGTTGATGGACACTTAGGTTGCTTCCATACCTTGGCAATTTGTTAATAATGCTGCTATGAACACTTGGGTGCATGTATCTTTTAAAATTAGTGTTTTTTTCAGATATATTCCCAGGAATGATATTGCTGGGTCATATGGTAGTTCTATTTTTAGTTTTTCAAGGAACTGCCATACTGTTCTCTGCGGTGGCTGTATCAATTTACATTCCCACCAACAGTGTAAGAGGGCTCCCTTTTCTCCACACCCTCACCAATATTTGTTATTTATGTTCTTTTGGATGATAGTCATTCTGGCAGGTGTGAAGTGATATCTCATTGTGGTTTTGATTTGCATTTCTCTGATGATTCTTGATGTTGAGCATTTTTTCCTGTGCCTGTTGGCCATCTGCATTTACTCTTTGGGAAAATGTCTATTCAGTTCTTCTGCCCATTTTTTAATCAGATTGTTAGTTTTTTTGATGTCAAGTTGTATGAACTGTTTATATATGTTGGATGTTTACTCCTTATTGGTCATATCATTTGCAAATATCTTCTCCCATTCAGTAGGTTGTCTTTTCATTTTGTCAGTGGTTCTCTTTGCTGTGCAAAGCTAAGTTTAATTACGTCCCATTTGTTTATTTTTGCTTTTGTTTCCTTTGCTTTAGGAGATGGATCAAAAAAATATTGCTGCAATTTATGTCAAAGGGTGTTCTGCCTATGTTTTCCTCTAGGAGTTTTATAGTATCTGGTCTTACATTGTGATCTTTAATCCATTTTGAGTTTATTTTTTGGATGTGGTGTTAGAGAATGTTCTAATTTCATTCTTTTACCATGTAGCTAGGATGCTTTGTATTTTTAAGATAGAAAAATTAGTGAATTGCAAATATTAATAAATAAGGTATTTCTCTCTTCATTCAGGCAGGCTTCTCACCCTCCTCCCCAGCAAAGTGCACTGACTAGTACAGAGCATCATGTCCTAATGAAGGCTACACAGAAACAGGAGCTCAGTAGAACCCACTTTCAGAGAATATATTTACTTATATCCTTGCCTCACAGGCAGTAATTCCCTTTCTGACCAGTTTTCTATAGAAAACTTTTCTTTTTGAGAACCAGTATCAGCTGACAAGAAGATTTTCATCAACTGAGATCAATATTAATCAAGATCAAATACTTGATGGGAAATATTGGAAAGATCAGGCCTATTTGACTGGTTTATTTTCAAGGCCTTTATTGTCCAAACCACTGCCTACTTTCTTATATAACTATATACAGCTTGAAAAAGAGACTGTGCAGGAGTACATAAATAAACTTTAGTATATCTAGAGATTCAAAGACATTTACCATTACCATTTTACCATTTTTTATTCTTAAACATTTATATTTCTGAGCCTCACACACATTCTTTTGAGTTGAGCTAATAATACGATTTCTAGTTTACAGATAAGGAAACTGAGGCATCAAAACAGTGGTTACATCTATCATTGTCCTTCACAGTTAGAAGACTACTGTTGACAGTATTAAGAGAGACAACAAGGCAAGTCAATTACTGAGCTGGTTTAAACCTTCAAGTTCTCCTAGGTTTATGCTTGATCAGGGAACCACCTTGTCATTCCCACAAGGTCGTGGAGGGGGGTAAACTTTTTATAATGTTATTGACTTTAAAGGAGTCCTATCTTTATTTAGTTAACCCTTTATCTTGGTCCTTCCTATTTCAGATCCGCTGTCTGCATATTTCCATGTTTTGAGTATACTCAAGAGTAAGACTGTAAAGAATACAAAAATAAATCAGTACATAACGATTATCAGCCTGAATGCCACCAGGAGACAAAAGAAACTGCCACAAGGAACAAGGGAAATTAACATTCTTTCCTATCCACCTGGCAAGAACTAAGATCAAAATGAACTTGTTGGCAAGCTCTGTTAACATGGAAGCATTAGGAGAGTAGGGACCCCTCTAAAATATTCTGGAGCTACTAAGGTCATATTTATTTGACATTGTGCAAGTTACTTAGCCTCTCTGAGCCACTTAACCTCTCTGAGCTACAATGTTCTCATCTGTTTAAAAAAATGAATTATAATGCCTCCTCTTATGATGATTAAAAGAGAATATACATAAACCACTTGATACACAGTAGACATTCCATAATTGACAGCTATTAATTAAATCAATCTGGATTACCAGTAAAACCGTTCTATATCAGTGGGAGGTGTAGGGCGGTGGTGGTGGTGGGGGGGAATATTTAAATTAGCCTGACTGCCTTTATCACATGGAAATAAAGCATTCTATTTCTGCATTTTGGAAATAGTTTGCATTTATTACTTCTAAGATTTAATGGTCATGAAGGGACCACCAATAGATCAAACACAATGTTAATATTCTTTACCTCTCTGTGGAAAGAACAATGCATTTCACGAATGCCTTTGGAAAGAAATAATGAAGTTCAGAATTTCTTAATCGAATTCTCAGACCCTACTAAGTGATTTAATGCAATATCAATCTTAAATTCTAGTTACAATAAAATTTTTTTAAGAAACTAAAAATTCCTCTATTAGAATGTGAATTCATATCTAATTGAGCCACTTGAAGTCATATGACATTAAGCATGCCATTTAAAACCTTTGAGCTATGATTTCTCACATGTCTGATGGAAAGGTTGATGTAGGTTTCTAGTTGAAAGCTGTTTCCTTATACCACATCATGCATTTTGTACAGTAAATACGGGCAGCGGTGGGTAGGGAAAATTATTAAAATAGGAGAGGGAAACAGAAAAAAAATAAGTTACTGTCCTTCAGAATTGAAATATGTTATCCAGGTCATTCATTCAAGCTCCAAAATTCTATGGTACTCAGAGGGCAAGGATAATATATGTATCTTTTTATCTCTTCCTCACTCCCATCTCAACACAATACTTTCCTTATAGTGGTATTTAATAATATTTGTCAATGAGGAAACAAACAAATGAACACATAAACTTTGTTTTACATAGTCTAACAGCCAAAGAATTGTCTAGGATTGTTCTTTTTTTAAATACTTTGATTCCATTGCATGAATATACAACAACCATGATTCGCCCCTGGAAACATCTCCAAGGTAATCACATGAGAATAGGGGACTCTGTGGAATATAGTGGTGATGCTGATTGATCACAAAATGGAAGAAATGTTAAAATTTATTCTAAAAAGGGAAGTAAATGACATTTTCTGAGTTTCTATTTCAAATGAAAAGGCAGTGAAACAATCAGCAAAATGCCAAGAAAATTAATTCAATATGCATGGAAGATAGAACACAAAACAACCAACTTCAGAAATCTGTTTAAGTCACGCGGTAGGGACTCAACAGTAAAAGACCAAGAACTTCTGTTTTAGTTTTACACTTACTTCGGAAAAAGCCACAAACTTTACAAAGTATGCGATGGATACTTTCTGCTGGATATTTTTAATTTGATCCAATTGTTCTCGACAGTTTCTTTTACCACATCATGCATTATGCACATTAAAGATGGGCAGTGGGAAGGAAAAACTATTCAAGTGGGAAAGGGAAATAGAAAAAAATATATTTTTTCTTTCAAAATTGAAATAAGCTATCCAGATCATGCTAAACTGTATAATTTTACATAAGAAAAAAGGAAATGAAGATGGCAAAAATCATATTACATTTAGTGTTGAGAGTGTTAGCTTAATTATCTTTTGAATAATTCAATAAATTATCACACCTACAGTGCATTTTACCTTTTAAATTATGTTAAATCAGTAGTCAACTTTTACTTAGGAATTAAGATAGTGCATTATGAAAGCCTTCATTTAAGTTAGCTGCATTTAACTGGGATTGGAATGAAATTTATTAACATGTTTATACTCCTAGAATCTGCCTACCAATGCAGGGGACACGGGTTCGTGCCCTGGCCTGGGAAGATCCCACATGCCGCAGAGCGGCTGGGCCTGTGAGCCATGGCCGCTAAGCCTGCGCCTGGAGCCTGTGCTCCACAACGGGAGAGGCCACAACAGTGAGAGGCCTGCGTACCGCAAAAAACAAACAAACAGCTAGGATATCAAGGTAAGCTAAGATTCCAAACCCAAGAGGTTACTGGATTTGACCAGTAAATAGTAACAATATGATAAATAATTAATAATATCATTAAGGAAATTTTCCGTGGTGAGAGATTAGGAATCAAATGTTTAACCATAAATAAGAGAGCAGATAACTACTAACTTGAGGATGTGGGTACATCATTCAAATGGATTTACAAAAAAACATGAGATTCAAGTTGGTCGATGCTGAAATGTAAACCATGAGCTTAGGGCAAGGGTCAGCACACTAAAGTCCTGCCTCCTTTTGTAAATAAAATTTTATTAAAACACAGTCACACCCATTCATTTGCATACTACCTATGGCTGTTTTCCTACTTCAACAGCACAGTTGAGTAGTTACGATAGAAACCATGGGGCCTACAAAACCTGAAATATTTATTATCTGGCCCTTTACAGAAAAAATGTTTGGCAACCCCCATCTCAGGCTTTACGAAACTGATGACTACATTGTGAGAAAAAGGTCTCTGAGTTCATACCTCATGTTCACACCTCAAATTATTTCACACTTTAGGCAATATTTGAGTAATCTGAATTTCACCATTTGGTTGAAGGGATCAATTTAGAGAGGTCTACAGATCAGTATATAATTTTTCATATATACACCTAGTTAGATAAAGTATACCCTTGTTTACTCTTCTGAAATATTAAGGAGCAAAATTTCTTTACACATTTGAATTGTAACATTTTTCAAATGAAAACTGGAATACTGTAAAAGAGTTTGAGGAGGATGAAGAAAAAGAAAATGCCTTTAGTGATGTGTTATGAGGAGGGAAACACTCTGAAGCAAGCTAAAGAATGAGGAGGTATTCTCAAAGATCTCTGTAGTAACCATCTGGTTACCATCTCTGGTAACCATCTAATTATCAGCTAATTATGACCACCATGAGTAAGTGGTGCAACTGCCCCTCCTGGATCCTGTGTGATATTCTTGAACAGGAAGCTCTTTCAATGGCAACCTCTCCCATCTTCAGTTCTAACCTAGTGAGAACAACGATGATAATTTAGGATGCTCGTATGTCCTTTAACAGTGCATTTCTAAATTTGGCGGTGAAAGGAGTAACCTCTAAACCTTCTTGGATTCTTAGGACTAAAATAGATGAGCAACCCAGTAACATCTGTAGAATTGGAAAAAAAGAAAAAAAAAAAAAAAAAAACCTCTAAACCTGACAGAATTGACTTGCACTGGACCACACTGGAAAGTCTCGGCCCCTCATCCAATTATCAGCTCTAACTCAGTTTCCAAAACCAGGGCCTCTTGAATGAAAGGGATGCCTATGATAGGCAGAAGGAAGAAAGGAAGAAGCCTACAGCATCACCAGTTAGTAATATAAATCTCCACTCTACCTTCTCCTAAAGCAAAGTGGAGCCATTTACACACCCTTACCCATCCCAGAGTTTGTTTATTGGCTTCATGCTACAACAGACTATTGAAGACTCAGTTGCAACCTTTGTTGTGAGAAAATGCCTCCCAAGGTATGGGATGCTCTGGCATGTGGTGTACATTCTGAACCCGCACCGCATCTGGCATGTGGTGTGCATTCTGATACTGTTTTTCACATAGAAATGATACATGGGTTGAGGGACCAAAGGATAAAAAGAGAAGTGGCAGCCTTCACTCTAATTCCCAGTAATTCATTATCAAAATTGTTGCTTCTCAACACCCAATGATTCATTATCGAAATCGTTGCCTTTCAAAACTAGAGGTCCCTGAGTTACTACCGGGGGTATATGAGGTCAAACTATTTTCACAATTATGCTAAGATATTATTTGACTTTTTCACTGTGTTGACATTTGCACTGATGGTAGATAAAACTGCTGGTGGCTTATCATGAATCAGAGCAAACTATACTAGTAGCCATTGTGTTCTTTACCTCCTTGCACTCACAACAAGAAAAAACAAAAAGTGCCAATTACACTTTAGAATGCTTTTGATGAAGCCATAAAAAATGTGAATTATATTAACCCTTGACCTGTGAGTACACATCTTTTTAATTTTCTGTGTGATGAAATGGGAAGGATACATAAAGCACTTTGGCAACACACTAAAGGACAATGACTTAAGGAAAAGCACTTGTGTGATTGCTTGAGTTATGAGCTGAGAGCTAACCTTATTTTTCATGGAACACTAATTTTTACTTTTTAAAAAAATGACTGACAGATAAATTATGTCACTTCAAGAAAAACAACGGAACAGTAGGTGTGGCCAATGATAAGATTCCAGCTTTCAGAAGAAATTCAAAATTTTTAAAATGTGTATCTACCACTGTGAGCTTGACAGTTTTCTAAAACTTAGACTTCTTGATGAGATCAGTGGTAGTATTAACAAATGTGAATTTTTGATATTGTATGATGAAAAAGGTCAACCTTCAGAAGATCTGAGTAAGTCAGAGAAAATATTTTCCAAATAACCAATGAATAGTGTTACAAAATCATAGAAGATCCATTAAAAACACAAGACAGACCAATGGAGTTTAATGTAAAAGAGTACTAAAAGTTTACTGGTGTGGTATCAGATTCTACATTGCAACTAACCTGCAAAAACCTACAACTAGTCAAGTTTTAGTGGGTATCAAAAAGGATATCCACAGTTATATGAAAAGACTATTAAAATACTCCCTTTTCACCAAGTACATATCTGTGTGAGGCTGGACTTTCTACATATACTCCACCTAAAACAAAACATTGCAATAATGAATAGAAATCCAGCTGTCTTCTATTAAGCCAGACATTAAAGAGACTTACAAACATGTAAAACAATACCACTTTTCTCCTCTATAGTTATTTTTCCTTAAAAACATATTCTATATTTTAACATGTAGTGAGCTTATCACTATTTTTAATGAAGTAATAAATAAATATATCAAAATTATCTTCAGTTTAATTTCTAATATGGTAAATATCCATCACTATAACTATGTAAACAAATGCTCTTTGGGAACCTCAACACTTTTTTAAAGTGTAAAGGAGTCCTAAGACTAAAAGTTTGAGAACTGTTGCCTTAGAGACTCTTTTTTTTTTACTGTAATCCAATGCTGTCCGATAATTCCTAACTGTTCCCGGCTGACAAGAATAAGGATTTATAAGATAACTATAAAACTTATATAAATTGAATGGTAACTTCAAGAAGCTTACAATCTCATATTCATTTTATAAAATCATTTTACAGTTACTACTTTCTCAAAACCAATATTTCCATGGGAAAAAAAAAATATTGAGGAGTATCTTCTAATAAGTTCCTTGGAATTTATTTCCTTGAAAGCCATATTCTTAACTATGGGCATTTTAAGCTAAGTATGTCCTGTGTTCATTTAGGGTTCACAAATATGCATAACGTGTTATCAGGGCCCACTTAATCTTCACTTAACTGAACACAATTTAGCTGCCTTAATCTCTCCTCACAAATCGATTCTTCAGTTCTCTTTACCACTATTATTTCTCATTTCTGGATTTCCTCCAGTGTCTCTTTTCTAAGAGTTCACAAAGCAGCAAATTGAATTCCAGGTATGCTCTCTCTACCACCCAATGGATAGGAGTGGTCTGTTCTCTGCTCTCCTAATGAAAAGCCCAAAATAATTATAGATCATCACTGCTAGACGTTATCTAATATTTTTGTCCTCAGTCATGTTGAGATATCTATAGTATTCACTGGCTTCCAGGTTATTCTTTCCTACTGACTTTCAGAACTGCAGATCAATTTCCCACATTTCAAGGGAAGTACCTATAAAGATAATCTTATTGACACCCTCAGTTCTGTAAGAGTATAAGAGGGGCTGTGGTGAAAAGAAAGTCCAGTAAAGAACAAGAACAGGGGCTTCCCTGGTGGCGCAGTGGTTGAGAGTCCGCCTGCCGATGCAGGGGACGCGGGTTCGTGCCCTGGTCCGGGAGGATCCCACATGCCGTGGAGCGGCTGGGCCCGTGAGCCATGGCTGCTAAGCCTGCGCACCTGGAGCCTGTGCTCCGCAACGGGATAGGCCACAACAGTGAGAGGCCCGCGTACCGCAAAAAAAAAAAAAAAAAAAAACAAGAACAGCACTCAACAACAATTGTATGTATATGTCTGCACACACGTGTAAAAGTTGGAGAAGGTAATTATTTTGGTCACATAAATTTAGCCATCAAAAAATAACATATAATTTGGTTCAAATACCTGATTTTTATATTCAGGGTACACCAGTCTTTCAGCATTCCATTATTTTCCTTTAACTTTATTACTAATGTGTCTTTTTTTTTAGCAAAGGGGAAAATATTTTAGAAAGTATTCTCTTAAAGGAAAAATAGCATACCTTATGTGGATTTTTTTCACATAGTAGGACTCAGAATGTATCTTTGTATATTTAACATTTTTCCATCTATTTGTCAGTGGGATTTCTAACTTCTCAGCCTCTTGAGACATGCAATCACTATTAAGCAGAAACAAGCCAGGGGGTCACCTAAATTCAAAAACTATTGCATAATTAATTGGAAAAGGCTGTGCACTTATAGATGTTTTCTGAAGACACCATAAAGAAATACAGGAAAAAAATTTATTGTAAATATCAACAATATTCCTCTATTTCTGAGATGGATTTTATAAAATGCTTGTTTCAGAAGAAATAAATTAAAATTTAGAACGGAGAGATTAAAATGAAGCATTGTATTTGATGTTCTCCTCAATAAAGAGAAATTACTCCAACCATAATTGACATCTATTTCTGTTTTCCAACATCAGTCAGTCAAATGAATTGAGCTCTCATTATATCTGTGTACTATTCCTAGCTCCGTGAAAAAGAAGTTACTTTCAAGAAGCTGATGCTTACTCATTTGCTTTGTAAAGTTAACATTGTCATTAATTAGAAACTAAAGAAAATAAGAAAATATAATCCCTATGTATTCTAAATTACTTTGAAAAGAACCAGGATACGTAAGAAGATTAAAGGATTCTGATTTTAAATATTCATTATTCATATTGACAATCCCCAGAAAATATGTTTTTATTTTTAAGGGACTACCTTTAAAAAGTTGTAAACCTCTATTCCCTTTAAACAAACAAATAAATAATTGATGGCTATCACTTAGTGAAGGTTATTGATCCCGCAAATTTTCTGTTTCTAGAAAAAAAGTAAATCTTTCAAACCTTGGTTTTTGAGCCACTTCTCAATGAGTATGGGGAAACTCCTCAAATAAGCATAATTTAATTCCCTGTAACTTTCAAAATAACAGCACATCTTGTAGAACTTTGCAGATTTTACTTAGTCAAACAAATCAAAGAGTTTATGGTTTATTGTAAAAATTCCATTTAGAAAAATTCATATAGCAAAATAATTTGTTCCTTTAGACGATCTGAGGCTATAATATCAAGCTTCTAACCACATTTTCAACATAATGATCAAGAACTCTTACTACCTTTACAAAGTATCTCCATCCAATCCCCCACACCCAAATAAGTTTTATTTTTAATGTGGTTAACCTGTAAATTTTTCTCTAGCAATTTTTTGTTTTGCCTGGATTTAAGTCCTATTATTAAGTCCCTACAATTCAACATATATTTATTGAGAGTCTCAAGTGTGCAAAGCTCTAGGTTAAGCACTGCTTTTAAATCCCTGAATCCTACTGTAAAATCCTATTTTGCCTACATCAGTGAATCCATTTCAGAGGGTAAATAACTACAATAGCCTTCTGACTGGTCCCCATAACTTTAATTTATCCCCCCTTAATCCCACCTGAAAACTACAGCCAGCTGAATTGTAAAATAAAAATTTAATAGCGACTGTTGAAAAAAGCACAAAAGGCTCCACTTTTCTAAAGTAAATTCACATATTGCTTTTAGCTGTGGAAACTTTTGTTTAAATAAAATACTTTCTAAGCCCAATACACAAAACAGATGCAGGTAGAGTTACTTGGATTAAGATAGGGAAGGGGGAGAAAAGACCATGGGTTCAAAGGAAAATGTTTAGGCTTCTTGCCTTGCATTGAAGGTGTTCTACAAAATAACCTCTGTATTCCTTAACCACTATCTTCCTCATACTGTCTCCATTCCTGAAACTTCTGGATCATGCATTTTGATCATTTTCTCTCAGATACATTCTGAACAACACTACCTCAATCACCCTTGCTTATGCTATTTATCTTACTTGAGATACAGCTTCCTCACACACTTTGACCATTTAATCTATTTCTAACAATTATTTGAGGCCTAGTAAAATTCTGCCTGCTTTTATACCTTTCATAGTGACATAAAAAGTAGTGAAAATTCTCTCCTATGCTTATCATATGGACTGCCACTTAGCATTGTTAGGTAATTACATGAAGACAGCTTTTATAGAGTTTAAGGTAGTTTTTCCAAAATTCCCTCATCGATTTATAAATATCTTCTCAGTTAAATTACTTCTAAGCAAACAATCTTTCAATCCAGATTTCCTGTGTTTGAAGATCTGTCAAACTATTGCCGGTCTCAATGTTTTAGCCTCTGTCTTAATTATCTATTGCTAGGTAACAGCTTGCCATAAATTTTGTGGCCTAAAGCAACACACATTTATGATTTCACAATTTCTGTGGGCCAGCTTAGCTGAGTCCTCTGCTTAGGGTCTCACAAGGCTGCTATACATAAGGTAACCGCCAAAGCTGCAGTCTCACCTGAGGCCTGACTGAGGAGGAATCTACTTCCAAGTTCACATGGTTGTTGGCAGTATTGGGTTCCTCACAAGTTGTTGGACGAAGACCCCTGTTTCCTGCTGGCTGTCAGCCAGAGGCCACCCTAATTTCCTGCCACTATGTAACATAATCATGTACGTCCTGTCACCTTTGCCATAATCTACTTGGCTAGAAGAAAAGTCACAGGTCCTGCCCACACTCAAGCAGAGGTAGTTACACAAAGGCATGAATACCAGGAAGTGGGATGATGGCTGCTGCTAAAATTACTATATCAGTGAAAGGACGCTTAGATTAAATGAAGCCAAGAAGACTTTTAAGTTGGTTCCAGACATCTGAGAATCTTCACACACATTAGTAAAAGGTATACGTATGTTCCAAAATGCTCAGTAGTTTTATAAATAGTAGTGTTAGGACATGGAAGGAAATTTTCTTAGCACATACACCAAATACCTCGTCAAAATCTTAAGGGATAATGTGACTTTGCCTCTTGTTCAAAGGATTTTTCCAGCTGATTCGTTAAGAAAAGGAGCTAACATCTTGGAAATGGTGGAATTCCATGTATTTACTAATACAACTGGGTTTGGAAAAGACTGATTGATTTAGGAAGAGTGTAGCACATTACCATCAGTGCCAATCATTACAGAGGCATGATTCCAGATGTCCTCTTCCAGAGAATATGGCCAAAAGCAGAGGACCATGATTCCCCATAACTGTAGAGAATGGGGTCCAGTGAAAGTCTGAGTCAACCTCAAAAGCTAGAACATCTGCAGGGAAAAGATTTGAGGGGAATTCACAGGAAAGAATAGAATGGAGGAACTGTAAACTAAGTGTCATCAAGTCGGGCTCCACACAGCATTCAAAGTTCTCAATCAGGAAATCTGTCAAGTAAATTAAGGAAAAAGACAAAGGGATTGTTTTGGCTAAAAAATGACTCAAAACTGAAACTAGATCTAAACTCAGGTCCCAATATGAGTTTTCTTTGGCATATCTCAGTCCCATGCATAACAGTCATCTATTCATTCATTCTTAGGGAGACATACACAAAACGTACATCTCAATGGGGCATCGGATCCTAGTCAGTTTTTCCATAACATTCTTAATAAGAGAAGGGATTTGGAAATTTTTCACACTAGGAGAACACTCTGGAAAAGCTACATTAATGGGAGGCCAACAAAGTTAGTCAGATATTTCTCTAAAAATGAATTCTAATGACTTAAATATTTTATATTGTTTCTCTCTGCAAAAAAATGTTTATATATATATATATATATAGAGAGAGAGAGAGAGAGAGAGAGAGAGAGAGAGAGAGAATGCCTCCCCCTTAGGTTTATGTCAAAGTTTTAGGACTCCATGACCATTTTCTAGAATTAAACCTATGCACATATTATACTGAAAAGACACAAAAATAGATCTGTGGATGCTTTTTTTTTTTTTTACAGATGTATCTCAATTGCCTAAAAGAACACTTGACATAGCAGATGCTCAATAAATATTTGCTGAGTGAATGAACAAAAAATCAGAGCCGGGAACGATTTCAAAGTTCATGTAGTCCAACTGATGTCTTGCTCAGTATAATACTCCCACAGATTTCTAATCTTGAGCTCCTTTCATTTGTAGAGTTCCTTGGAGTTGACAAAGTTTATTCATGTCTATTATTTTATTTCATGTTTGACAAAATATTCTATGATCAGTATTAATACACTTCAGATGGAAAAACAGACTCCAAAAAGTGAAGTTATGTGTCTAAGATAACACAGAGAGAGGTGGAGTCACCAGTTAGTTTGTTCCATTCATTACAATTTTATGTGCTTGACCTCATTTTAGGTACCCATATGATAAAGATCACCTACATCCACTTCATGCCAGCCTGAACCCTCTTCTTTTGGATTTAAAATTGCCCCTTTGCAGGGAAGGGCAGGGTGAGCCAAGCAACCCTGAGCAACATCAAAGCCACCGATTTTCTGGAAAGGCTGTCAGTGCACCCTGGCTGCTCTGTGTTCAGTCACTCTGTGTTGGGAAGACCGCCTGCCCTCCATTCTAAAGATTCCTACAAAGACCTCGCTATGGTAGTGCACATTATCCCAGCTCCTAATCACATTGTCAATCTAAAAGAGAAAGACTGTAGCTGTTTGTTAAGCACCACTTATGTTAAGACCTTAAACCTAAAGCAAGAATGAAGAGAAGAAAGAGTTAAAGTATTTTCACAGTGACTCCAAGACAGCAGACACTTACTGAATGTTATATTAATTAATTAACTAGTTAAATAATTGTCAACTTTGTCAAATATAGGTTTTTCAAAGGCTGCTTTTACTAAGAGCATTGTTCTTTCACTCTTATCAGAAATCTAGGTGGAATTCTTAAGAACACAGATCAAAAGCAAAAATACTGTTTTCTAAATGTGGCAACAGCATGAAAATAAAAAACTAAAATTCATTCAAATGTAACCCAGGTGCCAGCTCCCTGGATGTCCCCAAGTCCTCCAAACTATATTAGGTCAGCCTGTTCTTTATTTGAATCTTTCTTCCAGAATCCATCTCTATTAGGGATTCAGGCTGATGGGGTGAATTATGTTGATTCTAATTATCTCTGGCTCCCAGTTATTGCTTTCTCACAATTCTCTAGCATTAATGCATGTTATGACTTTTCCCCATTCTGTTGCCCTTTTGAGACTACCCTGCTATTGATCCTAGGTACCAACAAAACACAAGGTTTTATTGAAGGTTTAGGACAAGAGAATACAGCATAGCAACTTAAAAACTAAACATGTATGTATCCCTAAATGCTTTATTTGGGGGGGGGGTCAGTTTTATAAAAAATGTTATTTAGTATATAATTTTCTGAGATTTGATTTGCTTTATCACGTTCTAAAATTTATCCATACAGTTTCAGCTGCAACAATGAAGATAATATTCTGGTTCTTAGGCTGAATGGTATGTTCACAAGTGTTTATTATTAAAATTAAACATCACTATATACTTTTTCATATGTAACAAGTATTACATTCTTAAAACATTTAAACTAAATATTAGCCACTTCAGTTCTTAAAATTCTGACAGCCATTAACACCTCCAGGAACTTCTTCTCCATCCAACTTTATTCCTTCCATGGAGCTCAGTCAAAGACCACATTACTAGGCTCCAATCTTCCTTCTTTCCTCCCTCCTCTCAATCACTTTCTTCCAACTGCAGCTCTTAATTCTTCTGATTCCTATTACTGATTTTTCCAAATGTATTATTCCATATTGACTTGTAATAAGCAGCCCCAACCCCCAATATCACAGTAGTTAATACAATAATACAACATTCTTGCTCATGTAAAATCCAGAGCTAAAGTTCCTGACCAGGAGATCTCCGGGGCAGCTGTTCCTAGTGGTCCACCTGGGATTCAGGCTCTTTCCATTGTACATTTCACCACCTCAAAGTCCTTCTCTTCCTGCTGTGTGGTTGGGGGAAAAGAGCAGAAAAGATCCCACAGGGACTGTCTATGGTCAGGCCTGGAAGTGGCATACATCACTTCAACTCACTTTCCATTCAAAGAGCTCAGTGACACAGTTCCCCCTGGACACAAGGGGCTACTGGGAATTATGTGTCTTCCTCTATGCCCAAAAGAAAAACTAAATAGTTTGGTAAACTTGTAGTACTGTCTCTGGTTTGTTTTGTTTTTTTTTTTTTTTTGCTTCTCCAGCCTGTTCAGACTATTGTGGGAAATGAGGAGGCAGAGAGTAAGGAGTTTATTTTTATGTATATCTTTCATACACAAATAGATATCAGGCTACTTTCTATACAAAAGCAGAACCCTTTATATGAGTCTACTACAACCATATAATGGGATGGGGCGCACTTCGAGATAATAACAGAAGTTTTCCTTATTAACACTTTTTTTTTTGGCATTGCCATTCCTTGCCATAGGAATGGAGACCAGAAGGAAGAAGTCAACTGAAGTCCTGAAGCCTTTTATTTTCTTCAATTTGTTTCAGAGTCAGCTGTCTTAAAATTTTAAGCAAGGGAAGAAGTTTTCGGAGATAAAAAGGTACCTTGAATTACAAAAAGCCTGGTTTTGCATATAAAGAGTCACAGCTTGGAAGACTAAAATGGAGTTTATTCCATAAGTCTTAGAGTAAAGAAAACTTAATCATGAAGGAAGAGAAGTTTCCCCAATTCAGAAGATTATATGTTGGCCAGTGGGTAGGAAAGGAAGAACTGAAGGTAACTTGCTAGAGTATAAATATTGGTAGCTGCTTGAGAAAAGGTCTAGTGTTCCATCTCCTTAGGCTAAATAATGACTGGGAAGGATGTCAGAAAGGAAGGAGGCATCTCTGGATGGTATACTGATAGAAATCTGAGATGAGTTTGAAAAGATTCTATAACAGAAAGTTCATTGCCTGGCTATAAAGAGTGTAACCAGGAGCTCGGTAGAGAAGTCCCCCGTCCAACACTGTACCTGAAATAGCAGTGGCTGAAGGAGGTGTCTAGAGAGATGGTCTGAGAGCTTCCTCATAAGAGTCTCAGCACTCCAGATAGATGGGGCTGCATCAGCCAAGAGTTACCCAGCAACCTTGACAGAGTACATATAAGATTGGGCGTCAAAAGCCCTAAAAAAGCCTTGTAGTGGGGTAAGAACTGGAGGCCCATGATGAGGCGTGAACTCAGCATCAGGGACAGAGAGAGGCCAACACCCAAGACCAAGAGAAAAGACTGACACTGCAATGGAGGCCATAGAGCATACGGGAGGTCCAGCAGGCCAGTTGGCTGGCTTCTAATGCCAGAAAGAAACATCAGATAATCACCATCACCATCCCCCAAGAGGGCCAGATTACAGCATCATAATTAACTAAGTTGTTATTGAAAGAGACTTAAAGTTTAACTGAAAGTGCTAATTACCTTAAATTGGCAACAATGAGTTGGCCCTCATCAACAAAAAATGGGGATTTGAGTAAGCTTATGTTAATTCCAGGAAAACAAAGAATATTGCATTTTTTGCACACAAGCTGTAACTTGTGCCTATTTACAACTTTATGCCTTCTAGAAACATGTTATTGATGACATACTGTGTTTTAAGCTCTGTACTATATGTTAAGAGTGCAAAGATTAATAAATCCAAGTTACTGAACTCCTTTTATGGTCTTATAGTAGAGTGGGTGTGTTAGCTAGGCTATAAAACCTACTGCATCTGAATATTTGTATTAGTATATAAATATCCTAAACAAGGGCTGAAAAAATAATAAAGTTCCTCTTTAGCACACAACTAACTATAAGCAGTCCAGAGTGGATATGGTAGCTCCACAGTATGGGGGATGCAGGCCTCTTCTGCCTTGTTGCTCTGCCATCCCAGGGTGTTACCCATATCTGCATAAGCAAAAATGGTTCACCGTACGTATCCATGTTCTAGTCAGTGGATAGGAAGGATAAAGGGGTAAGGGAAGGGCATACCCTTTACTTTAAAAGGCACGTCTCAGAAATTGCACACACCATTTTGTGCACAAAGCATTGGCAAAGAACCCAGTCCTACGGCAACACATACTGCAAGGGAGGCTGGAAAATGCAGTTCTCATTTGGACAGCCATATGCCTGATTAAATCCTTTTACTACATAAGGACCCACCAAACATTGGGAGACAATGTAGCATCTGCCTTAGTCTGCTCCTCTGGCTTCTCAAACATGCGCAATACGTGATCCAACAAAGAAAAGAAACTAACTTTGGAAGGGAAAATAGAGGGAAGTATGAGGGAAGGGACAGCACGCTAATCAGGGAGGCCTTCAGAGAAGAACTGATGCTGGAACTGAGTCTCATAAGATGAGTAGAAGTTCACATAGACCACAGAGCAGAATAAAGGCATCTAGAGGGAAGGAAAATAAGAACATGTGCAATAGCACAGAGTGATATCAAAATATCAAATGTGACATTTGCTGTTCCATTTAGGGAATTGCAAGTAGTTCTACGAAGCCAAAGTGTATGGAGGAATAGATGGAGATGAGATTGGCTCGATATAAAGAAATCAGATAATAAACAGTCTTCTAAGGCCAGTAAGGAATTTAGCCATTGTTCTGTAGGTAAAAGGGAAATGCTGATGAATTTTAAGTAGAGAAGTGGCATAACCATATTTATATATTTAAGAGATTACTCTTGAGACAATGTAGAGAATAGATGAGGCTGAAGATAAGGATAAGATTTAGGAGGCAGCTGCAATTGTACAAAAACAAGATTACAAGGGTATTACCTATGGCAATACACATAAGAAATAAGAGCTTTAGGTGACAGATTCTGTAGGACTTGGCAATTAACAGGCAGTAGAAGTGAAGGGGAAAGAAGATTACTGATGCCTGGGTGGATGCAGCTGAAGACAGAGAATTCAAAATGAGATCATGGATATGTTGAGTTTGAAGGTACTAGGGATACCAAGAAACACCTGAGCGAAGGTGACCAATATTTATATAAAAATAAGGATCTGGAGCCAAAGAGGGAGGTCTAAAATGGAAATGTGTATTTGGAATCATCAGTGTGATGTGATAGTTGAAACATCTGACATCAATCAATGAAAATACCGAGGTTGAGAAGACATCTGAGAATGGAAGACTGCTTAGTATGCAGTGCCAAGTAGCACTACCGACCTTGTAAAACATTTCTGGAAGTCAGATTTCAAGGTTCTGGTCCACACAAGTATTAATATATTCAAATACATTGAAAGTCACTGTAGGGACTTCCCTGGCAGTCCAGTGGTTAAGACTCCGAGCTTCCACTGCAGGGGGCACGGGTTCGATCCCTGGTTGGGGAACTAAGATCCCGCATGCCACGCAGTGTGGCCAAAAAACAAAAAACAAAACAAAAAAAAAAAAAAGAAAGAAAGAAAAAAGTCACTGTAATCAGGAGCAGACAGTGAATCTGTAAGGAGAAGGAATTCTGTTGCTCTATAGATAGAGAAGGAGGAATAGAACTTTAAAATAATGATTATAATAAAGTGTAAATTAGAAGATCTGGATGCATATCCCAGGTCAGTCCTTACTGGCAGGTTGAACCTGGGCACATAAGAAACATACCTTCAAATATAAAGAAGAATTATGTGCAGAAAGAAGCAAAGACAGGAAATTGAAAGTAAACACTGCCTGTATTTCCAACATGTTCTAAATTCCTGTCCTTCTTGGACTTTCTTCATTCCTACTTCTGAGTTCCACAAAACACCACTGTTATTTATAATAGATTTCTCTTTTTCCTCCTAGTCCAAAGTAAACTGATTTGCTCCTTGCAACAGTAAGATCCTAATATACAGATACAACATCCTTTTAGAAAGAAAAAATTAATTTTCTCCTACATGGATGCGAGGAAGTGTGAGGAGGAAAGTGGGTAGAAAAAACTATCCCTGTCTAAAGCAGAGATCGTTAGGCACCATCCCATATACATTACCCTCTTTCCTCAAAGAGGAAAGGAGAACCCACATTTTAATTGATAATTGGTTAAAAGCACTTTGCAGTCTCCCTTGTAGCCCGTCATGACATGGGACAAACTTCTGAATGATGAGATGTAAGTGGAAGATGATATTGGAACTTCTTAGAAGACTACTGAAAGAACACTAACTCATTTAGAAAATACCTTTTTGTCCTTTCTCCCTTCCTTCTTCCTGCATTCTGGACAGCTGACATGAGTGCAGGAGTTCCAGCAGCCATCTTGAACCAAGAGGTGACCTTGAGAATGAAAGCCATCCACAAAATAGTGGAATTAGATGGCAGAAGGAGCCCAGGTCTCTAATGACCACAGAGCCATAAGAAAAGCCTTGAGCTCTCTTCTCTGTTTTTTTTATATGGAAGAGAACTAAATTTCTATCTTATTTAAGACATTTGAAGTTTGCTGTTATATGCAGCTAAACCTAATTGTAGCAGATACTTTTTTAAAAATCGATATGCCTTTTTATAATTTATACAACTCCAATTCCTAATATTACTACTGCATTTATCACAGAAAGTATTCTCTCAAACTAAAAACTTATTTAAGAACTCTTCTTCTTTACATTTCTTTATAGGAGAAGTCAGAGTGATGTGGTGGGGAAAAAACTTCCAGAAAATTAAGAAACCTTTATCTAGATGCTAGTTATATTACTTTATTAAGTAATAAAACTTCAGGTACTTTTTTTTAATCTTTGAAATGAACGATTTGAACTAGATGATGTCTAAGATCCCTTTTAACTGCAAAAACTTCTTTTATCCTGTATGTTTTGCTTTTTTTCACAGGATTATTGAAGAGATCAAATGTATGATTATTATTTAGCAAACACATAGCACTGTGCCAGGCACTTTGCAAATATTAATCATCAAACAGACCTATGAGGTAGGTGCCACTCAGCTTGCCCAAAGTCACACAGCTTATACTTGGCAGAACCTGGATTCAAAGCCAGGAAGTCTGACGGGTCTCTGATCTTAACCACTATCCCATCCTGCTTCAAATAAACAGAGCCATAAATAAGCCCCACTTAACGAAGTCACTCCAGTACCAATGACTCAAAGAACCTAACAGGACCTGGAAACTTTATTTATAAAATATTTCCAAATGTGATTTCTCCCACATACCCTTTGAACACAGTATTGGTGAGAATGTCATAGTGCAACAGAGACTTCAGAAGGGTACCTGTGCCGTGCTCTGGACTAGATGGGTGCATAGTTTCCCTGTGAAGCAGGACTGAAGAAATTTTCTTAGAATGGCCTCTGGGGAAGAAGGATGCTCATTCGTTCTAGTAAATCAGATTTTAATTTTAAATAACTAGATAAATGAATAAATAAACCATCGCCTATCATTTTTTCAAGCTGGGCTGTACCATTGATCTTGCCACTGCCATGCGGCAGATGGGCTGCGCTCTGGCATGTCTGATGCTGAGCTGCCATCTCTCAGTGGCTCCAGCCACTATTCCTCTTCCTGTCCCTAGTATGTGAATATTGGGTTTCACGTAGAAATGTGAAAAATGCCTTTAAGCTCATTTCTACGTGAAATACAATATATTTGCCAGATAAGCTGGACCCTCATATTATTCATAAATCAATTATGTTTATCCTTAGCCAAGAAAGTACTAAAATGTTCTTTCCTCATTTTGAAATCTAATCTGATATTCACAGTAATTATGCTGCCTTTCATATGAATCACTGTCTCATCCTGTAATCGTTAGTACTATGGCTGATTCATTTTCTGCCTTCTAGTATTTGAAATGATCATTTCACTTGTGGTAGGATTTTGGGAGTTATTGAAGTAAATCCTTTTATTCACTAGACTTTCCTTTTTTTATCTCATCTTCAGTCTCTTTGTTGAGATTTTACACCAAAGTTTTCCAAAGGCTGTAGCAAGTAGGGGAAGAACAAACTGTTAAATCCTACTGAAGCCAGAAAAGCCATACAAATGGATGGCGAAGCCTCTCTCTCCACCACTTTCCATTGATCTTGCCTTTCCTACCGGAGTCAAACCATACCCGTCCTCTTATTTACCCCTTTCATCCCTCTAAAATATAGTCGTGTTAATATGATGTGCTGAAAAGCTTTTAAAATACCGAAGTCTTTATTTCTGTTCATTATCCAGATACACATAAATGAATATGAGTTATTTTCTAGGTATCATATACATCACCATTTTGGACGAGCCACATTTAAAGACAGATGTCTGCTGCCCTGGAACCTCCAATATCACATTATTCCATGCATATTAGGAAGGTGTCATGGGATCATCTCTGGTTCAGACCCTCTGGAATGTAAGGCAAAGTCTTGGGATTATGCCCTGCTGCCCTTTCCACATTAAATGCTCCACTGTCAGAATGAGTGAAAACAGGTGGACCGAGCACAAGGCCATCTGACTTGGACTGCCAACCCCCAGGTGGAATGTAAGGAGATGGAAAAGCAAGAACCTTTGTGAACACTGCTGTGGCTGTAACAAAAGATAATAATGAAAGGGGACTTTTGCCATCACAAATATTAATAAGGGCTACTCCAGTGAAAAATTCCTTTCCATGGCCACAGTCACAGGTAGATTCAACATCCATGATAGCTTTACTTCAGGAGGGGTTGTTTATATTGTACTCCACTTAAGGGCTATTCCGTACCTAGAAAACTGACTAAAGCTTACGCTATCTTTGCATTTGAAGTATTGGGCTTTTCATTTTAAAACATTAGGTATGAAATTCCATCTTCAAAATGAGAGTGGCCACTCATTGAATGTGTAGGATACTGTGCTAAGAGCTTTATAGTCACAATCCTATTTGAACCTGAAAACAACTCTTTGAGGTATTATAAACTCTTTACAGATAAGGAGATAAAACATCACATACTTATTAGAGAAGATCCACATCAGAAGTCAGGCTTTTGGAACTCCGAAATTCATCTTTTTAACTAGATGTTATTTTTTTAATCTCATGCTATATTGCCTTTGCACTCACGCATGGATTGCCCAAGAGCTGTGCCCAGTTTTTCCCATACCAGTATGTCTTGCTACAACCAGTTGGTTTTTAGAAACTTCCTCTTTGCTTTCCTCTTTCAATGCTCACGGGGTTGTTTTGATTTTTTTAATGGAGTTAGAGGAAGTACTGAACAATGACAACATTATCCAAAAGCAGAATTTGTTTTAAATGGTTTTCAACCATTGTAATTTTCTTAATCAACACATTTATTCTATCACCACATAAAAAGATACAGTACTAGCTGGATTTTTATTTTGTCTGAAGATGATGCTGCATTTTGTAAAATGACATGTATAAGATACAGAAGGATACACCTCTGTGCAACAAAGCAGTTGGTCTTAAAATGGGCAATTCAGCCATCAACTCTTCCCCACCCTTGGTTCCTTATATGGAGCTTCCATGACATCTAGTGGATATTCTCTATACAGCATGCAGGAGTTCTAATTTAGAAGCATATTCACCATCTTACATTGCTAATGAAATTTTAAATTAACACAGCACTTCACAGTTTACAACTCACTTTTACATCAATTATTGGTTTATGAGCTTGATGTAATGACCTTCTTATACTACTTAGATTTTTTAAATATTTATTATAATTGTTACACCAAAGCCATCGTTTATTCTGAGTACAGGATTGAATCACAGAATTTGATTCTTTGGGTTTAACTTCTACAAAAGTAACAATCCTTTAGATTAAATATCAATAGTTAAATCAAACTTACATTTTTTCAATTTTTTTTTAAATTTTTATTTATTTATTTATTTGGCCATGCCACACAGCTTGCTCTTAGTTCTCCAACCAGAGACTGAACCTGCACCCTTGGCAGTGAGAGCAGGCAGTCCCAACTACTACACCACAAGGGAATTCCCAAATCTACATTTTTTTTTGTTTGTTTTTTTTGTCGGTACGCGGGCCTCTCACTGTTGTAGCCTCTCCCGTGGCGGAGCACAGGCTCCGGACGCGCAGGCTCAGTGGCCATGGCTCACGGGCCCAGCCGCTCCGCGACATGTGGGATCTTCCCGGACCGGGGCACGAACCCGTGTCCCCTGCATCGGCAGGCGGACTCTCAACCACCGCGCCACCAGGGAAGCCCCCAAACCTACATTTTTAATAAGAGTCTAAGTAAACAAGTAATACATCTGTATTATCTCAAATCACAGTAAAAAATTATTAATATACAAGTAAATTTTCTATGCCTCTTGCTGAGTTAATTTAAGAATGATTTTTGCTAAATTTTAAAAAATAGTTAACACTATTGGAGTAAGAAATAAAAGACCAAAAACTGGTTTAAAAAAAACTAAAAATGATCATTTTCAGCAGCTTTTTTTTATCTCAAAGGTCTATTCTCCAGTAATTATACTTTCTGTAGATTAAGCTAAAAGAAGATAATTCACGGAAACCACCATACAAATAACCAGAAAGATTGTTTAAGATTTTTTTTTTTCTAATGTAATTTCTCAGCCTAAGAAACCAAAAGGAGAGTCTGAGAGAAGTCTGATGCACAAGTGGTTTCTTAACTGCAATTGCAGAAATAAGAGCAAGAGACAAGGGCCAGGAAGGACAAGAGTGGATAGAGGGGAAAGAGCCAATACAAAGGTGCAATACGGAGCTGGGCACTACTGGGCGTTAGATTTGCGGGACTTTCTGAAAAGACTTATTGAATATACTGTACCTCCAAATCATCTGATGGAAGGATAAAAGGGCGGAGCATTTATCTGTCAATTCACATCCCCCATTGGTCAAGGTTTGCCCCCTGGGTTACAAACTCTCCCACACTTCCAGGTTGCTCACGGGTGTTCAAGCATCCCAAGCTGCAGGTGTCAGAGAAGGCAATATGGACCAAGGCAAGGCAATTCCGGTTACACATAAAGTAGGTCAACATCTGTGCAAAAGTGTTCCCTGAAACCATGACTGGAATGAAAGATCAGGCCAAATGGATCTGCAGTTGTACATAAGAGATGTCCAATACATGTACATATAAAATCTGTGTTATGTTCACAATAAATAGGTCATTCAAGTTTGTTATGGATACTTTTATACTTTATGGACATTATTAAATATGTTGATTAATTGATGCAATCATCACTCTAGCCAATGCACAGTAGGAGTCAAAATTACAAAGAGATCTTGAATCAGCAGTAAAAGCCATTCATCTTGATCAGCAACTATTTTAGCAGTGTCAGTCCAAATAATGTTCACAGTAGGAACTGTTATGTGGAAATATTTAAATCTTGTAAAAAGCCAACATTTAAAATCAATTATCTCGATGTGAAATCCTGATATGGTGGGAATAACTGGCTCCTGGGAAGGAACTCTGTTAAACTTTCATAGCAGTCCCAAGAGCAGATGTTTTACAGAAAGAAGAGAAAAACGTAAAAGAAAATGAGAGTGGGAAATAGAAGAAAATTAAAATCCTACCTCAGATCATGAAAAAGATTTCCCAAAAGATAAATTTAGATTTTGTCTGCCAAAGGAAAATTAGAAGTTCTACTATATTGTATGTCCCTGTACTGCTCAAACTGATCACTTTATCATCCTCAAAGAGTAAAGCTTTTGTTAGATCCTTTCTTCATCACTGCTATCAAACTCAATTCAAGATAAGTCAAAGACTTAAATGTAAAAAATAAAATAGTTAAATTCCTTGAAGACGACATAGGTGAATTTTTTTATAATCTTCAGGATGAGGAAGGCTTTTTCAGCCAGAAATCTTAAAAGATGAGTAAATTTTATTAATTAAATGGTAAAAACATATATGGTACAAAGATACACCAAACAAAAAACCAAATACTTGTAGCATGTATGACAGACAAGTAGATAATATCTGTAATATTAAAAGAGCTCTATCAACAATCAGCAGATTGACCATGAGCTCTCATTTCAGACACCATTAGAAGGAAAATAAATGAATATTTTCATTTCTTAATAAAGAATTTGATAGTTGATGCTCCTACTCTAGTCACATAACAAAAACAATAGCAACACAAACAGAAGCAGTCACCATTACGATTTATTGGTTTTATTTTGAAATATATGTACATAGAGACAGAGGAAATTGCCATAATCATTTTAGTGCTTAACAACTCCAATGTCATTAATGTGGCCCTTTATATGGCTGTACTCACAATAAAGTACAGAAAGTCCTACTTCCCAGTAAGTAGGATGATGAGAGTCTCCTGACAACATAATTTGTATTCCTATTCATTATGCCAAGGTCAGTATACCTCCTTTATAGGTTTGTTGGGGTAATGATTGAGGCAATATATGTAACTTTAGCATTTCAATAAGTATTTTTCAAAATAAAATAAAGATAAAAGAGCTCTACCAACTCAGTAAATACAAGATGAACATAACAGAGTATACCAAAGAACTTGAATATACAATTAATGAATGAAAAAATTAAATAATAATTAACATGAAAATATACCAATAGCTAACATCTACTGAGAGTGAGTTTACCAGGAAATGTGAAAGCTTTATGTGTGCTAATTCATTTAATCCTCACAACAATCCTACATTATTATATTATTATTATCACCACTTTACAGATGAGTAAACTGAGACATTGAGAGGTTAAATAATTGGCACAAGGTCAGAAAACTGATAAGTGATAAAGATAGGATTTGAACTCACACAGACTCCAGAAACTGGGATCCTAACCAACTACACACCCTCATTATTAATCCAAGGCAAATGCAAAAACAATGTACTGCTTTCCACCTGGTCAATTGATAATGATCCTAAAGATTATCAGTACTCTATGGGCACTCATAAATTGTTGATGGAGTGTCAAATGATACAATCTTTCTGAAAGGCAGTGTAACAATATGCATAAATGTTAAATGTTTTCTCTGTGTTGCAGACATCCTTCCTCTAATAGCATATCCCAAGGAGAGAAAGAATCATAAAGATGTATAAACAAAAATGTTCTTCTAAGCATTGCTAATAATGGGAAGGAGAAGGAAAAGGAATACACTATAAAGTGTAGCTACACAATGAACGAATATACAGCCTTAAAAACGGGTGATCTATTCACTGACATAGAGAGGTCTGAAGATTACTGAGTATAAATTCTAACTACAAAGGAGGATACAGACAATGATTTTCAACTTTTTGCCGTCACAGATCATGACAGCCTTTAGAGTCCATAATGAAAAGCGGTTCACTGAGTCACTGATTCTCAATTCGATTGATGAGGGGCGCATAGTCCCCAGTTATAAACCATTAATGTATAGTATGAGGATATACATAGATAAAGATATATGTATATATTTATACTATATATATAACCATATATATATCATATACATGTATATACGTATATAACTCTATTATACATATGTTTGCTAAAAAAATCTGAACAGATCTTTACAAAAACTTGAACAATAAATATTAGCCTGAATAATAGTATTGGGAGCTATTGATATTTCCCTCTTCATATTTTTTATTTTGTTTGAATTTTCTATATAATTGTATATTATCTGTCAAATCAAAAAAATAAAATAACACAATTTCCATCTGAAAAAAGAATTAATGCGTTTGATATGCTCTTCTTAAGCTGAGGAAGACACCACCATCTTTCTCTGTTCCCCCATAGGTCATCCAAGTTTGTAAATACCTTATGATCAGATTTCTCTTATTTCATCTGCTGGGTTACTGCCATACTTGTGGGTCTTCAAACAAGGACCAATATATGTAAAATGAATGCTTCCTTTATAGATGACACACTTAAATATTAAGCCTAAATGATGAAAACACAGAAGGAAAAAATGCTGACCTGCTTTGTGACTTTCAAAGAGTCAACTTCCTCCTCCCACAAGAGGTAACTCCTCACATTCCTTAAGGCTTTAGCAGATCCCTGTTCCCCGGAGGAGAAGCAGAGCGCACCAAACTTAAGGAGCCAATGCCTCCCTTATACACTAAGTCAATAACTCACTTCTACCAGGATTAGATCATTGATTCCAACATAATCTTAACAGAAGTGTTTAATGGCAGCCCCCTCCCTGCTAAACCTCTTAGTAGAGTATGTTCCTAGGATATATCCTCCCAAGAGAGTAGCAGGGTAGATTCAAGCTAAGAAAGCTAAATCGGCTCCACTTGGTCAGTAGCTCAGCCATATGGCTACTGAAAAATAGTCTTTGTTGCAAAATGGGAAATCCTACACCCTGAACCATCCACCAGTTTCTACTGAATCTTACAGAAGCTATAAAGCTCCCTGGGATTAGGAATCAGAAATCATGTACCATATAACACAGACTACGCTATAATAAACTGAGTGAAAATCCAGAGCAGACTGTGCTTTTTTCTGTGGAAAGATGCATTACACACACACACACACACACACACACACGCACACATGGATAAAATTAAAATGGCAAATATATGTGAAAGTAAAACGCTCCTAAAATTAAGGACAATCTCTTTTCCAGGAAGCTATATATAATTCAACAGGGTATAGTAAGATAGAAATGTTAATTATATTAGAAAGTCATTTAGCCTTATTTTTTTTTTAATTTCAATTTCAATACAATATTTCTACACATAAAAATCATTTAGTCTTTAAAACAAATGATCTAGAAATAAATGCAACTGAAGAGATCTCATTCTAAATCCAGGTCAGAATTTAGCCTGTGATGTACAACTATTCTGGGTGACAGGAATTATTAGTAGTATTTTACAGGTAAAGAAACTAAAACCAATAAATGTTAACTGACTTGCTCAAAGTCAAACAGGAAGTAAATGGAAGGACTGGGATTAGTACCTAGGTCTTGACTTTTAAGTCTGAATTTCTTTTTTCTGCATGATACTTCCTCCTAAACATTACAAAGAGAAGTTTCTTATTCAGAGTGGATGAGAAAGAGTCAGTTATTTGTTTAATTTTAAAATATATAAGAACACAACATACAATTTCTTCAAGACAGAAATAATATTAGTAGGTTAGAAACACTATCCATTACATAAGAAGTTGTAATGAATGCCTTCTGAGTGAATTTAATTAATAAAGTAGTAAAAAGACACCATTATGAGTTGATTCATCTACATAAATCCTGAGGATAGCACAGCAGCTACCTAGCTCAGGCTCCATGTTAGAGCATTAGTTGATGGTGAGGGATGACACGGGACTACCAGTCTTACCCCAAAGAACTGGTCTTAAGTTAACTGTCAGATAGAATGAGTCAAATACAAGCTTTCTAACAAGTCTGCCCTGTGAGAGAGAAGGGAGTGTGGAGATGTCTATTAAAATCATGGAACCATAATGAGAACAGAGCCTTCTCAGCAAACACAGAAAGAACGATGCTTGGAGAAAAAATGAGGACCACTCAGGCTTGCAGGAGGGATATCACTGCAATAGCCAGAGGTTTCAAGGCTATATATCAAGGTCCTATAAATGGGAGACACAACAGGACACCAGAACTAAAGCCAGAGCAAAAAGAGTGGCTCAGGCCGCTATAGAGAAGCAATGACAATGGCTACTGAGAAGAGTTTGTGAGCCATCCCCAGACCTGCTTAGGAAAGAGAGAAACTTTAACGAATAGGGATTTAAAATGATTAAGCTTCTGGCACTCATAGCCAAAGATTAGGTAGAGTGAAGGTTATGCTGGTGTAATATTCAGGTCTAAAGCTACAGTAGTCCATGTTGACATGTGTCTTTAGTCCACATGGTCCATGAACCACATTTCTCCCACCTTGCTACTCCACTAGCACCTCTTCTGCCTGGAAGAAGCTGTAGACACATATGTTTTTCAGCTCATTAGATATGTCTTAAGACCCAAGCCCAGAAGAGTCACACGTAACTGCTCATATATCTTTGGTAAGAATTTACACACATGGATACTCCCACCTCTGAGAAAGACTGAGACATGTAGTCTCTCATATCCCAGCTAATGTTGTATAGTCTTTAGCTCACCTTATAATTTACCTTATAATTCTATTATGGAAGGCGAGAACAAATTTTTGTGCTCAATAGTCTCTGTCAACAAGTAGTCCTTAATCTTTTTTTTTTTTTTTGCGGTACACGGGCCTCTCACTGTTGTGGCCTCTCCTGTTGCAGAGCACAGGCTCCAGACGCGCAGGCTCAGCGGCCATGGCTCACGGGCCTAGCCGCTCTGTGGCATGTGGGATCTTCCCGGACCAGGGCACGAATCCGTGTCCCCTGCATCGGCAGGCGGACTCTCAACCACTGCGCCACCAGGGAAGCCCAGTCTTTAATCTTAATCTTTATTTACACAGCCATGATTGTACCCCTCCCCTCATAAAGCTAAAAATTTGAAAAGGAGTATAGTTCACATACGTATGTTTATGATTCTTGCAACCTTTATGTATGTAGTATGTAATCCACAGTACAAATTCAAGAAACCCATAAGATATTATTTGGGTGATATGTCTGAAACAATGCCCAGAACAGCAAGAAGCAACCCTCACATAACAGAATCTAAACTTGGACATAAAATATATTACTGTAGTATATCTTATGAGTTTCCTATTTTTAGTAATTAGCTATTACACATCTATGAAATCTATGGAAAACTTATTAAAAGCACAATTATCTTGATAACTCAACATTTTTTCTGTAAGGAAGGAGATCCAATTCAAACAATCCCTGATTACACAGATTACCTGGTTGAAAAAGTTCCGATTATACAACATGTAGCTGCTTTTACTAAGTTCAACCATTGGAGTGTTGATTTTTACTAAATTCATTCAAATAATTTATATACACAGACTATCCTAGAGACAAAAACAAAGTAGTATAGACCTCTGAAGCAGGATCTTTTCAGAGTGTTGTGTTAAAAGCCAACAAATAGGAATTTTAATATTTAAAAGTTTCTCAATGTGGCTGAGTCTATAAAAAATTCATATTTGCTTGACCACTTATTTATTTTTTTAATTGAAGTATAGTTGATTTACAATATTATGTTAGTTTCAGGTATATAACATAGCAATTCAATATTTTTATACATTATACTCCATTTAAAGTTATTATAAAACATTGGCTATATTCCCTGTGTTGCACAATATATCCTTATGCATTATTTATTTTTTACATAATAATTTATACCTCTTAATCCCTTACCCCTATCTTGCCCCTGTCCCCTTTCCTCTCCCCACTGGTAACCACTAGTTTGTTTATATCTGTGAGTTTGTTTCTGTTTTGTTATATTCATTCGTTCTACTTTTTAGATTCCATATATAAGTGATAACATACAGTATTTGTCTTTCTCTGACATTTCACCAAGTATAATATTCTCTGTGCCCATCCATATTGTTGCAAATGGCAGAATTTCATTCTTTTTATGGCTAATAGTCGTTCATATATATATACCACATCTTCTGTATCCATTTATCTGTTGATGGACACTTAGGTTGCTTCGACATCTTGGCTATTGTAAATAATGCTGCTATGAGCATTGGGGAGCATGTATCTTTTTGAATTAATCTTTTCATTTTCTTCAGATATATACCCAGGAGTAGAATTGCTGGATCATATGGTAGTTCTATTTTTAGCTTTTTGCGGAATCTCCATACTGTTTTCCATAGTGGCTGCACCAATTTACATTCGCACGAACAGTGTACTAGGATTCCTTTTTCTCCATATCCTCACCAAAATTTGTTATTTGTGTTCTTTTTGACAATAGCCATTCTGATCGTGTGAGGTGATATCTCACTGTGGTTTTGATTTGCATTTCTCTTATGATTAGCAATGTTGAGCATCTTTTCATATGCCTGTTGGTCATCTGTATATCTTCTTTGGAAAACTGTCTATCCAAGCCTCTTGCCCATTTACTACAAAGCTACAGTAATCAAAACAATATGGTACTGGGGCTTCCCTGGTGATGCAGTGGTTGAGAATCTGCCTGCTAATGCAGGGGACACGGGTTCAAGCCCTGGTCTGGGAGGATCCCACATGCCGCGGAACAACTAGGCCCATGAGCCACAACTACTGAGCCTGCGCATCTGGAGTCTGTGCTCCACAACAGGAGAGGCCATGATAGTGAGAGACCTGCGCACCGCAATGAAGAGTGGCCCCCGCTTGCCACAACTAGAGAAAGCCCTCGCACAGAAACGAAGACCCAACACAGCAAAAATAAATAAATAAATAAACTCCTACCCCCAACATAAAAAATATATATATATATGGTACTGTCACAGAAACAGACACATAGATCAATGGAACAGAATAGAGAGCCCAGAAATAAACCCACATATCTATGGTCAATTAATCTACAACAACGGAGGCAATTATATACAACAGAGAAAAGACAGTCTCTCCAATAACTGTTACTGGGAAAACCAGACAGCTACATGTAAAAGAATAAAATTAGAACATTTTCTCATACCATATACAAAAATAAACTCAAAATGGACTAAAGACCTAAAGGTAAGACCAGAAACCATAAAACTAGAAGAAAACATAGACAGAACACTCTTTGACGTTAATTATAACACTATTTTTTTGGATCTGTCTCCTAGGGCAAAAGAAACAAAAACAAAAATAAGCAAATGAGACCAACTTAAAAGCATTTGCACAGCAAAAGAAACCATGGGCAAAACAAAAAGACAACTTACTGAATGAGAGAAAATATTTGTAAATGATATGCCCAATAAGGCACTAAGATCCAAAATATATAAACTGCTCATACAACTCAATATCAAAAAAACAATCCGATTAAAAAATGACTTAATAATTTTAAACACCTCAACATTATTTTCTTAACATAGCATTAATTAAATTTACTGAACTAATATTAAATTGTTACTTAACATTAAAAATGTTTCCTTTTTCAACCAGTTAATTTGGTGCCATGTAAATGTAATTTTAAAACTACCTCCACCATTTAAGAGTCTATTGTACAATCCTATTCTGTTTTAAATTACATTTTAATGAAACAATTCTAATCAATATGATTACATAATTTTGAGATTATGTTAGGAGAGAAACATACTTGAATAAATGGGAATTCTGATAATTAGAGTGCAGGTACTCACAGCCAAAGATAGGTTAGAGTGAAGGTTTCCCAGTCTGTTTTCTCAAGAAAAGCAAAAGTATGATAATAAAGGAATGCTCATCTCAACCTATGAACAAAATATGCGGTATGTAAAATGAAAACTCTGCTTAGAAGTCAGTGAAGTACCTAATATAATATTAAGAAGCTGCTCCAGCTAACATTGAATGTAAGATTTGAAGACTTTTTTTTGAGTTTTATAGTTTTGAAAGGTGCTTCAACACACAAAATGGACCAGTTTGGTGACTTAGAGTACCCCTATTTATCCACAGAAAAAGGTAATAAGGCCAGCAGCAAAACAGGCTCAAAACACACTGGGCCAGCAAACCCTTGATCTTAAATTTAAGGAGAGAAGAAACAGACTCAAAGATGGTTGTTAAGGAATTCTGGCAGAATCTCTTCAGAGAGAGAAGTTAATAGGTGTAATAAATGACCCAGGGCACTGGTAGGAACAAATTATATAAATAAACTTAAGAAGAAGTTACACAAAAAACTTGGACTCAAACAAATGTGAACCTGTAAGTTACAAATGCAAACTCAGGATGGCATGGCCTATTAAAAGCTGTTTGACCTGCCACTCCTCTCTTCTTTTGTTAGTTATAGGAGTATCCTCTTAAGCTGTCACTATTACAAATGTAAGCAAAATAATTTTATAAAGAGATATTTTGTCTTATTAAACACTGCTCCCAGTACATAGTCCAGATTTCCCTATTAGCTTGAAGGAAAAGTGAATGAATATTGGAGCAGAAGGTTTACATTAGAGTTTTTATTTAAATTATCATTACCACGGGCTCTTAAATCACCTAAGGATTCGTTTGCTTTGCAAACCTAAAACAGAACTTTTTAAGATAAACTTTAACTCGCTACAAATCATAAAATTATTTCCATATAAAGTCTGTTTATTAAATGTGTTAAACTGTTATATGGTCCCTTTAAATTTATGGAAAGGCAAAAAACTGTTTGGAGGAATACCTGCAAAAGCAATATACATCATAAGAAAAAAACTTTTATACTATGAAAAGAGAGAGTACACAAGGAATATCCAAGGCTGGGAATTGAATTACTAAGCCTAACGTGAGCCAAGATGATCTCATTTTATGTGAAGCCATCCTGAAAGGCAAAGATTACAGCCCTAAACTTTATCTATTAGACTTTCATTATTTTGGCTAATTCTAAGAGGAGACATTTCAGACTTCTTCATCTTCTGATTACAAGGAATTTAATGACTGATTGGGGTTCAACAGCACATAGCCCTTTCCCCTATTTTGGATGCAAACAAATTCCTGAAAGATATGGTTACAAATTACCATAGCTCCCAGCAAAAGATCATAAGGTTAATAATGTTTTAGCATCTCGGGTATACCTGTTAGAGATTTTAGCTGTAGACACAACCATAGCCCTCCCTGAAAGGAACTATATATGGCTAGTTTAGCTTTGTAACACCTTGAAACTGGCACGTTAAGCCATTTTGAAAATTATTAGGAACAAATTCCCTGTTTCTGTCAAACAACAAAGATTCCCTAAGTAAAGTTGCACTGCTACATCAACAACCAGACATTATTTTTTTTCCTATGACAACCTTGATAGGAATTAACAACAGAAGGAACTCTGTGAAGGCTCAGAGCTCCAAGGGGACTATCTGGCAGAGTCTAGAAAGGCTCCTTTCTGAATGAGTAGCTGTAACATCTATTAACTATTTGGTTACTATACAGATAAACCATATTTTTTTTTCTCCATGACTTTACTTCATTGGTGCATGTCAGAGGATTACCGTCTCAAAGAAAATATCACTTCAGAATATTTTATGACAAGTCTTTAGCCTGTGGTGATCAGAGATTGATTTTCTTTCCATATTTTCAGAACCATTGCTAAAAGTGCAATCATTCCTAACCTCCTGCTACTCACCAAGTCAAATACCCATGACCACGGAGAGCAAGCAGTACAGTCATCCAGAATATTTTCCTCTAAATAGGTCTGCCACCTTAATTTATTAATTTAATTGCAGCAAAGAATATATTTTTCTGATTACATCATGAAGTTATAATGAAAAGTAAGCACTTATAAGTCTCTAAAGAATCCTTATCTCTTTGGGTACAAAAACCACCCAACACATGATATATCTAAAATATCTTCCATGCGTCTTATGAGTTTCATAGGCGATAAAGACAACATTACACGACTGTCTTGAGACAGTGACTGGTTGCTTCACTGTCGAAGAACAAAGGAAAAAAGGGAACAAAGGAAAAAAGTATCTGTAACAGGCTTCCATCAGGATATTACAGAATCTGAGTGTTACTCTGAACAAAACTGATCCTGGAAGTGGTTAGATTATTCTCATTGCTATCATTTTTTGACACGTGTGGCATGATACTGCCAAGTAAAATATATATTTAAATGCAGTAATGAAAGAAAAGTGATGAGTTATGTGGTTTGTATTTTACAAACAGTTTCATTTGATATGTATGTGCTCTCCTCATCAAGATCTTAAAAGGAGAATAAAATGTAACTGAAAGTTTAATTAATATCTAGGACACACTTTCACTTGCTATCTCAGTTAATCCTCAGAAATAATCATACGATATAGATATTATTATCCCCATTTGCCAATACGATGACTGAAACTCAGATGTTGAGTGATTTGTCCAAGGTTATAAAGCTAGAAACTAATGGAATCAGATTCTGAACCCAGGATTTGAAATACCAAATCCAATGTTCTTTCCACTACACCATGTTGCATCCTTACACAATACTCAATATTCTTTTCGGCTGAAGGACAATACCGAGAAAAGCTCAGCATATGATTCAACATATGACTTGGGGTACTTGTGTGGATTTCTAACTTATGAGGTTCATTGAGAGATAAGGGAGCAGCTAGGAGAGCAGCAGTAAATCCTTAAGTGTCATTCCACAGAAAACACCCCAGAGCCATTCATTTTAACCTTGGCAAAGGTGTATTGACTTTTGGTTTAGTTCCCTTTTCTGGATTTCATTAAAAGATGGTGCATGTGTAAATCAAAAAATGCAGGAAGAATGAAAATTGGTAAGAAAAAAAAAACCTGAGTGGGTAAAGGAGACCAGTATTTATTTTATAAATGCAATACTCTTTATAAAACAAATTATTTGACACATTTTATGTAATTTATGTAAATTAAATTTTAATTTCCTTGAAGAAATTAATTACTCAGAGGAATACTTCGGTGTAATTTTTGTAAGCAAATATTATATTTGAACATAGCTGTCTGGAGGCAACATAGCACGATGCCTAACAGCAGGGACTTCAGAGCCAGACTTCTAGGATTTTATTCTGACTCCTCTGTTTACCAACCACGTAGCCTTGAGCAAGTTACCAACCTCTCTGTATCTCAGTTTCCTCATTTGTAAAATATGGGGCTGATAAAAATAGTATCCATCTCAACAGTTATTGTGAGAGTTAAAATGAATAAAAATATATATTAAGTACTTGGAACCATAAGTACCGGCACACAGTAAGTATTAAACACGTTAACTACAAATATTATCACATTGCTGAAAACAATGTATATCTCTGTTACAAATAGCTGCTTATTTGGATCTCAATAAACACTGATGATAAAGATAATGATAATAATGTAAAATTATCATAACCATATTAACTACATTATTGACCACTATACTGTATAGTTCTTTGGGTATAAGCCAAATCTCTGTCTTAAAGACATGGTTAAGCCAGTTTTCAGATACATGGGTAAAAAGTACTGAGGATTGTGTAAGTAGAGCTATGAGCTGAAAAGAATAAAGATATAGGTAGATAGACAAATAGAGATTATATACTTACAGAGTTAGAGATATATATACAATAGGTGCATTAGAAAAAGATGGTAACTTTATAGAAACAAACCTGACCACTGAAATGAAATGACAATTTGCCTACCTGAGCATTCCAAGGAGATGTTGTTGACTCCTTAAAAACTGTTCCTGCCCAGATGCCAAAAAGTCTAAAGTTCTACTTTCTGGGACTTCCCTGGCGGTTCAGTGGTTAAGATTCCAAGCTTCCAATGCAGTGGGCCGTGTTCAATCCCTGGTCGGGGAACTAAGATCCCACAAGTAGAAGGCGTGGCCAAGTGTAAAAAAAATTTTTAAATGAAGTTCTACTTTTAAAAGACTCATGCTATTGGATAAACTTTATTCAATTCCTTTTTTTAAAACAAAATTGCTCCTAAAAGCAGTCAGTCACACATAAGTCAATTCAGTCAGGTGTAAGTGATTGATCAGGTTCTCTTTTCTAGGAAAATAAAGAAGCACAAGGCAGAAGAGTTCAATCTTGTTTGTACTCTGCTTGGGAGAGGAGGAAGAAAGGGCAGACACGGAAAGTAATGAACGAATAGGGGATCCACTGAAAGAGTACAGAACCAGCCTTAGATTGACTTTATTTCTTATCCTCTAAACCAGGCTTGGAAAACTTTTTCTCTAAAGGTCAGATAACAAATATTTTAAGCTCTGCAAGCCATACAGTCTCTGTTACAGCTACTCAACCCTACCACTGTAGCACAAAAGCAGCCCTAGATAATACTACACAACAAATGGGTTGTGTTCCAGTAAAACTCTATTTACAAGTACAGGCTGTGGCCAAGTGTGGCCCTCAAGATGTAGTCTGCTGACCTCCGTTCTAGACCAGTAGCCACTTGAGATTTTCTGATAAAACCCCTTACCATATTGCCCCCACATAAAATTTAATTAGTAATAAAGTTACCAAAAAATTATCTCTTAAAGAGAGTAAAAAGAGCATATATTAATGTGCTTAAATCTTTAATCCAAGTAAAATGTAGCATAAACCCAGAACTCTGCTACACCATCTACACCTAAACCCTGTAACAGAACACATAGACCCCAGGTTGTCTCAAACCGATGTTCTGGAATTTGTGAAAGTCGTTGTGGCTCAGTGTTTTCTTTTTCTGGACCCTTCACACAGAGATTTCTCCATTTTAATAAATAAGGAAACAAACTTTAAAAATGTTAAGGAACCCAAAGTGAAGCTGGACAGTGGAGATCCTGGATTGAAACACCAGACTGGTCTGACTTCAAAGCCCGTGCTAGAAAAAGAACTTTGACTTATTCCCACCAATGGGAAAAGTGGTCTTCACTAGAGCCCATAAAGTAACATCGATAGCATAGCACTTATCATAGGTAAAGCAGGATTATTGCAGCAGGGTTTTCACTCTGGAGGTTCTTGAATAGTATCAGGACTCTAACATTTACTGTTGGGTATTTTAAGAAAATGTAGAATATTTACAATCAACCTATACTTTTGTTACTCTAAATATTTTGAACAATTTTGGAAGTGCCCAAGCATAAGTTGAATACTGATTTTCAGAATGAGATGTATTAATATTTAACTTAAAGCTATATATTAATAAAGATGTGTCCTAGCAGGGGAAAGAAAAAAATCCATTTAAATTTTGCTATACGCCAGGAGAAAATATAATTGGTAAATCCAATTCAAAACATGTGTTGGGCTCTTACTCAAATAACTTTAAACATATATACAAATTAAAAATCTGGGGAAATTTCATAATGTAAATTTTAAAAGAATAATAAGGAAAGGCAGATGGGGCTTCAATTTAAAGAACTGCTTCTTACAAAAGAGGCACTTGTGGGCTTCCCTGGTGGTGCAGTGGTTAAGAATTGGCCTGCCAATGCAGGGGACACCGGTTCGAGTCCTGGTCCCGGAAGATCCCACATGCCGTGGAGCAGCTAAGTCTGTGCGCCACAGCTGCTGAGCCTGTGCTCTACACGAGCCACAACTACTGAGCCCACGTGCCACAACTACTGAAGCCCTTGCACCTAGAGTCCACGCTCCGCAACAAGAGAAGCCACTACAATGAGAAGCCCGTGCACCACAGCTCGCTGCAACTAGAGAAAGCCTGCGTGCAGCAACAAAGACCCAATGCAGCCAAAAATAAATAAATTTATAAAAAAGAAGCACTTGTAATAATTTGCACAGTGAAACATATGACAGCACAGTGTACATTTTATTTATAAGGGACTAGTTGGTTATATCCTAATAAATACAATGCACTTCGGATTTTCCCTAGGCTTCTGAGATTATATTATGACACTGATTTCTGCATCTGTCATCATACTGTAAACTTAAAATGTATTGCTTAACTAGTACAGACTATCTCACATCTTTGAGTAAGGCTTCTGTAGCACTAAGATTGCAAAAGGATCATGACAAAAAGATTGCAATTTATTATTACTGAAATTCTGAAAAACAATTTCAATCTTATATAATTTCTTCTTTGATATTCAGAGAGTTTCTATTGACTAAATTAACCACATTCTCTATAGGAGTTTTAAAAACATGATTGTAGGAATTCAGTAATGACAGAGTAGATAATTTGGACAAATACTCAGCTAGAAAAACTGAACAAAATATAAAAAACATAATCTCCAAGGCCCTGGAAAGCCAAAAAATAGTGAAGAATAATCAGGCCAAGATTTGGGGAGATTGAGGACCAAGGAAATGAGGCTGGCATTTTAAACTACTTATTCTCTGAGGGAATTGACAAATCCAGAAGAAGCAACTCAATAGCTAAGAAGCTGAACAGTGCTGCTGATAGTCTTGTAGAGGTAAAAGGAAAGAGGCTGAAGTCCAGGGGTACTAGCTCTCTTTTGGTTAGTGTTTGCATGGCATATCTGGATATAAACTCAAGTTAATTATTAATCACAGTAAGTGAAAAATAAACAATTCCAATTAAGAGAAAAAGATCATAGATTGAATTTTTTTTAATTATATGCTATAATAGACATACCTAAAGCAAAGATACAGAAAATGTAAAGTAAAAGAATGATAGTGATGCCATGCAACTCCAACCAAAAAACATAATATACTAATATAAAACACAGCAGATTTGAAGGCGTTCCTAGAGATTAAACAGCACATTTCATAATGATAAAAGTTTAACTCACGGACTTCCCTGGTGGCACAGTGGTTAAGAATCCGCCTGCCAACGCAGGGAACACGGGTTTGAGGCCTGGTCCAAGAAGATCCCACCTGCCGCGGAGCAAAGAAGCCGGTGCGCCACGACTACTGAGTCTGCGCTCTAGAGCCCACGAGCCACACTACGGAAGCCCGGAAGCCCGCGCAGCTAGAGCCCGTGCTCCGCAGCAAGAGAAGCCGCCGCACGGGAACCTGGCGCACCACAACGAAGAGTAGCCCCGGCTCCCTGAAACCAGAGAAAGGCCGCGTGCAGCAACGAAGACCCAGCGTAGCCAAAAATAAATAAATAAATAAATGCTCTTTAAAAAAAAAAAGTTTAACTCACCAGGAAGTATAATAACTCTAAATTGGTATACACATTACAACCTAGCCTCATAATACATAAAACAAAAATTGATGATACTACAAGGGTAATTAGACAAATCTACAATCATAATGGAAGATCCTAACATATATGTTTTAGTAAGTGTTAGAATAAACAGACAGAATATCAGTAAGAACTCAGAAAATTTGAACAATATAATTAATAAGTTTGAACAAATTGACAGACAGGGAACACTGCCCTCAATGACAATATGCATTCTTTTCAAGCATGTGTAAGTCTCGTAAAAACTGACCCTCTTCTAAACCAAAAGGCAAATTTCAATAAATTTTAACAAACTGAAAGTTATAGTATGTTTTCTGGCCAATTAAGGTAAAATAAACTTTAACAATTTTTAGAAAAAAGCCCTTACCTTGGAAATTAATCAGTATACCCCCAAACCATTTATAGATTCAATACAATCTCAATTAAAATCCTAGCAGGCTTTTGCTTTATTTTGTTTTGTAGGATTTGACAAGCTGATCCTAAATGTACAATATATGAAGATAATGAAGGCCAAAATTATGCTGATATCAAGATTTATATAAAAGTACATAATTAAAACCGTGTGGTATTGGCAAAAGGATGGGTAAATAGAACTATGGAACACAATATAGAGCCAAGGAACATTTACTTATTTGTGGAGAGTTGATTTATAACAAAGATGGCATTGCAAAAGAGCAGGAAAAGGATGATCTTTTTTTTTTTTTTTTTCGGTACGCTGGTCTCTCACTGTTGTGGCCTCTCCCATTGCGGCGCACAGGCTCCGGATGCGCAGGCTCAGCGGCCATGGCTCACGGGCCCAGCTGCTCCGTGGCATGTGGGATCTTCCCGGACCGGGGCACGAACCCGTGTTCCCTGCATCAGCAGGCGGACTCCCAACCACTGTGCCACCAGGGAAGCCCAAGAATGACCTTTTTAACAATTTGTTCTGAGACAAATGAATGCCTTTGTGGGGAAAAATAAAAATTGACCTTCACCTCATACCATGTACAAAAATATGAAAGGCAAATTATACTAGCTTCTATAAGATAATATTAGAGAATACATTTATGACATTGGGGTAGAGAAAGACCTCTTAAACAGAACCGAAAAACCATAAAAGAAAGGGCTGATAAATTGGACTACAGTAAATCTAACCATAAAAGATCATGAAAGAAAGGATTCATAAGATGGACTACATTAAATTCAAAACGTCTGTTTTTCAAAAGACACCACAAAGAGAGTGAGAAGGCAAGCCACAAACTCGGAAGATAACTACAGTAAATACAGTGAGCAACAGACTCAGATTCACAACAAATTAATGAGAAAAAGTCAATGCAATAGTAATATGCACAAGAGACTTAGATAAGTGCTTCACTACAAAGGATATCTAAGTGGCCTGTAAATATGAAGCATTCAACATCATAAGTAATGAGGGGAATGGAAATGATAGTCACCATGAGATACCACAACCTCCCATATAAGAATGTCTGATAATATCCATGTTTGAAAGTATGCAGAACACTGGGAATACTAACACTGATGGCAGGAGTAATGTTAATAGAAATAATATGGAAAACAGCTTAGAATTATCTTTTAAATTTGAAGATATGCATACCCTGTGACCCACCTTTTCCACTCCTAGGTATATAGCCAATAATAAATGTGTGCACATGTTCTTCAAGAGACATGTTTCAGAATGTTCATGGCAATATTATTCGTAATATAAGAAAAACTGGAAACAGCACAAGTGCCTATCAATGAAAAATGATAAATTATGATATAGTCACACAATGGAATTCTATGCAACAATGAAAATGAATGAACTTCACTCAGACAATAACATGGATAATTCTTACAAACAAATCTGTTGAGATAAAGTCAGATTCAAAAGAATTTATGCCAGTTTAATTTACATAAAGTTTTTTAAATAGACAAAACTAAACTGCAGGAATTATGGACATGTGCTTGAGTCCAGCTATAAAGAAAAGCAAAGAAATGATTTTATTAGCCAGGACATTAATTAACGTTAGGAGGGATAGAGGGGGCAATAATTGGGAGGGAGTATGGAAGGGGGTTTCTGGGGAGTGACAGTGTACTATTTCTTGACCTGAATTGATTACATGGATGCTCATTTTGCAATAAATCATTAAGCTATATTTTTATTTTGTGTACTATTCTGTATGTGTGTTATGTTTTACAATTACCAAGGATTTTTTAAACTACCTTCTGCATTAGAACTTAATTAAAATTCAAAACATTATTTTGATAGCTATCTGATATTGCAATAATGTGCTTGAAAATGAGTTTAAATTACTGACATTGCAGGGGAATATTCACCAAGAATTGAGCCAAGCAAATAACAGTAATAATAGCAAATATAATATTAATAATGGCTAAGATATATAGCACTTACTATGCGTCAGGCACTATTCCAAGCACTTTATGTATATTAACTCTTTTAATCTCATAAGTCCTATAAGACATTTAGAACAGAAATATGGGAATATATATTCACTCTTCTAATCTGAATCACAGAATTAGTATTTGTAAAGAAATACATCCCACAAGAAAAACAGCTCTGAATATAACAGCACGATTGCCACCAGGGGTATACCCTTTCCAAAAGTCACAGATCACAACAAACAAACAAAACCACCTGTCAAGGAGTTTATGCCAATAAATCAGGAAGAGATTAGATACTTTAAAAGAGATCAAGTCTGTCCATCAGTTAAGGGTGGAGCCAGTTAGGAAGCATTGTAAATAAATGAGTAAATTTAGCAGAAGATTTTTTTTTAATTCAGATTATCTAACTAATCTACCCATTTGGGGACATTTCTTCTTTTGCCTTAGAATTTTCCTCAATATTTGCACATACAATATATTCCTTCTTAATTTTTAAGATCCCAGTATAATGTTGAAGTAAGTTTTTCTTATATCAGCTAATATCCCAAATGAAATTAAGCTGACCTTGTAGGGTAGTGTAATAAGAAATAGCCATCAAATGCTCCATGGTTGGAAGGATGTGTTCAACCAAGCAGGACACAATTAAATATGTAAACACTACAGTGTCTTTAAGTTGCTAGGAAGATATTTTGATTCTTTTTAAATTCTGAGATTAAAAGCTCACTGAGAATTGTGTTTTAGTTTATGACAACTGGAAAATCCAGTCTACCATTTGATAAAATAAAATCAGTTTCCTTAGATACATAGAACAGCATGGTCAGCTAACTCGAAGTTGACTATTTCACTTTTCAATTCTGTTTGTATATGGCATAGACACCCTGCTTATTTGAATTCCCTGGCTCTCTCAACATATAAAACAACTATACCCCAATTAAAAAAAAATCTAAAAAAATAACTGCCAATGTAGGAAATAATTCCTCTTCTAACTTTGATCAAAAAAGATCAGTGTTGGGCTTCCCTGGTGGCACAGTGGTTGATAGTCTGCCTGCCGATGCAGGGGACACGGGTTCGTGCCCTGGTCCGGGAAGATCCCACATGCCTTGGAGCAGCTAAGCCGGGGCACCACAACTCCTGAGCCTGAGCTCTAGAGCCCGGGAGCCACAACTACTGAAGCCCACATGGCTAGAGTCCGTGCTCCACAACAAGTGAAGTCACCGCAATGAGAAGCCCACGCACCGCAATGAAGAGTAGCCCCCGCTCGCTGCAACTAGAGAAAGCCCACACGCAGCAATGAAGACCAAATGCAGCCAAAAATAAATAAATAATTTTTTTTTTTAAAGAAGGATTAATCCATTAATTCTTCAAAAAAACAAAAGATCAGTGTGGGTCTTCTGCATGGTAATGCCACTTATAGAGGCAGGATAATAAATACTCCTCAACATATGAAAAGGTTGCTTTGCTAACTTTGACTAAAAAGTTAATTAGAGAACAGTTCTGTTTCACCTGAATTTATTGAAAAAGTTTAAAACAATATTATTAAGATTAAGCTGTGGTGATGAACACACATACAAGACAAAAATTACCAGTATTTATTTTCTTAGTGAATTAAGTTATTTGCATTAGGAGATACTAATTTTCTTTTCTTTCTTTCTCTTTACAAATAGTAATACAACCATTTTTACAACATAAATATTACAGTGATATAGTAAAAACTATTTTTTAATGTTGACAGCATATTGAATTATATATCTTTCACAATCAGGATGCTGTATGGAATGACCCAAATTTTTAATAAATTAATAGACTTAATTTAAATAGGAAGGTTTAGGAAACAATCCTGAGTGTGGATTCATCAATTCAACACTGAGTTATCTTTTGGTAAACCCTGCTATATATTTTCAATTAAACTTTTATTTTGAGATAAATGTAGATCACATGCAGTTGTAAGTAATAAGGAGATCTCATATAACACACACTTTGCCCCAGTGGTACCATCTTGCAAAACTGTAGTACAATATCACTGCCAGGACAGTAACATTCATATAATCAAGATGCAAGCCATTTCCATTACCACAAGGATTTCTCCTGTTGCCCTTGTATAGCCACACCCACTTCCCCTCTGCCCTTCCCCCATGCTAAACCACTGCAACTACTGTTCTATTCACCTCTATAATTCTGTCATTCAAGAACCTACATACCTCAGAGATATTGTGGGTTCAGTTCCAGACTATGCAATAAAGCAGATATCACAATAAAGCAAGTCACACTAATTTTTGGTTTCCCAGTGCATGTAAAATTATGTTTACACTATACTGTGGTCTATTAGGTGTGCAATAGTACAATGTCTAAAAAAATGTAATACCAAAGATCACAGATCACCATAACAAGTACAATAATAATGAAAAAGTTTGAAATATTGCAAGGATTACCAAAATATGACAGAGACACAAAGTGAGCAAATAATGTTGGAAAAAATGGCATCGATAGACTTGCTCGATGCACTTGCCACAAACCTTCAATCTGTAAAAAAACAAAAAAACAAAAAAAAACACAGTGTCTGCAAAGCTCAGTAAAAAAAGTACAATAAAACTAGGCATGCCTGTGATTGGAATCATACTGTTCATAACCTTTTGGGACTGGCTTTCTCACTCAGCATAATTCTCTGAAGATTCATCTAAGTTGTTGCATATATCAGTAGTTTGTTCTCTTTATTGTTGAGTAGTATGGTATAGATGTACCACAGTATGTTTAACCATTCACCTGTTGAAGGACATCTGGGTTTTCCCTAGTTTTTGGCTATTACACATAAAGCTGCTATAAACATCATGCACAGGTTTCTGTGTGAATGAAAGTTTTTATTTCTCTGGGATAAATGCCCAGAAGTGCAATCACTGGGCTATATTATAGTTGGACGTTTAGTTTTTTAAGAAAGTGCCAAAGTGTTTTCCAAAGTGGCTGTACCATTTTACATTCCCACCAGCAATGTATGTGTTCCAGTTTCTCTGCATCCTTGCCAGCATTTGGTGAACCCAACTATAATTTTTAATGTCAGCACTTTGCTAGGACACAAATATTCAGGCAATGTATTTGTGCAATTCCATTTCCTTGTGAGATGATTTGTTCAATTATAGAAAAATAAAAGATGGCCAGTTACAAAAAATTAAGAATAAAAATTGAAAATAATAAAATTGAAAACAATAAATTAGGTAACAACTACACATACTATATTACTTCATATGGTCCTCTAACGTAACTTTTATGAGTCAATGACTTATTCTCCATAAAAAAAAGCTCTTGACAAGCTCATCTTCACCAACCATATCTTAAGCTTACAGCTTTACCAACAGTTTGTTGTGTTTTTTGAGTAAAAATTCAGTCAAAAGAAATCAACATATAACATGAATAGATGGATAAAAACAGAGTGTTATCACATGCATTCAGTTAGTTTTCTTTTTCTTTCTCTCTCTCTCTCTTCTTTCTTTCTTTCATTTTGCAGATTTATTTTCTCTTTGCTTCAGATTATTCATCTAAACCAGTGCTACTTCTCAAACACAGTTGTCCACAGAAGTGTTGCTAATCATTTGAAAAGACTCAGGGAAAAAAAATGTCATAATCCATCTAGACCCAACTCACTATCTTAAGAAATCCATAGGATTATACGCGTATTCAGTTATTTTGGGAGTTAAACCCAGGCTTAGGTATAATAAAAGCTTGCTAAAATGTCTTTTGTCCTTTACTGGAACACAGAGTCTCACATGCAAAACAGAGAAGCAGGAAGCAATCACAAGAGGAAAGATAACACTACAAACTGAGAATAACCAGAACTTGTTCTCTTGTGTTTTGAGTTAGCTTCTGCTTTCCATACCTTGAGAGGCATCAAATTAAAAGAATGTGACTCGAAACCACAAAAAAAAAAGTAACTACATAGATTTACAGGCATGCTCATAAGTCCATGTAGTTGCACAGCTCCAGGCAGAAGGTTTATGTTCATTTAAGAGTGGAAAATTTTCAAGTTCTTCCAGAAGCACCATCTGTTTCTACTGGCTGGTCTCAGTTTGAATTATTTATTACAGTAATCTCAGATTTATCAGGTTAACCTTTGGATTGCCTCCTAAAACTAACTGTGGAATATGTAGAATTTTTTGAGTAATATAGTAGAATATAAGAATTTTACCATCTTATCGAAAGAAACTTAAGGTCTTCATCATAACAAAAATAACCAAAAAAAATTATATAGTTTATTACATTTAATGGGTTTGACCCATACAGACAACACAATTAGTCCACAAGATGGCGCTAAGGTAATTAAAATTTTTAAAGAATTATTTGGTACTATCTTAAATAACTTAAATAAAAATTTCCCACCACAGTTACCATAAGATATCTGTCTTATCAGTCTGTTAATGAGAAATGGAAAAAAAACAGAGTTCCCAAAATCAAAGCCAGGACTTTAAAAGCTGACAAACAGCTTTCTATGATTCTTTATGATCTGATAAGTCTCAGAATCTTAAGAAAAATATAAGTGACTTCTTACAAGTAAAGTTGAAGATAAACGGCATGCTATGAAAGGATTAAATATAGAAACATTGGGGAAAATGCATTTCAAAAAGACAGCAAAGCTTTCCCTAGTGCAAAGTTACATTAATCTCGATAAGAGGTTTTTTTAAGAAATGGAAAGAGAAAATACAATTTTTCTCATATTTAAGAACTCCACCTATACATTCTTGGGTTTTGTAGACTGCGACAACAAACCTTCAGTTAAAAATAGACAAATTTAGAAAAAGGAGCTAAGAACCTAATTACGACACCAAATTGACCAATTTCCGCCTTCTTGAACTAAGTCACAAAACTGGTTGCCTGCAGGCCACTAACACAGCCAGTCTAGTTCAGCTGCATTTTCTCAAGCTCTAGCTTCAAGACAGCTCCTAACTGGCTGATGGCGTTAGAGAGCGGTGGAGGGTACAGGTTGCAGTTCCTTCTAAATGAAGGTATCAGCTTTTCTTTCTCAATTTATTCTGGTTTTGTTGAGGCTGTATATTTTGGTATAAGCTTTTCCCACACTCATACCAATTCTTTTTTACTAGTATTTGGGACCAGCAAGAACTGAGAAGCAATTATTTCTCACTTTTCTTTGTCTGAAAGTCACTTCAGCGATTACTAGCCATTTGTAATAGTGTGGATAAATTTTTAAGTTTGTTAGCACAAAGTTACACATGAAAGTAAAATGGAGTACTAGTGGTTTTTGAAAGCATAAAAAGCAACTTAGAAAAGAAGTCCAAGTCCTATAAGATCAGTTTTATTCTTAATGGGAAACATTTCAGAGTATGAGTCATGTGCAACTTAGCTAGGAGTTTTAAACCTTTAAATCTTAATCCTTTGAATCTTTATGGAAGAGAGTCCCTAAATGAAAAGCATTCCATACCTAACTCCTAAATGGTCTCTTTCAGATTAAAGTATAGCATCAATTACATGTGGCCATATTGAAAGTCTGTATTACAGAGTAAAATTTTTTAAATTCATTTCTTAATTACCAAATTAATAGTCAATGGAGGGACAAACATATCTCTCTGGGTTCACCTTCAGTTTGATGGCCCTTTAGTAATATTTCTAGCCATAAGGAAGAGGAAATAATTGCAGTGTAGCCTTTCTATCTTTATTTCTTAGTTCAATAAACACTACTGAATCCCTAGGATATGTTGAAAACAAGTGAAGCCAGACACGAAACATGAGCCCAGAGTCTACTGCCCCAACACTGATGGCTGAAGAACAGCCCGGCCAAGAGCACCGGCTGAAAAAGATAGAGAAAGATGGACAAGAACACTCAAATGTAGTTAAATATAAAAGACACTGTGGATCTGAGGTATTGTATATTCGAGGGTGAATAAGACAACATCCTTGTCTTCAAAGACTTCATAACCTAGTTGAGAAATAGACATTTATACAAATAATTACAATGGCTCCTCTAATTGTACAGCTCATTACACTGCAAGGAAGTAGATATGACATGCAGTGGATGTGAGATCCTCACTGCATGTCTACTACACTCAAACAAGAGCTGTTCAGAACTGTTTGTCAAGCATTGCCTGAACATGGTAGGTAAAAACAAAGTATGAGATCCTTAAAATGTCCTTATACTCAAGTTGCTGTCTTTCGAGCTTAGGCCAGAAAACTAACATACAAAGAACACTGGACAGAGCCCTGGCAAAGATGTAAATTCAACTGATATTTTAATCCAGCAATTGTAAAACCTATCTCTGTGTTTCATTTTCAACATTCCCAACCCTGTAGAATTCACAAACAATAAAAGATCTTGCATCATGATCACACATACAAAAATATTGGATAACAGTGAGTGTTAATCTAACACTGACTGTAAATTATAGATTGCTCATAAAGGTGAAAATCTGTTTAAGCAGCAGTAGTCTAAGAAGAACGTTTGGAAGAGACACAATTTAGCTGTTAACCTCTCTGCTCTACTGAAGCTGCACTTTCCAGGGTCTACAATGAGTTCTTAACTGAAGGTTCAAACAATTTTCTGGTTTACATCATGCTTTTCCTTTTGTTATGTCATTCTTTCTCTACCTCCTCACCATACCCAGCCAGACTGCAAGCCCTTTAGCTACCACCACAGTGTCTCTCACATCCTTCCGTTCTTTTCCAATCTCATTTTCCTGTATTACTGGCAGGATACAGAGTCCTCACCTTTTATTATAAGAGCAACGGGAAGTGGGCTTCCCTGGTGGCGCAGTGGTTGAGAGTCCGCCTGCCAATGCAGGGGAGACAGGTTCATGCCCCGGTCCGGGAAGATCCCACATGCCGCGGAGCGGCTGGGCCCATGAGCCAGGGCCGCTGAGCCTGCGCGTCCGGAGCCTGTGCTCCGCAACGGGAGAGGCCACAACAGTGAGAGGACCCGCGTACCACAAAAAAAAAAAAAAAAAAAGAGCAAAGGGAAGAAATCACCTGATTCTCTGCCCAGTGGGAGCCAAAACAGTAACATATGACCTATTCCCAGCCAATCATATGCTTCCACTTTGAACCTTGGAGGAATGACAAACAGAAACACGTTCTAATCATGACTTCTTATCTCAAGAATGCATCAGAGATGCCTATTAAGGTATTTCCTGTTAAGTATAAATTTTGGGGGCTGATAGTTCAGATTTTCCAGATCTTTCTTGTCTGTAATTAGACTAATTAAGTAAGAGCTGGAATTAGAGTTCAATGTCAGGTCAGTCCAACAAAAAACCCGTGTTCTGCCCATATATCCCACTGTCTTTTTTTTTTTTTTTAGCGGTACGCAGGCCTCACTGTTGTGGCCTCCCCTGTTGCAGAGCACAGGCTCCAGACGCGCAGGCTCAGCGGTCATGGTTCACGAGCCCAGCCACTCCGCGGGACGTGGGATCTTCCTGCATCGGGGCACGAACCCACGTCCCCTGCATCGGCAGGCAGACTCTCAACCACTGCGCCACCAGGGAAGCCCCCACTGTCTTTTTGACAGATGTTACCTGTGGCATCTAATGAGTGAATCAGACAAAAAGAATTAGTGAGTTGGGCAGATGTGTTTTTATTTTACCCTACAATCCAGGGAACTGATATAGTCACAAGATCTGTCTTTTAAATTTTCTAAACATGCCTTTCAAATGAGAATTTACTCTTTCATTGTGAAGGTGTCATGGCAACTTTTAACATTAAGAAGCCGTTTCTTTTCCTCTTCTTTACGGAAAACAAGCAACTAAAAAAATCAACAACAGTGAAGAAATAGTGTACTTCTCTAACTGGTTTCATAAAATTGATTTTGGTTTTTTACAAAAGTCTTTAAATCCCAAAGTAATAAATGGTATATATATGGTATACGTGTACAAATGTCTTAATTGAACAGTTTTATTGAAAATTCACGACTAATTGATTAAAGAATAAGAAAGAAATAAACGTAGAAACAGCATTGAAAAAGATGTTTAGAGAATGGTGACAGTCATTTCTAATCCCAAACCACAAAATTTCCAGTTCAATTCAATCAGGGGAATATAAAAATATACATTACAATTGGCAGGTAAATCCTTGAGTGTGCCTCTGATCTGAGACATCATTCTTGCAAATAGAGGAGAACAATGAAACTAGAGATAAAGAATACAGGGCTATATCTAGGTGGCTCATATCTTAAGTTAATGGTGGTATAAATAAAATAACTATAGGGCTTCTCTGGTGGTGCAGTGGTTGAGAATCTGCCTGCTAATGCAGGGGACATGGGTTCGAGCCCTTGTCTGGGAAGATCCCACATGCGGCGGAGCAACTAGGCCCGTGAGCCACAACTACTGAGCCTGCGCATCTGGAGCCTGTGCTCCGCAACAAGAGAGGCCGTGATAGTGAGAGGCCCGCGCACTGCGATGAAGAGTGGCCCCCGCTTGCCACTACTAGAGAAAGCCCTCACACAGAAATGAAGACCCAACACAGCAAAAATTAATTAATTAATTAATAAAAACTCCTACCCCCAACATCTTCTTAAAAAATAATAATAATAATAATAACTATAACTCACCACTTATAGGTCCTTTTAGTCTTTTATTAGCCTTTGTTTAAGATCCTGATTCTAGATCCAATATTAGCAATTAAGGAATGAATAATTTAGCTGGTGACTTTAAAAATAATATTTTTTCATGAAAAAAATCTCCCATTAATAGAGAGTGATTATAGAGCACTAGAAGTTAAGACAGATTATGGATAGAAAGAGACAGATAGATGATAGAAAATGATCGCTAGGTAGCTGTTCAGATAAATTGAAAGCTTACTGGTATGGTGTTAAAAATAACACTAATTTTCCTGGGCATAGTTTCCACTATATAAACATTAGTAAAACTTGAAAAATGTTTCAATACATAATTTCTGCAATTTATCTCAAGGAAACAGAAAACCCCTGAATGGTCCCCAGTGTAAGAAGAGTTTAAGTCATGTCATTTCTTATTAAGTCTGTACAAAGCACTTGTCAGTAGCATTAATACACCTACACTAGTAATTAGTGGTATTGGTTTGCAATACTCCAGGATTTCTCTACTAATCTTGAAGGATGTCATGAAATTATCAAAACAAAATTAACACCCTTAATTAAAAATATATATATATATATCTTAAGACTCTGCAAAAGAAAGCAGGGAATATAACCAAATAAATAATAAAATATTGCACTCCAAAATTGCAGGAAATCAACATTTTTTACGTATCACAGCTAAGCAACTTGATGGCTGCAAGGCAGGGACATTCCCCCTTGAATCTAGAGAAAGACCATTTGCTTGATACTACAGCGCCATCCAGTGGCAGTTAATACTAACCTGACCAGGAGGACTCCAGCCAAAGAAGAGCAAAGGAAAGAACAAAGACGTTCACAGTGGGGAAGGGGCTTCTGCAAATGGTCAGGTTCCAATCACACTAGAACTGCCTTGGACCAACATGCATTATCTCAGACTGTTCAGAGAGTCTCAAAGCTGCAAGACCATTTAAAATGAGGAAATTAAATCATTCGAGACACCACAGTTATGTCTACGATGTGTAAAGAATCTGGTGGAAAGTGAAAAATTAGGTCAACTATCCAGATATTTGACTCTCCATAAATAAGAACCCTGGGACTGACTTTTCCACTGTATATTCTTGGGTAATATATGTATAATCTGAGATTAGAATGTGAGCATTTTGCTTTCATTGTGTTTTCTCTAATTGATTTCCATGACATTTCTTGTGAAACGTGGCTCTCTTGGTACATAAGTTCAACGAAAGAAGAATCTATCTGTCTGGTTCACAGCTGTATCTCAGCCTCAAAACAGTGCCTGTCCCACATTATATTCTCAATGCACATTTATTGAATTAATGAAGAAATGTGATTCCTTCAACAATGCTTTAGAGATGCAGTCTTTTACGTTCACAAATACCTTTGAGGATATGATAAAAAGCAATAAACTCTTTATCCCCAAATATGCATGTATATAATTACGCATGCAGTTTCCAGGGTTTCTTGGACTCTCTGTGACTCATGTTTATGAACCACAGGTTAAGGAGCTCTGCTCTAAAAAGAACATCAGGACCAACTTCATAATTGCGGAATTGAGATGGTCAAGGGCATGCATTAATTTTGCCTGTTTTGCTTCAGCTATCATTGTCCCAGATCCTGGTCTGAGAAATGCTGGACTTACTGATGGTGAAATTAAAACTAATGGGGGAAAAGAATCAGTTCTATTTGAAAGTTATACTAAACATCAAAAAATGTATGAGAACACGGAAAAAAAAAAAGATTATCTGTGAACATAGAACATTCAGTGTACTGTTGCCCCTTTCTATTCTTCTCAGGCATGTGCCCAACGTGATCATAATGATCAACAGGCTGAAAAGAATGAGATTCACCAGGTCCACAGGCTCTAAAGAAGGCACTCCTGGAATTTTACCCGAGTCCTGCCAAAAGGGCCAAGTCAGTGCCTAGACGTTTCCCCATAAAGCCATAATTCGGTTGTCAAAATGCCTTAACACCAAGACTCTGTCCGAGCTCTGGGCTCTAAAATCTTTATTGCACCAGCAGCTGTATAATCTCCCTTTTCTGTGACCTAGGTTTGCAACCTTTCCTTACCTTCAACTTTGTTGTAAAACATACGAATTTTCCAATGATTCTCTCCTGGAGCGTTTCTATGAGCAGACCTGGTGATGGCTCACAACCTTAGTCATCCTGGGGGGGAAATTCGAAACTGGCCTCCCCTGCCATACACGAAAGGCAGGAAGGGAACAAAGAAAGAGGCAGCCATTCTGAATTGGTAGGTGGCAGCTTTGATAAGCAAGGGAACTTACTTACGAGGCTTGTCTTGGGCGGCTACAAGTAAATCTGCATACCTGCCCACCAGAACCTTAAAAGTTTATAGAGAGGCCTTAATGGGTTCAGTCACATACACTGTTCAGAGGGTTTCAACAACACTTTTCTCTCAAGACTGCATCCTTGAAGCGGCTGCTAGTATGGGAATAGTAGGCGGCCCATACATTCCAAGGACAGGGGAGGGGGTCAGGAGTCCAGCTCACAGTCAACCAGCAGTTGTGTCCTCTCGATGACCTCTTCCAACACCTGGCTATAGCCCATGACAGCCATCTACTTTAATTCAATTGAACCATTATTTATTGATACCACTTCTGACCAAGACTCTCTACTAAATATTGCAGAGATAGATAGAAAAAAAAAAAAAAAAAGATGGCCCAGCAATTCAACTCCTATGAATGTACCTGAGAAAATATAAAACATGCTCACACAAAAATTTGTTCATAACAGTATTATTCATAATATCCAAAAAGTGGAAACAACCCAAATGTCCATCAACTGATGAATGGCCAAACAAAATGTGGTATAGTCATACAATGGAATACTAATTCAGCCATTAAAAAAAAGTAAGTATTGACACATGCTAACTGAAGGAAGCCAAATACATATTGTTTGATAACATTTACATGAAATGTCCACAGGGGTAAATCCATAGAGATGAAAGTATGTTAGTGATCGCCAGAAAATGTGGCAAGGGTGGAATTAGGACTAACTGCTAATACGTACAGGATCTTTTTTGGTGGGGGTCAGTGTAAGGAGGGGAATGGAAAAGTTCTGGAATTAAACAGTGGTGATGGTTGCACAACATAGTAAATAGACTAAAAACAACTGAAGTGTACACTTTAAAATGATGAATTTTGTACTGTGTGAAGTGTATCTCAATTTTTAAAATGCTAAAAAAATTCTAGTCTTTTGGTAAGGATGGTAAATGGGACGGGACACACAGGCGGTTGGGGGAACTGGTAATATTTTACTTCTTGATTTGGGTGGTGGTTACACAGGTGTTTGTTTAAGATAATTTATTAAGCAATGTATTTATGTTTTATGTACAATTCTGAATGTATGTTATAATTCACAAGAGAAATTTTTAAAAGAAAGAAAGTAGGAGATAGTTACACACACACTTATGGTCAATTAATCTACCACAAAGGAGGCAAGAATATACGATGGAGAAAAGACAGTCTCTTCAGTAAATGGTACTGGGAAAACTGGACAACTACATGTAAAAGAATGAAATTAGAACATTTTCTAATACCATATACAAAAATAAATACAAAATAGATTAAAGACCTAAATGTAAGACCAGAAAACATAAAACTCCTATTAAAAAACAGGCAAAACACTCTTTGACATAAATTGTAGCAATATTTTCTTCAGATCTGTCTCCTGAGGCAAAGGAAACAAAAGCAATAATAACCAAATGGGACTTAATTAAACTTAAAAGCTTTTGCACAGCAAAGGAAACCACTGACAAAACAAAAAAAACCTACGGGATGGGAGAAAATATTTGCAAATGATATGACTGACAAGGGGTTAATCTCCAAAATATATAAACAGCTCATACAACTAGACATCAGAAAAACAACCTCATTTAAAAATGGGCAGGGGCTTCCCTGGTGGCACAGTGGTTGAGAATCTGCCTACCAATGCAGGGGACACGGGTTCGAGCCCTCATCTGGGAAGATCCCACATGCCGCGGAGCAACTTAGCCCGTGAGCCACAGCTACTGAGCCTGCGCGTCTGGAGCCTGTGCTCCGCAACAAGAGTGGCCGCGACAGTGAGAGGCCCGCGCACCGCAATGAAGAGTGGCCCCCGCTCGCCGCAACTAGAGAAAGCCCTCGCACAGAAATGAAGACCCAACATAGCCAAAAATTAATTAATTAATTTTAAAAAAAAATGGGCAGAAGACCTGAATAGACATTTTTCTAAAAAAGACATACAGATAGCCAACAGGCACATGAAAAATGCTCAACATTGTTAATCATCAGAGATATGCAAATCAAAACCACAGCGAGATATCACCTCACATCTGTCCAAATGGCTACCGTCAAAAAGAACACAAATAACAAAAGTAGAGAAAAGGAAATTCTTGTACACCGTTGATGGGAATGTAAATTGGTACAACCACTATGGAAAACAGTATAGAGGTTCCTCAAAAACTGAAAATAGAACTACCATATGATCCAGCAATTCCACTCCTGGGTATATATCAGAGAAAATGAAAACATTAATTGAAAAAGATATATGCACCCCAGTGTACATAGCATCATTATTTACAGTAGCCAAGATATGGAAGCAACCCAAGTGTCCATCAACAGACGAATGGATAACAAAGTTGTGGTATATATATACAATGGAATACTACTCAAACATAAAAAAAAGAATGAAATTTTGCCGTTTGCAACAACATGGATGGACTTGGAGGGTATTATGCTTGGTGAAATAAGTCAGACAGAGAAAGACAAATACTGTATGATATCACTTATATGTGGGATCTAAAAAATGAGACAAACTATTGAATATAACAAAAAAGAAACAGACTCACAGATATAGAGAACAAAGTAGTCATACCTGTGGGGAGAGGGGAGAGGGATGGGCAAGAGAGGGGTAGACGATTAAGAAGAACAAACTATTTACTAAGTATAAGATAAAAAACAAGGTCTTACTGTATAGCACAGGGAACTATATTCAATATCCTGTGATAAACCATAATGGAAAAGAATATGAAAAAGAATATATATATGTATAACTGAGTCACTTTGCTGTACAGCAGAAATTAACACAACATTGTAAATCAACTATACTTCAATAAATTTTTTTAAAGTTAAAAAATAAAATAAATAAGCTACAAGGATATATTGCACAGCACCAGGAATATAGTCAATATTTATAACTATAAATGGAGCATAATCTTTAAAAATTGTGAATCACTATGTTGTACACCTGAAATTTATATAATGTTGTAAATCAACTATACCTCAATTTAAAAAAATCTTATGAAGAACAGAAAAATAATGTAGGAGATAGTAAACTAATATCTATATGGTATTGTTACCAAAAAGAAATTAAAGTAACAAAATTAACATGGAATTTCATTTCTTTGGACATGGGATTAATGAATATATATTTAAGGCAGTGAATTTTTATGCTCACTGTATATATTAAAAATATATACAGTGAGCATAAAAAAAGCTTACTATAATATATTGTTATATTTCAAATAGGCATCTTAAAAGATGTGCATTGTTGGGGAAAGGATTATTTAAAACTAAAGTAAAATCAGAGAAATAATCATATACAAATAGAAAACACTGACCTTAAAATTTTACAAACAATAAAAAAGGTAATGATAACCTTCCATAAAAAGTAAAAACAATGACAAATTAATTTGTAACTAAATCAAGAGTTTTGTGGATTGTGACAAAAATCATCAGAGAACTAGATAGAATTTTGTTTGAAAAATAAACACTAAAAATTACCTGTAATATATTCAATTTGTATTCTTTGCCCACTCACTGCTCTCCTTTTTCCTTCTTTTCTCCTTCTCCTCCTCCCCCTTCTCCTATTGTCATTGCATATTAAACGGGTGCGAAAAGGGAAGCAGAATAAAGGTGAATAAAGATAAAATGAATAAAGAATTACAAGGGGAAAAATTCCCTCAATTTCACCATTTCATGACTTTAAATAATGGGTGCAACTTATAAAAGGCTCTTGTAAATCAAATTACTTTAAATGTTCTAAAAGAGCTGCATGAAAGAATACTTAAGAATGTATCCTTCTGGGGCTTCCCTGGTGGCGCAGTGGTTGAGAGTTCGCCTGCCAATGCAGGGCACACGGGTTCGTGCCCCGGTCTGGGAAGATCCCACATGCTGCGGAGCAGCTGGGCCTGTGAGCCATGGCCGCTGAGCCTGTGCGTCCGGAGCCTGTGCTCCGCAACGGGAGAGGACACAACAGTGAGAGGCTCGCGTACCGCAAAAAAGAATGTATCCTTCTAAAAACTCAAGAGTTCTATTACAGTTCAAATAAACATTTCCAAATTTTGTACCATTGGATTATTACTCTATATTGAGTTTTCTTAAAACAGGATAACATTTATAATATACTTATTATATACATTTTTTCCCATAATTGAAAAATTTTATTTTCATCTTGGATGGCAGTATAATGTAATAATTATGAACTATCACTCTCAAATCAAAATATCATTTTGTATCCTAACTACATCATCAATGAGCTGTGTGATCTGGAGCAATGTAATTAGCCTATTTGGCTTTAGTCTCCTTATTTGTAAAAAGAGGATAATAATGATATATACCTTGTTGGGTTTTCATGAGGAGTAAGTGAAATAAATATGTGGGGGGGGGTGTGCAGAGAAAAAATAAATAAAAAATGAATAATGAATTCCAAGGGGAAAAAATTCACTCAACTTCATCATTTCACAACATCAAGTAATAAGTACAATTCATAAAAGGCTCTTGTAAATCAAATTAAGTATTCGGGAAGAGTAACTGCATAAAGGAATACTTAAGAATGGTGTATCTCTCTCTGCAGAGAGAGTTTTACACAATAAAATTTCAGCACATGATAAGTAATAGTAGAACAGGTAGTAATAATATTAATTACTTGACATACTATATATCTTTCTCCAAGAAGTCTGCCATTTCTAAGAATGTATGAAAAAAGTAAATCCTTCCTACTTAAAATCCTCCTTCCAACCAAAAAGCAAACCATGATAAAGGTATCCTTTAAATCTAAACCTATTTACTTAGCTACTATGCAGCTTAACGTACCAATATATTGGAAGTTATAAATATGCAAGGCTTTGTCCATGCAGAACATCATATTTTATCTGCCAGCTACTGACATTAATAGAATTGCAAAAAAAAAGAGAGAGAAGAAAGAGGAAATTAATCCTTTTACTCCTGTATGGTAACAAAAAGCTAAAATTTAGTCTGATGGTAGACCCACAGAACATAGACCTCTTACTATATCTCACAGTACATGTAAAACATCATTACTTCCTGATATACCTAGTTCTGTAGTTAATTCCAAAAATCCTATATTTTCAAACAATTCTTTGTGTTTATTCTCTCAAGTGGGTACAATCTGTTTTAATCACTGAAGCCGGAGAGATTTTTTTTTTAAGAAAAAGAACCTCCTTTCCAGCCTCATTGCTGACCACTGTCCCTTTAATCGCTGAGCCTTGGCGCCCAAACCAGCTTTTCACTCCTTCTATTCAACCACCAAATATGCTGCTCCCTCTGAAATATTTTCCTCCCTGCCCTCTTCCACCCCCTCTCTTTCTTATATGCCTCCTACTCATCCTCCGAGTTTACTCATCCTCTCAGTTTAAACGTCTCTTCCTCAGGGACCAGGTTACATCCTCACATTATTATCTCACAGCACTTTATGCTTCTCCTTCATCACACTTATCACAATTGAAGTTAAGCATTTGTGCAAGTGTTTGTCTAATATTTCTTGCACCCGCTAGATTGTAAGCTTCATGAAAACAGCAAGCATAAATGTCTGAGTTGCTATTGTATCCCAACATCTAACCTGATACATGGTACTAAATAAATAAATAAGTGGAATTTCATATTTTTATTCCCTTGCAATCCCTTAAGTTAAAACTCAAGAAATTTTACGATGAATTTAAATGCCAAATAAGACACCTGATACACATGTTTAGCCTAGGACAGTGCTTGGCTCCATAAATATTTATTGCTTAATAAATATTGAGCAATAGTATATGAGTCAATACATGGCCATAAAGTTATAAAACATTTACTATAAATTGATACTATTCTTAATCTCTCCTGAGATATTGAATTTCCATAAACAAGAGGAAAACTTAAATATAAGTCCTCTCTTTTAATATCTGTGACATTTAATCAAAACATAGTTCTATAGCAATGAAACCAACATGGCCCATATCCCAGGCTTGGAATGCATGTTTGATCACATCTTATATTTTTCCACTAACTCACTCTCCCGATCTGCCTTCATTAATAGAAGGTCCATTATCTCTCTCTTGAGACCTACCCATTCCCACTCTAAGCCCAGAGGGTTACTCACTCTAAACGCCTGGCCGATGGAGAAAAGAAAGCCTCCTTGGCCCAGCACAGCTGTTGTTTCTTTCACTGCCACAAGATGTCACTGTTGAAAACCAGGTCTTCACAGTCTAACTTGCAGCAAAATCCTTTCCATCTTAGTGCCTGCCTAACTCCACCCTTGAATGTAAATTCATAGCTCTTTAATTTCCTCCTCAGATGCTCAGCCTTTTTTTGCAAAGCATGACAATTAAGCCAGAAAGACTGAGTCTAAAGGGGTTGACAACCTCAGCTATATACTATGTCATAACCAGCCCATTTGTGAGGTGCAAATCGGGGACCTCAGTTCAAACATGTCTACTTGCTTCGTTTTGCTTATCCACACTCTTTGAAAATTCACATAAAGTTTTTTACATAAAAGAGAATTTCCAGTGTCTCGTGAATAATATTGCAATACTGAGCTCATATCTGACAGAGACAACCTTCTGGAACTGAGCTACAGGTATAGTGGCCCCTCAGTATCTGCAGACACCAAAACCTGCGAAGGCTCGAGTCCATTATACAAAATGGCTTAGTATTTGCATATAACCTATGCACATCCTTCCGTTTACTTTACCTCTAGATTACTCATAATATTTAATACAATGTAAATACTTTGTACATTATTGCTGGCCTGGGGAAATTCAAGCTTTGCTTTTGGGTACTTCCTGGAACTTTCTTTCCAAATATTTTCAATCCATGGTTGGTTGAATTCTTGGATGTGAAACCTGCCTATATGTTGGGCTGACTTTACCTCCTTCCACCTCCTACATGTCTGGTTACAAGGCAAGCACTTCACCTCAGTCTTTCTCCACCCCAGATTCTTTGATATTGGCTGTTTACTGCCATTCAATTTATGATGCCTATTCTAGGCTAGGCCTTGATGATTATCCAAAGTCAACAGTCCATGTTTCCCCCCTTTTCCCACAAGTTTCCCTATGTGGACCTGCAGGTCCTTACCCGCCATCAGATGTCAGTCAAGACCACTTTTGTCATCAGAGAGGTCTCAGGGCCTTTCCTCCCAGAAGACTCACTTGACCCCCCACCCCAACCATTCAGTAACAAGCTCTGCAGACAAGGCCTGCTACATAATTGGCAAATCACAGCACAAAATAAAATTGTGGGATCTCTTGTTCAAAAATCAGGGAAAAGTATCAGTAAAAGTACTACAATATAAAACGTGTTCCTTTTTTCCACAGTCCCTTTCTCTCAGCATGTCATGGTGGGTTTTATTTGCTATTTAGTGGTGTTCACTCTTAGGCATGGGGGCACTTATATGGCAAGTACAGAACTTCACAGGTACCCGGGGCTCCTCTGTGACTCTGCACATGTGGCCCACCAGCTGCCAGGATCTGTTTCCCGGCAGCCACCAGGTGCCATGCCACAGCCAGGGGCAGGGAAGTCATCTTCCCTTCTCATGGCTCTACTGCTCCAACCCATGGTGGACAGGCAACTACCAAGGGACCACAACTTCCAAGCCAGGAGGCATGCAGTACCTGGATAGGATGTGAAAAAAAGACTCTCCCTCACTTACTGAGCTGCCAAATATACAATGGAATTGCCAGTCCAGGGCAGGGATAGCCACCACCTTGCCTTGCCTTATGGTGCTGCAAGGCACACATTGACCCTGAACTTCCCACGTTTGTTCACAAGCCACTCCTAGGGCCAAAACGTGGTGGCAGAATGCTGCCTACGGCACCTCCCAACTTCCTCCCCACCAATCCAACCTGGTTGCCAGCTCAAGAAGAGGGCAGCAGTAGTCATGGGGCACAGGCAGGGAGGGTGTGAGAGACTGGGGTGCAGACAGCCAAGAACCCATCCTGGGGAAGTGGAAGGAGGAGGGACCAGGAGTGAGAGTGAGGTGAGGCTCCAAGCCCTCAAAGCATGCTCCAAAATACAAACTCTAAGATAAAATTATTAAGAATTTCATAACAACAACGCAGACCATCAAACACGAAGTGTGGGGACCTTCTGAGCAGGGGATCCTGTGTGACCACACTGGTCCCACACCTGTGAAGCCAGCCCTACCAGCAGACCATGGAATCTAGAGAGAAGGATCTCTGTCAAGTCACAAAAAGTCTACTACACCTTTCCTCCAGGGTCATGGGTGTATACTCACTTTAAGTTTCATAACCTGGTGGGGTACTCAAGTGACTAATGTCTGAAGATGAAAATCTTGTTTCAAGGTGATTGGCTCCATCCACCTAGGCGTAGAGGTGGCTGGCATCTTCTTACAAAAATAAATAAATTCTATATCACCAAGCACCGTAGTTAAGAAAAGCAAATGCTCTAAGAAATTCAAACTTTTTGAAGAGAGTGATTAGATGATTAGTAAGATAAAATAACAACAATAACAATAATGATAAATTCATAGACAACTTCTCCATCCATAGTGTCTCAGTAGAAGAAAGGATTTCACAAGCACATCTGTGTTCATTAAGATGTGGCTGCTGTTCTTCACTTTTAACTGAATTTGGTAGAAAAGAGAACTAATAAAAATGCATATTTTCTCAAGTCACAGAAGAGAGAAAGTTAAATATGTGATACTGTGGCTTATAATAAGAAATATATAGTTGGTCTTCATGCCTGCTTCAGGCATTGAGCTCCTAAAATCCTGGGCATTTCCTACATGAAAAGAGCGATTAAGGTGTCAATATTCATAACAAAGCCCTTTCAACCACACCTGAGTTAATGTTAATGAAGTGACTTTTGGGAAGCACCTAAGGATGGGGTCTCGTTGACAGGAGAACCATGTGATTAGAAGGTTGGAATTTTCAGTCCCATCTCCAGATCGCTGGGGAGGGGAAAGAAACTAGAGATTGAGTATAATACCAATGGCCAATGTTTTAATCAATCATGCTATGTAATGAAGTCTCTATAAAAACCCAAAACGACAGGGTTCAGAGAGCTTCCAAGTTGGTGTACCAGAATGCTTCCACATGCCGCTGTGCCAGGCCCCAAACTCTATGACGATAGAAGTTCCTTTGCTCAGGACCTCGCTCTAAGTATCTCTTCATCTAGCTGTTGATTCGTATCCTTTGATATCGTTTGTAATAAACCAGCAATCTAGTGAGTAAACTGGTTTCCTGAGTTCTATGATCTACTCTAGCGAATTAATCAAACTCAAGAAAGGGTCATGGGAATCTCTGATTTACAGCCAGTCTGTCAGAAGCATAGGTAACAACCTCGACTTGCGATTAGCATCTGAAGTGAAGGGCAGTCATGTGGGACTGAGCCATTAACATGTGGAATCTGATGCTATCTCTGGGTAGGCAGTGTCAGAATTGAGTTGAATTGTAGGATGTCCAGCTGGCATTGGAGAATTGCTTGGTGGTGTGAGGAAAACCCCTGGCCACACATTGTAATTGGTGACTAGAATCATTACATGGTATGTTTATTATGAGAAGTTATCGTCATATTGGCCAAAGTCTTCCAAAAATCATCAAGTAACAAATACTAAAACAATCAGGCTACAGCTTAGTGAAGAGGCTCAGCTTTTCTTTCTTAATTAAACGGCTCGTAAGAAGCAGAGAATCAATTTTCTTCCTTTGCCTCACCTCTTTTCTCTTTCCGTCTATGCACATTACATTATGAATATCTCTGAACTTTGCCACCTTTTCCTTTTTTCTACAACATTATTTTATCATGTTTGATAGTAAGCATATTTGACTGTGTTCCTGTTTCATAATTATATCATTTGAATTTAATGCTCGGTTAATGTCAACTTGGAGATTATGATAGTTTCATTAAACATATTTTATGCTATAGTATGTGTTGGTCACTGGTTAAGGCTACGGCAATAAGGATACTAAAGAAACAAAAAAAATTTTAGTTTTATATGAGGTAAATCATTATGCAAACATTCAACTTTATTTTATGGTCTGTTTATATTTCATAATTCCCTTCCATGATGTCAATGGTTTTCATTTAAGTGTATGAATGCAACATACAATATGCAAATTGTTTTGTGTGACTGTTTCAATAACAAGAAAACAAATAAAATGAAAGTAAAAGGGGCTTTTCCGGCTGGAAGTGGGATTTCTGTGGGTGCCGAGGCTAGACTGGAAGTGGTGCTGTATAGGGAATGGAGGCCAAGGCGCACCCGCGGGTCGGCAGGCGAGGTGTGAGGCTCGTGGCACTGGGCTGGAGGTCAAGGATGCATTCCAAGACAGTTCTAAAAATATGTCACCAGCTCCAACCTTATAGTTGACCTAGCCATGGAAAACCTCATTGGAACCTCATGAGACCAGACCATACGGGCACTCTTAAAAACCCTTCCCATCAAAAAGTATCAGGAATCAGGAATGATACATACCTACCACTTCAAGAAAGTTCCTGTATCAGCCAACAGTTTAGCAAATCAGCTAGTTTCTTTGATCATCAAGCAGACGTAGTCAAACCACTGACACAAAAGAGAGTGTCTCTATGTCAGTGTTTTTCACATTATACATGTGACCCATTTAGTAGGTCGTGAAATCAATTTTGTGAGTCACGACGAACATTTTTAAAAACAAAATAAAATATAAAATATCAGAGTGCTTTGCATGAATCCTTTGCCAGAAGTATATACCTTGCAAGGAATACTAAAGTCAGTTTCAATATGTGGAAAGATATTTGATGGAGGCAATATGATGAATAGAATGTACATTGATTGCCTAAGAAATGGTTTTTCAATCATATGCCCACTGACGTCTTATTTGGTTTTCATAATAACAAAGTTGATGTGCAGTCTAGTTGTATATTACCATGACTTGCAAGTGGATATAAAGTCTGAGATGTTCCACTGAGATTCAGTTGCAAACTGCATTTTTTGGAAAGATGTCATCTAGCCTATAAATATATAGATATATATATTAGTGGCAATTATAATATTTTATTCAAAATTGCTTTTAAAATGGATCATTTCTTTTTTAAAAGAAAGAGGAATAATGAAGCGAAATATGCAGAAGCATGTTCAAGTTCTACTGCTGGATCTGGAAGTATGAATAGTGACAATATTGAGAATAATATTGACTCTAATCTGCAAACATCAACTTCGTTTGAGCCACATTTCAAAAGGAAAAAAGTAGCTGCAATACGTTATAATGAAGATTATTTTAAATACGGTTTTATCAAATGTGAAAAACCCTTTGAAAATGACAGACCTCAGTGTGTTATTTGTCATAAGATTCTTGCAAATGAAAGCTTAAAACCTTCAAAATTAAAAAGGCACTTAGAAACACAGCATGCTGAACTTATTGATAAGCCTCTTGAATATTGTCAAAGAAATAAAATAGAGGTAAAGTCATCAACACAATTTCTTAGCTGCTCTACTACTGTTAGTGAGAAAACCTTATCATCATCATATTTAGTTGCATATCATGTGGCAAAAGAGAAAATGGCTCACACAGCTGCTGAAAAAATTATTCTTCCAGCATGTTTGGACATGGTGCATACAATTTTTGATGATAAATCTGCTGATAAATTAAAAACTATTCCTAGTGATAACACAATATCTCTTCGAATTTGTACGATTGCCGAACATTTAGAGGCAATGCTTATTACTCGGTTACAGTCGGGAACAGATTTTGCAATCCAGCTTGATGATAGCACGGATACTGGAAGCCGCACAGCACTTTTAGCCTATGTCAGATATGCGTGGCAAGGCGATTTTATGGAGGATTTTTTGTGTTGTTTAAACTTAACCTCACACCTAAGTGGATTAGATGTTTTCACAGAATTAGAAAAGTACATTGTTGGTCAGTATAAATTAAACTGGAAAATCTGCAAAGGAATTACAAGTGACGGAACAGCAAACATAACTGGAAAACAGAGCAATTTAAAAATTGCTAGAAGTTACTAGTGCTGCATGGAATCATGGTTTTATACATCGTGAAGCGTTAGAATCCAGAGAGATTCCACAGAAGCTCACGGAAGTATTGAAAAAGGTAGTGAAAGTTCTTAACTTTATTAAAGGAAGCTCACTAAATAGCCGACTTTTTGAAACATTTTGTTCGGAAATTGGAGCTAATTATACCCACTCACTGTATCATACCAAAGTTCGTTGGTTGTCTCAAGGGAAAATACTAAGCAGGGTTTATGAACTCAGGAATGAGATCCACGTTTTTCTCATTGAAAAGAAATCTCATTTGGTTTTGAGGATGATATTTGGGTAACGAAACTGGCATATTTAACTGATATTTTTGGCATCCTTAATGAACTAAGTTTAAAACTACAGGGGGAAAACAGTGACATATTCCAACAGGCCGGACGTACCCAAGGATTCCAAAAGAGATTATTGTGGCAAGCGAGTCTTAAAAGCAACCGTCCTAGCTACTACACGTTTCCAAGGTTTTTGCAGCACATTGAAGAGAATGTTAGCAATGAAAACATTTGGGAAGAAATAAAACTAGAGATATTGTTGCATCTCACTTCTCTCTGTCAAACCTTTAACCATTTATCCCCAGAAGAGAAATTTGAAACATTAAGACAAAATTGTTGGGTAAAAGATCCATTTGCTTTTCGAAACCCAGAATCAATAATTGAGTTAAACTTGGTGCCTGAAGAAGAAAATGAATTACTGCAGCTCAGTTCTTCATATACATTGAAGAATGATTATGAAACATTAAGTTTATCAGCATTTTGGATTAAGATAAAGGAAGACTTTCCTTTTATAAGTCGAAAGAGTGTCCTGCTATTACTACCATTCACAACAACTAGTTTGTGTGAACTAGGGTTTTCAGCCTTAACCCAGTTAAAAGCAAAGGAAAGGAATGGATTAAATGGTGCAGCAGATGTACGAGTAGCATTATCCTCCTGTGTTCCAGACTGGAATGAACTTATGAACAGGCAAGCACACCTACCACGTTAAATAAAACTTTTTTTTTTTCAATTGGAGTATAGTTACTTTACAATGTCATATAAATAAATCTTACCTGGTTTTTATTTTTGCATTTCTTATTTTGTGATTTTTTTTATATGTTGTATTTAAATGTTAATATAGCACTGTATGTGATACCTTTATTTTTATTTTGTTATGTTTTAATACTAATAAAATCATAATATAATTTTTTTAAAAAGAAAGTAAAAAATTTGCCATCTACAACTTCAAAGGAATATTATCATATCAATATGCTTAATCTAATTAGTGCATAACTATGTGATTCTCTGCCTCTTTATTACTTTTTTACCTCTGGAGTAAAAATTCTTTTTAAAATCCTAGCTTCAAAGAGCTTTAATATGTCTTCCATTCTAGGAGCTTCAGTGTACTTCAGTAAGTCTGTCTTACATCCTCAATTCCAATGGCTTCAATACACTTGAGTAAATCTCTCCCACAGCCCCACTTTGAACCTTGTCTTCAACTCCAACATTTAACCTAAAAATACCTCTCTCTGACTAAAGTTTCTATCACGCCAGCTCTCTCTTTCCTACACCCCACATTTAGACTTGGACTACATGCCACTGATTCCTCCAATGATCCATGCTGGCCTCATGTCCTTCCCTGTCTAACTGAGACACTGTGGTTTACCACTTGATGTATCATCTCTCTCCAAGTTTACCTCCCTAGACCTCTGCCCAGTTTCACAAGAACTTCAACACAATTTATTAAATTTTTTTGTTGGTCTTCTCCCTCATTATTCACTTAACATTCACCTCGAGTTCCCAATCTGACTCTAACCTCAATCTCAGCAGATGGTCTTGTCTTAAACACCACTGCATAAATTGTTAAGTCTCAACAACTTTCCTCCCTTCGTCCGTGCTCAGAGAAAAAAACATGCCTCCATTCCTTCACAATCAATTCTCTACCGTTTCGTCATCTCATGCCTCCCCAATCTTCTACTACCTTGGAGACCTTGCCCTATTTCTATCTCTCCTATAGGTTCAACCTCACTCTCTCTACTAAATCCTTCCTTTCAGATTATAAGCATGCCCACCTTTCATCTATTTTTTTTAAAAGCACAATAAAGAAACATCTTCTGATGCCATAGTGGCTCACTCTCATCTCTACCTACTATATGAGTTTACATTTCACATCATATTTTTCCCACCTTACCCTCACCCTATCTCCCTTCAGCCAGTTAAACTCAACTCACATTTTGGGCATCAGTACATGTATCATTTCCTTGGGGAAATCATTCTTGCTGCCCAAGACGGATCAACGTCCTTTGTCAAACACGTTCAATAATCTGTGTTCCCTTCCTTCAGAGATTTATCCCAATTTGTAATTATATGTAATTACCATGATTCATTTATTAATTTTTCTCTCCACTACTCTTAAAGCTTTGGGAGAGGAGGCACTATGTCTGTCTTTGATCAACAATGTCCCTTCAGTGTATTACATAGATCCTAGAACATATTTGGTGTTCAATAAATGTTTGTAAATGAATGAATAGGTTCATTGATTATTTCTCCTAGATACATCTTTTAAAAGTTTATTGTAGCTCTTAAATCTAGACAAACAAATATGAGTCTTTTAGGAAAAATAAAACACCTACTTTTTTTTTCATAGTAGTGATGCTAAAAGGGGGAAAGCGGGAGGAAGCAAGATGGCAGAGTAGAAGGATGTGCTCTCACTCCCTCTTGCAAGAACACCAGAATCACAACCAGCTGCTGGACAATCATCGATAGGAAGACACTGGAACTCGCCAAAAAAAATACCCCACATCCAAAGACAAAGGAGAAGCCACAATGAGATGGTAGGAGCAGCACAATCACAGTAAAATCAAATCCCATAACTGCTGGGTGGGTGACTCACAAACTGGAGAACACTTATACCACAGAAGTCCACCTACTGGAGTGAAGATTCTGAGCCCCATGTCAGGTTCCCAACCTGGGGATCCGGCAAAGGAAGGATGAATTCCTAAAGGATCAGACTTTGAAAGCTAGTGGGATTTGATTGCAGGACTCTGACAGGACTGGGGGAAATAGAGAGTCCACTCTTGGAAGGCACACACAAAGTAGTGTGAGCATTGGGACCCAAGGGAAAGACCGGTGACCCCAGGGTAGACTGAACCAGACCTACCTGCTAATGTTGGAGGGTCTCCTGTAGAGGTGGGTGGTGGCTGTGGCTCACCATGGGGACAAGGACACTGGCAGCAGAAGTTCTGGGAAGTACTCCTTGGCGTGAGCCCTCCCAGAGTCCACCAATAGCCCCACCAAAGAGCGCATGTAGGGTCCAGTGTTGGGTTGCCTCAGGCCAAACAACCAACAGGGAGGGAACCCAGCCCCATCTATCAGCAGTCAAGTGGATTAAAGTTTTACTGAGCTCTGCCCACCAGAGAAACAGTCAGCTGTACCCACCACCAGTCCCTCCCATCAGGAAACTTGCACATGCCTCTTAGATAGCCTCATCCACCAGAGGGCAGACAGCAGAAGCGAGAAGAATCAAAATCCTGCAGCCTGTGGAACAAAAACCACATTCACAAAAAGATAGACAAGATGAAAAGGCAGAGGGCTATGTACCAGACGAAGGAACAAGATAAAACCCCAGAAAAACAACTAAATGAAATGGAGATAGGCAACCTTCAAGAAAAAGAATTCAGAATAATGATAGTGAAGATGATCCAGGACCTCGGAAAAAGAATGGATGTAAAGATAAAGAAGATGCAAAAAATGTTTAAAAAAGACCTAGAAGAATTAAAGAACAAACAAACAGAGATGCACAATACAATAACTGAAATGAAAACTACACTACAAGGAATCAATAGCAGAATAACTGAGGCAGAAGAACAGATAAGTGACCTGGAAGACAGAATGGTGGAATTCACTGCTGTGGAACAGAATAAAAAAGAATGAAAAGAAATGAAGACAGCCTAAGAGACCTCTGGGACAACATTAAACGCAACAACATTCACATTATAGGGGGTCTCAGAAGGAGAAGAGAGAGAAAGGACCCAAGAAAATATTTGAAGAGATTATAGTCGAAAACTTCCCTAACATGGGAAAGGAAATAGCTATGCAAGTCCAGGAAGTGCAGAGAGTCCCATACAGGATAAACCCAAGGAGAAACACGCCAAGAAACACAATAATCAAACTGGCAAAAATTAAAGACAAAGAAAAATTATTGAAAGCAGCAAGGGAAAAACGACAAATAACAAACAATGGAACTCCCATAAGGTTAACAGCTGATTTCTCAGCAGAAACTCTACAAACCAGAAAGGAGTGGCATGATATACTTAAAGTGATAAAAGGGACAAACCTACAACCAAGATTACTCTACCTGGCAAGGATCTCATTCAGATTCGATGGAGAAATCAAAAGCTTTACACACAAGCAAAAGCTAATGGAATTCAGCACCAGCAAACCAGCTCTACAACAAACGCTAAAGGAACTTCTCTATGTGGGAAACACAAGAGAAGAAAAGGACCTACAAAAACAAAAACAAAACAATTAAGAAAATGGTCATAGGAACATACATATCGATAATTACCTTAAACGTGAATGGATTAAATGCTCCAACCAAAAGACACAGACTTGCTGAATGGATACAAAAACAAGACCCATCTATATGCTGTCTACAAGAGACCCACTTCAGACCTAGGGACACATACAGACTGAAAGTGAGGGGATGGAAAAAGATATTCCATGCAAATGGAAATCAAAAGAAAGCTGGAGTAGCAATACTCATATCAGATAAAATGGGCTTTAAAATAAAGAATCTTACAAGAGACAAGGAAGGACACTACATAATGATGAGGGGATCAATCCAAGAAGAAGATATAACAATTAAAATTTTTATGCACCCAACATAGGAGCACCTCAATACATAAGGCAACGGCTAACAGCTATAAAAGAGGAAATTGACAGTAATACAGTAATAGTGGGGGACTTTAACACCTCACTTACACCAATGGACAGATCATCCAAAATGAAAATAAATAAGGAAACTGAAGCTTTAAATGACACAATAGACCAGGTAGATTGAATTGATAATTATAGGATGTTCCATCCAAAAACAGCAGATTACACTTTCTTCTCAAGTGCGCATGGAACATTCTCCAGGATAGATCACATCTTGGGTTACAAATCAAGCCTCAGTAAATTTAAGAAAACTGAAATCATATCAAGCATCTTTTCTGACCACAACACTATGAGATTAGAAATTAATCACAGGGAAAACAAAAGTAAAAAACACAAACACATGGAGGCTAAACAATACATTACTAAATAACCAAGAGATCACTGAAGAAATCAAAGAGGAAATCAAAAAATACCTAGAGACAAGTGACAATGAAAACATGACGATCCATAACCTATGGGACGCAGCAAAAGCAGTTCTAAGAGGGAAGTTTACAGCTATACAGTCCTACCACAAGAAAGAAGAAAAATCTCAAATAAAAAATCTAACCTTACACCTAAAGGAACTAGAGAAAGAAGAACAAACAAAATCCAAAGTTAGCAGAAGGAAAGAAATCATAAAGATGAGAGCAGAAATAAATGAAATAGAAACAAAGAAAACAATAGCAAAGATCAATAAAACTAAAACCTGGTTCTTTGAGAAGATAAACAAAATTGCTAAACCATTAGCCAGACTTATCAAGAAAAAGAGGGAGAGGACTCAAATCAATAAAATTAGAAATGAAAAAGGAGAAGCTACAATGGACACCGCAGAAATACAAAGCATCCTAAGAGACTACTACAAGCAACTCTATGCCAATAAAATGGACAACCTGGAAGAAATGGACAAATTCTTAAAAAGGTATAACCTTCCAAGACTGAACCAAGAAGAAATAGAAAATATGAACAGACCAATTACAAGTAATGCAATTGAAACTGTGATTAAAAATCTTCCAACAAACAAAAGCCCAGAATTCGATGGGTTCACAGGTGAATTCTATCAAATATTTAGAGAAGAGTTAACACCCATCCTTCTCAAACTCTTCCAAAAATTGCAGAGGAAGGAACACTCTCAAACTCATTCTATGAGGCCACATCACCCTGATACCAAAACCAGACAAAGATATTACAAAAAAAGAATATTACAGACCAATATCACTGATGAATATAGATGCAAAAATCCTCAACAAAATACTAGCAAACAGAATCCAACAACACATTAAAAGGATCATACACCATGATCAAGTGAGATTTATCCCCGTGATGCAAGGATTTTTCATATGTGTAAATCAATCAATGTGATACACCATATTAACAAATTGAAAAATAAAAACCATACGATCATCTCAATAGATGCAGAAAAAGCTTCTGACAAAATTTAACACCCATTTATGATAAAAACTCTCCAGGGCTTCCCTGGTGGCACAGTGGTTGAGAGTCCGCCTGCTGATGCAGGGGACACAGGTTTGTGCCCCGGCCTGGGAGGATCCCACATGCCACGGAGCGGCTGGGCCCATGAGACATGGCTGCTGAGCCTGCACGTCTGGAGCCTGTGCTCCACAACAGGAGAGACCACAGCAGTGAGAGGCCCGCGTACAGCAGAAAGAAAAGAATAAAAAACCTCTCCAGAAAGTGGGCATAGAGGGAACCTACCTCAACATAATGAAGGCCATATATGACAAACCCACAGCAAACATCATTCTCAATGTTGAAAAACTGAAAGCATTTCCTCTAAGATCAGGAACAAGACAAGGATGTCCACTCTCACCACTATTATTCAACATAGTTTTGGAAGTCCTAGCCATGGCACACAGAGAAGAAAAAGAAATAAAAGGAATACAAATTGGAAAAGAAGAAGTAAAACTGTCACTGTTTGCAGATGACGTGAGACTATACATAGAGAATCCTAAACATGCCACCAGAAAACTACTACAGCTAATCAATGAATTTGGTAAAGTTGCAGGATACAAAATTAATGCACAGAAATCTCTTGCATTCCTATACACTAATGATGAAAAATCTGAAAGTGAAATTAAGGAAAAACTCCCATTTACCATTGCAACAAAAAGAATTAAATACATAGGAAAAAACCTACCTAGGGAGACAAAAGACCTGTATGTAGAAAACTATAAGACACTGATGAAAGAAATTAAAGATGACACCAACAGATGGAGTGATATACCATGTTCTTGGATGGGAAGAATCAATATTGTGAAAATGACTCTACTACACCAAGCAATCTACAGATTCAGTGTAGTCCCTATCAAATTACCAATGGCATTTTTTATGGAACTAGAACAGAAAATCTTAAAATTTGTATGGGGACACAAAAGACCCCGAATAGCCAAAGCAGTCTTGAGGGAGAAAAACGGAGCTGGAGGAATCAGACTACCTGACTTCAGTCTATACTACAAAGCTACAGTAATCAAGACAATATGGTACTGGCACAAAAACAGAAACATAGATCAATGGAACAAGATAGAAAGCCCAGAGATAAACCCACACACCTATGGTCAACTAATCTATGACAAAGGAGGCAAGGATAGACAATGGAGAAAAGACAGTCTCTTCAATAAGTGGTGCTGGGAAAACTGGACAGCTACATGTAAAAGAATGAAATTAGAACACTCCCTAACACCATACACAAAAATAAACTCAAAATGGATTAGAGATCTAAATGTAAGACTGGACACTATAAAATTCTTAGAGGAAAACATAGGAAGAACACTCTTTGACATACATCACAGCAAGATCTTTTTTGATCCACCTCCTAGAGTAATGGAAATAAAAACAGAAATAAACAAATGGGACCTAGTGAATCTTCAAAGCTTTTGCACAGCAAAGGAAACCATAAACAAGTCCAAAAGACAACCCTCAGAATGGTAGAAAACATTTGCAAACGAATCAATGGATAAAGGATTAATCTCCAAAGTATATAAACAGTTCATGCAGCTCAAAATTAAAGAAACAAACAACCCAATCCAAACATGGGCAGAAGACCTAAATAGACATTTCTCCAAAGAAGACATACAGATGGCCAAGAAGCACATGAAAAGCTGCTCAACATCACTAATTATTAGAGAAATGCAAAGCAAAACTACAATGAGGTATCACCTCACACCAGTTAGAATGGGCATCATCAGAATATCTACAAACAACAAATGCTGGAGAGGGTGTGGAGAAAAGGGAACCCTCCTGCACTGTTGGTGGGTATGTAAATTGATACAGCCACTATGGAGAACAGTATGGAGGTTCCTTAAACAACTAAAAATAGAATTACCATATGATCCAGCAATCCCACTACTGGGCATATACCCAGAGAAAACCATAATGCAAAAAGACACATGAACCCCAATATTCGTTGCAGCACTCTTTACAATAGCCAGGTCATGGAAGCAACCTAATTGCCCATCGACAGATGAATGGATAAAGAAGATGTGGTACATATATACAATGGAATATTACTCAGCCATAAAAGGAACGAAATTGGGTCATTTGTTGAGATGTGAATGGATCTAGAGACTGTCATACAGTGTGAAGTAAGTCAGAAAGAGAAAAACAAATATCGTATATTAATACATGTATGTAGAACCTAGAAAAATGGTACAGATGAACCAGTTTGCAGGGCAGAAGTTGAGACACAGATGTAGAGAACAAATGTATGGACACCAAGGGGGGAAAGCTGTGGAGGGGTGGGGGTGGGGGTGTGATGAATTGGGCTATTGGGATTGACATGTATACACTGGTGTGCATAACATTGATGATTAATAAGAACCTGCTGTATCAAAAAATAAATTAAATAAAATTCAAAAATTAAAAAAAAAAGTAAAGGCAACCCAAATACCCCTCAAAGGATGAATGGGTAAACAAAATGTGATGCATCTATACAATGGAATATTGTTCAGCCATAAAAAGGAATGAAGTGCTGATTCATGCTACAACATCGATGAACCTCAAAAACATTATGCTAAGTGAAAGAAGCCCGACTATAAGGGCCAAGTATTATATGATTCCACTCATATGAATTATCCAGAATAGGCAAATCCCTAGAGACAAAAGGTAATTGGTTGTTGCCAGAAGCTGAGAGGGAGCAGGGGGAAGAAAGAGTGACTGCTTAATGGGTACAGGGTTTCCTTTTGGGATAACAAAAATGTTTTGGAACTAGAGATGGGTGGTGGTTGCACAACATGTGAATGTACTATATTCTACTGAATTGTAAAAAAGAATTAAAAAAATAAAAATAAATAAAAATAAAAGGGAGAAAGCATGTGTAGAGAGAGAAAAAAAGGATTGGCTTGGGAATTGGGAAACCAATTCTCTGCCTCTGTCTCCCTATTCACTGTGAGAAATAAATGTGAATTTCTTGAAGCTTATTTCTTCCACTGAAATCATCTAATTTTCAAATTATTGTCCACTAAAGCAATTAATGGGCTATTCCTAGAAGGAAACTTTGAAAAAAGTTTTATATATCTACACATATTTTGAAGTTCCTTTCACTAATCAAGCACCTATGAAACAAATGTTAATTTGACCTATTGACTTGTTTTAAAATAAGATACTATGTAACAGATCATGCATCCATGGTGACCTTCATTCCTGAATATAACTACTTTAATATGCTACAGAAAAAGTTTTCTTTAGCAGCCCAACTTCAAGTACACATTGAAACTAGGGACTTCAATACCATTTAATTTCTCTGATGAAAAGATGATGAATGTGGTGTAAAAATACGATAATAGAGTGTCTATTTCTAGTTGGAAATTTTAACAATCTATTAGTAATTAATTTTCCATGGATTTTCCATTTTTCTTTTTCCTAGAAGATACGGTTTCATTTTTTTTTTCCCAAGTAAGTTTCAAAGTGTGTCTTTTTCAATACTTTTATATTCTTATAATGCATCTTCCAACAAACTGTGTCTGCCTTGGATTTGTCTAAAATAAAGGATAAAAAATTAAAAACTAACACTTTAAAAAAATTTTATTATGAGTTTACCAAAATGAAACTCCCATCAAAGAAAACTGTATCCCTCTCCCTCTCTTATTATTTTTTTCTTTTGTGAATATTAAGTAATAGACTGGCTGGTACTCCAATAGTTCTACCACAGAATAAATTTAAGTTAAATTCCTGAGGTAGGTTTCATCTGGTACTCCTATTTCTAAAGACACCACCATGTGGAAAGATGTTCTAAACTAATAAATGTAAACCTGAAGGAAAATACATAGCTGGTCTTTAGACAAAGAGTTCAGTTGTGCTTTATGAAAGTAATGCCACTAAGCAAAAAAGAGAGAGCCCTTTTTAAAGTCCTCATAAGTAACTGTGTTAAGTCTCATATCCAGAGGACTGATATTTACTGAGATTTCCAAATGACATTTAGCAACAATGCTGACTATAAGAAAAGAGACATACCTCAGCAAAATATTTAGGTTGTAAACGTTTAGGGAATTAAAGAGCTTATAAGTGGTCATTAACACAAAGGGATGCATAGCTAAAGAAATAGAAAATGAAGCAGGAACTGTTAATGTTTTTCATAGTCAGCATATAAACCAAAGAATGTGGTTTGTAATTATCATGTATGCATAGATTTGTCTTTAAAGACACTGTGGTAAAGCCAATGTCAAAGTAAGCTCAGCGTGCTGGAACAAACACTTCTGTACACCACTGACCTACTAACAAAGGTATCGACCTCAATTTGCCTTGAAACTCTTAGCCTGTGCCAAATGAGAGTCATCTTTGAAGATTAAAACTAGGCAGCATTCACCAGTCCAGCTGATGCTCAAAACTAATATTGAGCATGGTGGTTCCTCAAAATATTAAACATAGAATTATCATATGGTTTCAGTAATTCTACTTCTGGAATTGGGTTTATACCCAAAAGAATTGAAAACAAGGACTCAAACAGATATTTGTACACCAAAGTTCATGGCAGCATAATTCACAGCAACCAAAAGGTAGAAAGAACCCAAATGTCCATTAAATGGATAAACAGAAAAACGTGGTATACACATACAATGGAATATCATTCAGCCTTAAAGGGGAAGGAAATTCTGACACATGCTACAACATGGGTGAAACTTAGACATTATGCTAAGTGAAATAAGAAGCCAGTCACAAAAGGACAGATACTACATGATTTCATTTTTATGAGGTACATAGAGCAGGCAAATTCATACAAACAGAAAGTGGAATGGTAGATGCTAGGGACTGAGAGAAAGGAATGGGAGTTGTTGTTTAATGGGTACAGAGTTTCAGTTTGGGAAGATGAAAAAGTTCTGAAGATGGACAGTGGTGGTGGATGCCAACGATATGAGTGTACTGAAATGTGACTGAATAGTACACTTAAAGATTATTAAAATGGTAAATTTTATGTTATGGATATTTTACTATTGTTTTAATCTCATATAAGAAATAGCCATATAAAATTTAGAAAATACTGATAAGCAAAAAGTTCTCATAATTTTACAAGCCTCATGTAACTACTGTTAACTGTTATTGTAGGAGGAAAAAACCCTAAAACCAATGATTATGCTAAATTGACACACCTATTCACATCCCTCAAGGAAAAACAAAAAGTGGAATAGTTTAAGCAACAGTTTTAAACCAAGTTTAAAGGATCTTAAAACTCATCTTTTACATATGGAAAAAAAGAAATAAAAAAGAGTTCCAGAGGGGTTAAGGAACCTCCTCTACTTCATAAAACTGAAAATATATCTTGACTCTTATCTAGTACTCATTAACAAAATATCTATTTTATAAATATTTTATCCTACCTGGGAAAAAGCTAACTGAGTCCTAAACAAATTAAGTCTATCCATGTAGCCAATGTGTTTCACATTTAAAGCCTTGCTGAATAGATATAAATAGTCCAAGGCTGTAGCACTTTAATAATTAGCAGATAGAAAGGAGGTGGAGAGGACCATTTAGATGACAGCAGATCTTCTATTAGGTATACAAGTACCGGAAATGATGTAAATTTGAGTCAAACATTATTGTTACTGCTTTGTGTTTTCATCTCTTTTTTCCCCGTATATATAGATTACTCATTGTCATATGGTTTCTTGAAAGCCTGAAAGTTAATCTTTAATGTGGAAAGGAAAATTGGTTAACACACTGAGAGCTTGTGCCGTGGCTCTTAATACTTCACGTGCTCTCACTGCAGTAAGAGGGAAAGAATCCACTTGATCTGGAATATGGCCCCTGGAAATTGAACTTGACTTGAGTTTTAAACAAATATACACACTTTATGTGCACTGTTCAAAATTGAGGTTTATCAAGAGTATATGTCTATTAACCACGTGCTAAAAAGAAGAGTTGGGAGGTCTTTAAAGTACACATATCTGCATTTATTACACAAACTCGATCCAACTTATTTTTGTCTGTGTGGATTCTTCCATTCACACTTCATATCCCAGAGAAAGGCTAAGTAATTTGTTACTTAAAAACAAAACAAAACAACAAATCTTGATGACACTTCTTGGTTAGGTCCCAACATTATTAAGGTATGAGAGGACAACATAGTAACCGATTCAGGAAGGGAATGTGCTCTCTTCTCAGTGACCCTTGGCCTCATTTGTGACCATGTTTCCTCCTCCCCTGAGTGCTTATCATTCCCGTGACCCGAGAGGAGAAATGATTCATCTCCTCAAAGATGAACTTTCCAGGGTGTTTATTATTTGGCATTTGTCTGACTCACACACAGAGCAGAATTTTTTATTAGTCTTCCTTTGATTTCTGTTTAATGCTTAGGTTCCCGAACATGACTTTTTTCGCCTCCCATGACTTGTACATGCATTTCCTTAGGAAGAAATGCCCTTCCTCAAACACTACTCTCCTGGTGAGCACCCTCAAGTCCAGCTTAGTAAGGAACCTCCTCTGGGAAGCTTTCCAGGTACCTCCCTCCTATCTCTCATTGGATTGATCACACACAGCCCTGTGTTACAGGGGTGTCCTGACACAGACGTCTATTGTTCCATTTATTCCACTACATTGCAATGTTCTTACACTCATAAAAGAAGAAATATGGGCTAATTTTTGTCTCTGTATTACCTGCACCTAAAACAGTGTGAAGTACTAACAGATCCCAATTAATTTTTGTTAAATGTTGATTATTTGAACTCTAAAAAGCAGTCTATTACTTTACCAGAGAAGCTGAGATTTAAATCTAGGTGTGTGTCCAAAGCCAATATTTCCTCTCCAGCATGCTATCTGTGTATCTGTTCACTAAACCCCATTTCTTCTGCCTTCTGACCACACAGCTAGATTTCATCTCCCAGCCTTATATAAGTAGAAGTGACATATGCCCCTTCAGGGTCTGGCCCCTCAAAATAAGTTCCTGCCAATCTTCTACCACTATGTCGCCTCTTGTTTGCTGGCTAGATTCAGTAGATCCAATAGAGGGATCTAAGACCCTAGAAAACGGCAGAGCCACCCGATAGAGAAAGCCTAGGATCCCAAGTCACCATGTGAAGGAGACCAGGAACACCCAAGTAGAACTATTATGTGAGCAACAAATAATTTCATCTGGCTGTAAGCTCCTAAAATTTTTGAGGCTTTTTTCAGCAGTTTGCCTATCCTGATTAATACACTTCCAGAATTGTAATTTTCATACGTTTTTTGTTTTCATTTTTTAAAGCTATATGTACACGGTGGAAATTTAAAGATATAAAAAGAATAAAGAAGAAAAATAGTTCTCATCACTCAGAGATAAACCCTGTTTTATTTTTCTTATATATCTTCCCAGTCTTCTTTCGGGGAGTGGGGGAGTGGGCCAGTGGGAGGTATAGATATAATAAAGAGAACAAAGAGATGTTATTTAAAAGATGGAAGCAGAGGTTTTCTTGAAGAGAACTTTTCATTTTGTTCCTTAATGGATTCTTTTATTGTGAAGTGATTGGCCCCAGGGCATAGTATGGAAAGCAGAAAAATGACAAATTAGATCGCTTTGCATAATAAGTAAAAGGATTTTGAGATTCCCTGGGCCATGCAGGAGCTTAAGAGAAGAGTGAAGGAGCCAAGAGGAGAAGAAAGGAAAGGAGGCTGGTGAGGAAGAGAAAGGTTCCATCAGGACAGGAGAAGGCTAGGACCTGGACCTGGGAGAGCAATACCAATGAGAACTTCCCAGCACTGGGAATTCCCAAAACACATTTAAGAATAAGAATGTCTATTATTTGGTCCTAACATTGTTGCCATGGTGTGTCCTGCTGGCCCATGATGCAAACCCCTTGCCATTTATACCCCTGAGTGTTTAATAAAGTCTCATGTCTATGAATGTTTATATGAGTTGTGTTTTAAGAAAGAAAATCAAGGGAAATGGCAAGAAGTGAGACGTAATAGAAATTACAATCTCAGAGGGGGCAGGATGTCAGAGAAAGAGATGACAAGGAAAAACTTAGCACTGGGGACTTCCCTGGTGGCGCAGTGGTTAAGAAGCCACCTGACAATGCAGGGGACACAGGTTTGAACCCTGGTCCGGGAAGATCCCACATGCCAGAACAACTAAGCCCGTGCGCCACAACTACTGAGCCTGTGGTCTAGAGCCTGCGAACCACAACTACTGAGCCCTCGTGCCACAACTACTGAAGCCCACGGGCCTAGAGCCCATGCTCTGCAACGAGAGAAGCCACCGCAATGAGAAGCCCACGCACCGCAACGAAGACTAACCCCCGCTCGCCACAACTAGAGAAAGCCTGAGCACAGCAACAAAGACCCAAAGCAGCCAAAATTAATTAATTAATTAATTAGCTAGTTAAAAAAAAACTTGAGACTGCTTCATCAAATAACATGTCATGTACATTTGCCCAATCTTTAATGTCTCTGAAAATATGCTTTTTAATGGCTGCCTGCCATTCCAGTGTATGAACGCACCATCACTTACTTAACCTTTCCCTATTTGGTGCATTTAGATCGTTTCCAGTTTTCCACTGTTAAACATACTTCCTCACGAAACACACGCATGTATAAAACCTCGGTCCAGATTTTCTGGTTTAGCCAAGGTTTTGTTTGTTGTAATGAACAAAAAGTCACTCAGATCTGCTTAAGTAGAGAAGTGCAACTTAATATAAGGATCCAGCATTACTGCACAAAACCCACAAGCTCATGTATTCAGTCTCATGAGGAACCGGTACAGGAGGTACTGCAAAATCATCAGAAATTGCCATCTCATTGCTTCTCTCAGAGGATACCCATTTTCTCTGCCTCTACCCATGTGTATGAGAGAGAGAATTTACAATTGATGTTCATATTAAATAATGTATAAAAGATACACAGTAAGTTCTAATAGCAATCTCCAATTCCTTCTAAGAAACTTCTAGATGTCATATAACTAATGTGACTAGGCTACGTTCCTTACCTGTCCTGTATCCTATACTTATGTCTCTTTTTCTCATGTGTATTCTTATTCCATGTGTTTGCAATGGGAGTCCTGTTTCTCACTTCAGGCCCAAGAGGCCCCGAAGTCTTATTCATTCACTGTTTATCAGCTCCAGAAATGGCTACTTAATACTTCCAACCCATCTGTCTCTCTCACTTGAGGGCTCTGTCCCTGTGGAATGACTGCTACATTCTCTCTGCAGAAGGCGCCTTCTTCAGTATGAGTGGTGGGGGCAGTGACAGTGGTCTGTGTCTCCTCCATAACCTCAGTCAACTTCTGCTGTCTTTGTGTCCACATTGGCATCTAACGTCTGGCAGGCTCTTGACTTCACCCCTGTTCACTACTATGGTTTTCCATTTGTGGTCCATGGAGGTGTTTACCTTGTTTTTGAGTTGGCAAGGTCCTCACAGATATCTCCTTATAAAGATTATCTATCATTGCTCTTTGAAGCAGAGAGGATGTGTTCTTAGCCTGGAAGTCCTCTTTGCTTAATTCTTCTCATCCTTGTACGTATTGACTTTCCTCAAGCACTATGACATGGGGTCTTCCCCCAGTGTCCAGAGAAGGAGGGCATGGGCTGGGCAGATACCACAAAAGATGTCTATACACATCCTTAGGATAAATTCTTAGAAGTGGGATTTTTGTTTGAAAGGTATGACACTTATAGCTTTTGATATGTATTGTAATATCACCCTTTAGAATGGTTAAATCAAGTTATGCTTCTACTAGCAGTATGAGAGAGCAGCCAGCCCTAGGCATTCTCAGGAGCTGTCACTGAAATCGGCATTTATTCAACATTACTTCTGATGAGGTCAAAATCATGCATCACCTTTCCCTTTCATCAGGGTCATGCTTCAGGGAAAGCCACACTGAGATAATAGTTTGGCACTTCCTGGATGGGGATCACAGAGTTCTCTTCCTGTCACTTTGCATCTTTGGACTACCTTCACATTCTTGCATAAACGCAACTGGGCATATGGGATGTATAATATTGTGTTTTATAATAAGAAATATGTATTTGATCTTTGTTTCTGGCATAGAACTCCTAAAACTCTTGGAATTTCCTAAATGATAAAAGTCATAAAAAGTGTTTTGATATTCACAACAAACCCCTTTTAACCACACCTGAATTTATGTTAATGAGGTGACTTTTGGAAAGCACCTAAGGATGGGGGCCCGTTGTCAGGAGAACCAACCATGTGATCAGAGGGTTGGAACTTTCAGCCCCACCCCCTGACCTTAAAGGGGAGAAGGGCTGGAGGTTGGATCAACTGCCAACACCAATGATTTCATCAATCGTGCCTATGTAATGAAGACTCCATAAAAACACAAGAGGACTGGGTTCAGAGAGATTCTGGGTTGGTAAGCATGTAGAGATTTGGGGAGAATGGCAAACCCACAGAGCCCCTTCCCACATACCTCGCCCTGTACATCTCTTCTATCTGGCTCTCCCTGAGTTATGTCCTATTATAATAAACTGGTAATATAGTCGTAAAAGGTTTCTCTGAGTTCTGTGAGCCACTCTAGCCTATTAATAGAACTCAAGGAGTGTGTCATGGGAACTTCAGATCTATAGCCGGTCGATCAGAAGCACAGGTGAAAACTTGAACTTGCGATTGGCATCTGAAGTGGAAGCAGCGGGCAGTCTTGTGAGACTGAGCCCTTAACCTGTGGGATTGGATGCTATCTCCAGGTAGGTGGTGTCAGAGTTGAATTAATTACTTGGTGGTGTTGGAAAAAACATATACCAAAGAATGCATAGTTATTATTACATAGAATCTGTGGACTAAGCATTAGTAGTTTAGTACAAATTTTACCAGAATATATGATGCTAGATCCAGGTCACATAACATTCTAAAGGCATATAGGCATATGCTTATAAATTTTTATTATTCATAATTTCTAGACTAAGCTTTCTAAAGGCTATGTTTACAACCATCCAAAGCAATTATGCTGGAATTTTAGGAGATTTTATTGAGTATAAGACACTGCCTCTGGCATTTCCTCCAACCTGGCTGGGTCTCCTCCTGGAGGGCATGGCCACATAACCCCACATTTGACCCTAAGAAGCTGGGAAGTTAGGCTCACTAAGCATACCCAGCTGATAACTCCTGTTTTGTTTTCATTTGGTTTTGGTTTGTTGGTTTTTCTTTTTTTCTGAGCATGTGTTCTTTGCATTTTTCTCAATAAATCATAATTTTATACGACTTAGGGTCAAAGGGCTCCCTTCCACCGAGCCCCCATGGGACCACCATAGTGCTTTTACACACATTGTCTCACCAAATCCTCATAGTAACACTTGAATAGATATTGTTATCCTTCCCATTTCACAAATGAGAAAGCTCAGGGTGCTCACCTTATAGAAACAACCGACATAAATTATGTAGTGGGAGTTTGTTGTTTCTGCCTCAGGCTCAGGTTCCCCGTTTGTGGTATTTGCATCCGGATTTTGTTTTGCAGCAAGTTCTTGTCAGTCCGTGGAATGCAAGTGTGTAGACTCCGCATTACCTTTGGAGGTGTCCACGTGACTCAGGCCACTCCACTGTCTTCTGGACACAGAGAATGGTTCAGGGATGGACACCATTAGGAAGGAGTAACTTCTTCCTCACTCTTGATAGTTCCCTTGTGTCTTAAGGACATTCAAATATTGTAACCAGCCCTCTTTTCCCCTTTCCTCACTCCACCCAAGGAGAGGTGAAGAGACTTACCTGATTGTTACAGTTGGGAAGAGAACACTGGACATGTTCATCTCCACAACTCCAGGTATTCTCTTAAGAGCCAGGTCTGTGAAAACAAGGGGTCTGCTTTGCCTCCCAAGGGACAGGCTGAGCCCTTACAGGGGGAAAAAAGGCTGCAAGAAAGGCTTGGGCCAATTTACTATTGTCATGGCCTGGTGGCTAATCTGCAATAGTCTCGGGTTCAGTTGTTAAACCCATTTTGTTCTCACACTAAGATAAATTTTAAGGTTTTTGGAGAAGACCTATAGTTTAATAAATCAATAAGGTGCTGAGGGCTTTGCTGGTGGTGCAGTGGTTAACAATCCGCCTGCCAAAGCAGGGGACATGGGTTCGATACCTGGCCTGGAAGGATCCTACATGCTGCGGAGCAGCTGGGCCCGCACCGCAGCTGCTGAGCCTACACTCTAGAGCCCATGCTCTGACACAACGATAATGAGAAGCCCACGCACCGCAATGAAGAGTAGCCCCCGCTTGGCTTGCCTCAGCTAGAGAAAGTCCATGCACAGCAACGAAGACCCAACACAGCCAAAAATTAAAACAAATAAATTAATTAATTTAAAGTAAAATATGCTGCTCACAAGCATATCTTCTTTTATCTCACTTTTTTTTTTTATCAGGAGGCCTGATTAAAAGCAAATCAGGGCTTCCCTGGTGGTGCAGTGGTTGAGAGTCCGCCTGACGATGCAGCGGACACGGGTTCGTGCCCCGGTCCGGGAAGATCCCACATGCCGTGGAGCAGCTGGGCCCGTGAGCCGTGGCCGCTGAGGCTTCGGGTTTGGAGCCTATGCTCCGCAACGGGAGAGGCAACAACAGTGAGAGACCTGCGTACCGCAAAAAAAAAGCAAATCAATATAGGGGGGAAAAAAGGGAAGCACCTGTACCACCACCATTAACTGCAACACTGATCACTGAAGCCAAACCCTCAGCCTTGCTGCCAATAAAGCACTGAGTGCTCCTGACCTCCTGGCATATGTCTTGTCGATTAATGCAGTTCATGGATGGATTGCCACTTCAGCTGATGTCTTGAGTTTCTGCAGCTGATAAGAGCAGTGGTTCTCAAACTTTAATGGATACAAGATACTCAGCTACTATTTGTTTTACTGGTTGCAGACTGTACCCCCAGAGATTCTGAGTCAATGAATCTGGGGTAGGAACCTTTCATTGATCACACACCCTAGATGATTCTGAGGCAGGAGGAGCTCCATGTACCTTGTTTTAAAAATAACTTGCTAGGGCTTCCCTGGTGGTGCAGTGGTTGAGACTCTGCCTGCTATTGCAGGGGACGCAGGTTTGAGCCCCGGTCTGGGAAGATGCCACATACCATGGAGCAACTAGGCCCGTGAGCCACAACTACTGAGCCTGCGCGTCTGGAGCCTGTGCTCCGCGGCAAGAGAGGCTGCGACAGTGAGAGGCCCTTGCACCGTGATGAAGAGTGGCCCCTGCTCACCACAACTGGAGAAAGCCCTCGCACAGAAACAAAGACCCGACACAACCAAAAATAAATAAATAAATATATTATAAAAATAACTTGCTATCTTACTATGTTGTAAATATCTGGTTCAGGCTGTGAATCTGACAATGTGATATGGGCTCTAATTGGGGAATAGTGGCACAAATGAGAGACTAATTTTGCTCAGTGAAAAGGAAAGGCAAGAGGAAGGTAAGAGAGACTCTCAAATATTTGACCTCTTATTTAAAAGATGAGAAGAAATTTTACAGCTAGGAAGGGGCAAGAAGAGAAAGAATGAGGAGGGAGGAAAGTGCATACAGAAGAATGACAAGTACGATAGCAAAATACTATCCTGTGGGCTTGTGGTTCCCAAATACAACAGCTGCACCAGAAATCTCCTAAGATATTTATCAAAATGCACATTCCCAGAGCCTCCAACAGACTGACTCAATAGAATCTCTTAGGCAAAGACCTGGGTATCTGGACTGGTAACAAAGGTCACCAGACATTCCGATAAGCAGACAGTATGGGAACTATTGGTAGACCAAGAACTGGTCCAACCTGAGACTCTAGGTCCTTAAGAGGATACAGCATCTGAGAGTTAATGTCAGGAAATATCCAGCCAGGGGATAAAAATATAGCCAAGAAGAAATTCCAAAGCCAGTAATAGGTCAGTCAGAAATTTTCCACAGAGAAAGGGATAGATTACAAAAATGGGAGTTGAGCTGAACTTCAAAGGTAAATGAGCTGAACTTCAAAAACCAGAAGATGTAGATAAAGAAGGCAGTTTCTAGAAATAAAGACAAAGTGAGACTGAAAATCACCCTGTGAGAGATCAGGCAGAGGTAGACTTCCTGAACTCTACAAGGTACTGTGCAAGGAGATGGCTTAACAGCAGCCTTAATGTAACTGACCACTTCCACCTGGAGTTGAAAAGCCATCCAGTTCAATTCGCTGCTGAAAAGACAAATCTGAGGAAAAATCAGGATTTTCAGAGATTAGAGATTACGGAGTTCCAAGATTATGGTTCAGTAGAAACCTGACTTTTAAAAGACAGAGTGAAGAGACACTGAATCATCAAGAGGAGAAAAGGGTAGTGTGAGCTGTCTCTCTTCATTTTATAAATTACCAGAGCCACAGGATTCAACTCCTGGTTCCCCTTAATCTATGCATATAGAACTGTTCTTTAAACTACCAGTAGGTGGCACTGTGGTTTTGGTTTAAAAAAAAGCGTATTGCCAATGATAGTAAATTTAGTACCCTGTTTTAAAAAAAAAGAACAAGACAAACTTGTGTTAAGGAAAGACTAAAAACAAATTAAAATACCAGATCAATATCTGAAGGCTTATGTATTGTCCTTACTCAGAATTCTACACACTACGCTAGTTTTAATTTATGACCAATAAATTGCATAATTTAGCCAGAAATGGAACAGATCATCAAATCGACAAACATAAAAATCTGAAGGATGTCAAATATGGTTGTAAGTTAAGAGATGTTTATTTGCAGTAAAGCAGCTAGCGAATTTCCGTGTGTATTCTGATTTTTGTGAACTTTAGGTTCTATTGCCTTCATGGGCTCTTTCCTCCAGAAAACATATAAATTATAAAATATTTTATGATTGCTTTGATATAAAGACACATATACTCCAGGCTAGATTCTTTTTTTTTTTTTTTTTTTTTTTT
>NW_020837950.1:47964411-48034943 GCF_003676395.1 Aethalodelphis obliquidens
CTCACGGGCCCAGCCGCTCCGCGGCACGTGGGATCTTCGCGGACCGGGGCACGAACCCGCATCCCCTGCATCGGCAGGCGGACCCTCAACCACTGCGCCACCAGGGAAGCCCCTCCAGGCTAGATTAATCATTAAATGTTTTCTTTTTTTTTTTACTGAACTTAAAACAGAGTTAAAATATTTTTGTGGGCCCCTAACCATGCCATGGGCCCTATACCCTGTGTCTACTATGTCCAATGAATAAGTCCACCCTGGCTCCTTTAAGTTATCCTAGGAAATGAAACCTAGAGAATAAAACTAGAAGGAGAGAATGAGGGTGAGCATGAACAGAGCCTAAGTTGTCCACAGCAAAAGTGAAATGAGCATGAACATAGCCTAAGCTGTCCACAGCAAAAGTGAAATTTCTTTGAAGCTTTGTGCATTAGCTTAAAGTTATATTCAAATATTGCAAGAAGTATGTTTAAAGTTACTTCCCATCAGGGAAAACTAAGGAAAACAAAACTTCTTACCTGAGTCACTGGTCAGTGGATAAGATGCAATTGCAATGAGTTGATTCTTCTCTGAGAGTTGTTACTCAGGAATTCCCTGCTGAGGGAAGCAGAATTAAGTGTACACACAAGACATTGATCAAGGGCAGTTGCAACAGGAAAGTAGAACCAATTTATGAGAAAGAATATTTTCATTCTGAGAGTTCTAGGTTTCTATTTTGTCAAGGGGGGAAGAATGAAAGCAGAAGGGAGCTGCTGTTATTTTTCTCAGGATCTAATTCTGAAAAAGAAAGTATATGAATTTGAGAGTCTACAGTTTTAAGTAAGGGTCTACACAGTATAATAATAGCAACTTTAAATAGAATCCGGGGAATTTCCTGGTGGTCCAGTGGTTAGGACTCGATGCTCTTACTGCCGAGGGCCCAGGTTCAATCCCTGGTCAGAGAACTAAGATCCTACAAGCCACACAGAGTGCAGAATGAATAAATAAATAAAATCCAAGAATCAGAAACCCCGAGAATAGGAGGGGCAGATAACAGAGATTCTTGGGGAAGCAAAGAGAGCCATTCTAGGGCATTCTGAGAGACAATAAAATAAGGTGAAGCAGTGTTGGGTGTCTGGAGCCAGGGATCCCAATCAGGGATCAAGGGCCAGGAGTGTGGAGCAACTCTCCTAGGGCAGTGATAACTTTGAACACCATCCTTGAGGTGGAGATTACTTCAACTGAACCTAACTCATGATATTTTGCTAGACTTTGGGTACAAGTATTTGATGGATAATGTTTTAGTTTTTCATTTGTGCTTAATAGTTTACATATTAAAATAATAATTCATCAAAAACTTTCCATATTGTCAAACAAAAAAGTCCTTCATTCAGTTTGGAATGACATGATTTGCTTCATTTGAACCCTGATTTTCTTTCAATGTTCACACTTCACAAAGATTATGGGGGAAACACTTATATAATTAATCCTCACCATGACCATTTTCAAATATTTAGAGCTACCAAAAAAGAAAAATCTTAAGAATGGAAATAGTGGATTTCTGGATTTCCTGTTGTAATAAGAAGTTAAAGTCAAATTGGGATGTACTTAAATTCCAAAACAAATACTCAATTATTTATACTCAACTTAAAGACTGTTGGCACTGAAGCACTTGTGTAGGCAAAGACTTCCCAGAACCTGAGGCATTAATGATTCAGAGAAAAAAAAAAAAAAAAAAAACTTAAAGAATGATGGTCTTCTATTCAGGAGTAATTCTCAGGGGATTTGAGTCAATGCAAGGTCTCAAAGAGAAGATGGTGAAAGAGTAGCCCGCTGTACTCTCTATTTTTCTCAAAGAGCGTGTACCGTTCCCCCCCTTCCAAGCTTTACCCCATGAGAGGTGGAGAAGGAGGGAAATAATAGTCAGTCTACCAGTTCCTGCTCTTTCAGACGCCTGAGGAACGAGGCGACCTAATGACTTTAGCAGCAGTCCTCCAGTTCCAATACACAAGTCTGATCGTTGGATCTGGGGAGATTGGAGTGGCTGCAGGGTTCTTAGGGAGTACTTTGCACATGAAGAACAAGCAATATAGATTGTTTATGCCAAACATTCCTGACCTGTGGCAGTTTCACTCTCACCTGCATAAGTCTAATGTAGGTCACATAGCATTAAACATTCATCTACAATTCTAGCCATTAAGCTTGCACTACATCCATCACAGAGAGTGAATTCTCTGATGACCAGCCATTAAGCGAGGTAGTACAGGGTTTAGGATCAAACCACCTGGGTTCAGATCTTGTCTCTGTTACTTATTAGTTGTACAGCCTTAGGTAAGTGGCCTAGCTTCCTTAAGCCTCCAGTTTATATCTATAAAATGGAGATGACAATAATAATACCTACATCAGAAATATCTAATGAGGATTAAATGAAATAATCCATATCAAAGTTCTTAGCTCATAGCACCTGGCAAGAATAAGAGTTCAAAGTTGGATATTAGCCACACTGCTTGTTATTCCAGGAAACGGCACTTCAGGACACGTCTGTTATGATGGCTGAGGCCATCTGTATATTACACAGAAAGAGCAGGGACAAAGGAGAGTTCCTCCATGCCCCTGCCAAAAGCAACTTGAAAGTTCAACGTTCAGTGGCAGTGAACAAGATGTAAAGGTCAACAGCCATTTCCTCTGGAACCTGGCTAGTAATCTGACGTCTGGAAATTGGCTCAATTTGTGGGTAGAAATAAACAAATTTTCTTCCCTGTGACCTTACAAACCAAACTTCATTCTAACCCTCGTTTCTTCCTAATCCCACTTCCTCAAAATTTATAAAATAATTTCCTCACATAAGCCCATGTGGTACTTTTTGGGTGTATCCTAAATTGCAAGGTTATGAATCATTGTACAAATGCTAAATATTTCTATTCCATTGTAGGATTTAATAACAATGATAAAGAAGTGCTCTATATTAAAAAGAAAATTAACCTCTTGATTTCAAATTCTGGCCTTTCTTTCCTTTCACAGACCACTTCTTATTCCACAGCATGTTACTATACTATTATTTATAAAGCATTCTTAGTCAATATTTATTTGATTCAAAATCATTATAAAGGCTAGAGTTGTTGCGCCCTAATTTCAGTTCTACATGTTTTCCACCATACACAATTTGTTTCAAACAAAATAGAAAGATCCCTACCCCCACAATCACTTTGCTTTTTCTTTTTTACAATAGGTCATTTCATAAGTGTTCTTTAAGGCCTCTCAGAGACGTAGAATCAAGGAGCATGAGAAATGAAGTCTGTTTCACAAGTAGTATCCAGCTCTATTCATTGAGGCTACTTGAAGAATTTTTTTTAAATCCCTTGCCTCAAGCCTGTGCTTCTATCCTTTAATTTATGCTGCACACCACCTAAATTGAAGTTGCCCAAATACCCATTTTCTAAATTATTCATTCTCTCTCGCTATTAGTAGCCTGGTCACAGAAATACTGTGAAAGTTTTAGCATAATCAAGCAAACACTTTGCTCTATTCCTATTTCAAAAAAAAATATTCATTGAATACTTCCTGTTTCAAGCGTTCTGCTAGGTGTTGCTTATATAGTGATGAATAAAACAATTATAGTCTCACCTTCATGAGGCTTATCATTTAGTTGTGAAATCAGACATGAGACAAATAAACACAAAAATAAATATATAATTACAAATTATAGTGAGCCAGAAAGAAAGAAAGAAAAGACAGAGGGAACATATGTGATTATAACAAGGAGGCACCCAATTTACGCTGAGGGAGTCAGAGAAGATCTCTCTAAAAACAGAATATGTTATTTGAAAGCTAAAGGATTCACAGAGTTTAGCTAGGAGAAGATTTGGCAGGGGGGGTGGGGGGGGGGCAGTCTTCTAAGCAGAACACATGCAAAGGCCCTAGGACAACAAAGAACTTGCCACATTAAGAAACTGAGGAAGTCTAACATGGTGGAGCTTAGTGAGCAATGGGAAAAATCCTGTAATATGGACTTGACCTCATATACCTCTTCCGAAATCAATTTTTTTCTTTAATCCGGAATGTCTATTCAAAAAACCATATTGCTAGATAATTTACAGTCTGGTTTCAAATTTCAAATTCTCATCAAAATTATATTACAAATAAACCTGTACTCAAACCTGCCAACTTCCACACTCCCATTCACCACTCCCCTAAGGTCTGTCCCTACTAAATGATGCTTACATTTTAAAAATTATTTATCGAATGATCTAAAATTAGTGGAGTAGAAACATGAAACAATTTTTGTTTTACTCCTTTTCACCATGCACTATAAAATCTCTCTTTCCTATATTTTAACATATTAAGCAGATTTCATAGGTTGGTGGTCACATCCAGCTGTTAATGTCTAACCTTACCTAATCCAAAATTTAAAGCATCAATCTCGGTCCAATTCTGTGTTGGTTCCTTTCCCTCCTGGCACCTGCCATATTCGGCCTGAGTGATTAGGGAAGGAGAAGGATAATTCTGATCACTCATTCATCCTATCCCACGCCTGGGTTCTTTCTTCCTCCAGTGTATTGGTGAGAGCTAGGGCTTCAAAGGTTGCCACGGGCTAGATCCTGAAGAATCTTCTATGTCAAACTAAAGAACTTGGCCTTTATTTTTAAGGAGATACAGAAAACATTAAAGGAGAATTACACAAACAGATTTTCACTTTAGAATGACCCCTTCACCACACTGTAAAGAGTAGATTAGAGGAGACAAACAAGGATTTGGATTACAAAGAGAACACGGGCCTCTTGAAATCTCTCCCAAAGAGATTCATACGTTTCATACGTATGAACATACTTCATACGTTTCATACGTATGAACATACTTCATACGTTTCTTCTCACAAACTTGTCTCAAAATGCCATGTGACCTCCACTGGCTTTGAAATACTCCTGAAGAATCCTTCCTCTAAACTTGGGCAAGTCTGACCAACCATTTTTAGGACTTATTAAACCCCACTATGAGGAAAAGGGCATTCTGCTTTATTAATCTTGGCTGAAGAGTAGCAAGATATTCAAATACAACTCTTTTGTCTTGGAGTTTCACCAGTGGCCCTGAAGTCTAAGCACAGTGTCCAAATTAAGGAGCAAGACCTCTGAAGCAATACATCCTAAGGACTGTGAAACTGAGTCTACCAACATTGCTTAATCTCCCACCTCCATTTCTGTAAATATTGAAACTGAAAAAGCCTATAAAGGGAGGGCCTTTGGAAATTGTTCTGGGTGCTACGGAGGGGAGGAGATGGGGAAGGAGAGGAAAAAGTACTTTCCTTCACCTTAGTCCAGGTGACAGGAGCTTCTCTGAACCTCTCAGAAAACTTGGCCTACAGCCTCTGAAGATTGGGAGACCAGAGACTGGACTCTGCCTCTGCTGCAAGAAGTCCAAAGATGCAAGGCTGTAAATATTATTAGTCTGTAAATAGCAGAGAGAGCTGCGTTAGCAATATTTACGGTTCCAATGACAGTAGGCAAAGGAGCTTGTCTCCTGGGACCCAGATGTGGATCCAGGGTCAGAAAGGCAACCTGGTGTGTGAGAGGTGAGCCTGGAGAAGCCAAAGGCCCCCAGTAGGGAGACATATTGCTGGAAGCTTATGGCTAAAGGGGGACTCAAAAAGAGCCAGATATGAGAACATTACTTGTTTAAAGGGAACTGCAGTCACAGGTCCTTTAGCAGGAGGGTCCCAGGAAAAAAAGCACCCCAAGAGAAGAAGAGCCAACAACTGTCTAGCTGTCATCTTTGACACACGTCTTATCTATGCCCCCTGCCCCTAACCCTGGGTATCCTGTGACTCTCTTTTAACCAGCTGGATGTGGCAGAAATGACATTGCAGGACTTTTGAGGCTAGGTTAGAGAAGGCAATGCCGCTCCCACTTTATTGCCAGATACAACTATATCAGTCAAGTAAAACTTTTCTTACCTCTTATCTTTCTTCTCCAGAGAAATGGGAAATCATACCTAGGAGTGGAAGAGGAAGTAGAATTACGAAATTATAAAGAGGTAGAGCATGCTTCCCGCGTTCCTGGTCAGGCCTAAGCTGGGGGACAGGAGAACCCTAAATTAGATAAGAATCCTAAATTTTGATACTATACTTGACAACAATTTTTATTTGCTAAAACGAGACTTTCTTGTGATTGAAGGAACCAGAAAGCCCTTCTACCTACCAAATATTTCATCCAGGGCAGGAAAGAGTAAGTCCAAAAGCAGATTTGAAAGGAAAGAATAAAAATAATTCACACACTACTGAGTCCAGTTTATTTGATAAATGTGTACACGATTTATGATATGTTTTGAAGCAGACGTAAAACAAGAGCTATGGAGTCAACAGAGAGCTGGAATTACATAGAAAGCAAAGGCCATAGGGTGACTATATCAAGGCCAGCTAAAATCCCTGGCCTGCTCAGGGTTAGGACTTTTTATGAAATAAATAAATTAGCTAATGTAATTGTTTGGACAAGTCATAAAAACAGAAGAAAGCAAAACTGGGTTATACTTGCTCTTTATTTTATACATTTCTGTTAAAACTTTTTGGTGTTTTTTTTTTTTTTTTTGGAGGGGGGTAGGTAATTCCTGGAAGCCCAGTGGATGTTGAGTAATATGGGATTAATTTTAAGAGCATAAATTATTCTTATGTTGTGGGAAGACACACTTGACCCGTAGATGAAGTGGCATTTCTGCAAGCAATCTGTTTTCTATTTCTTTCCAATAGCAAGACAAAAAACTTGTTTTTCCCTTATGCGGTCTTTTACAATATGTCCTATAATTTAAATTTCCTCTAAAGAGATATGTGTTCCTTTTTTCTTTTAATGATCAGAAATTTTCATGTCAAGAAAGATATGGTGCCTATATCCCCTCCTCAAAATCTGGGTGGGCATGTGACCCATTTTTAACCAATAGAATGTGGCAGAAGTGACATTGCATGACTCCCAAGACTAGGTCAGAAAAGGCAATACAGCCCCCACTTTGTTTGCTGAGATAATGACTTTGGGACCACTGATGCTACAGAAAGGGGATTACCCTGAGACTGCCATACTTTGAGGAAGCCAAGGCAACAAGGAGAGTCCAAGTAGAGGTGGTCCACTTGACACCCCTGTTGATGTCACAATTGACAAATAATGTCAACCACCAGGGAACTGAGAGAAGACACCCAAGTGACTCCAGCCCCCACCCCTTGAGCCATCTCTAGCCACCAAGTCTTCTCAACCGAGGCCCCAAAGTATGAGCCTCTGCTTTCAAGCCATTGAACTATGCCTCATCCACATTTCTGAACCTCAGGATCTGTGAGCATAATAAAGTGTTTATTTTAAGCTGCTAATTTGGGAGTAATATGTTACACAGCAGTAGTAAGTACAACAATAGAAATTTTGCAAAATATTGACTGACCTGGTCAATTTCTAGAATTCACAAGCTCCACCAGTTGCTTTATCCTATAGTTCTAACTTTCCCTTATACATCTGTCATGCATTGAGTTCTGTCCCCCAAAATTTCATATGAAGTCCCAGCCCCAGTACATCACCTTACAGAGGATGGTCCTTTACAAATTCTCAGACAGCTGTCTGTCTCCCCTGAGTATACTCTTCAACAAAAGAAGCTTCCCCAGGCTCATGCAGACATTCCTTATATGATATGATTCCTTGTCCCTTCACCACCATGATTATTCTCCTCTGAATTTACGTCCATTTATGCCAAAACAAGAAATAAATTTCCTATAATAAAAACTGTACAGTTGGGCTTCCCTGGTGGTGCAGTGGTTGAGAGTCTGCCTGCCGATGCAGGGGACACAGGTTCGTGCCCGGTCCAGGAGGATCCCACATGCCGCGGAGTGGCTGGGCCCGTGAGCCATGGCCGCTGGGCCTGCGCGTCCGGAGCCTGTGCTCCGCAACGGGAGAGGCCACAACAGTGAGAGGCCCGCGTACCGCAAAAAAAAAAACAAAAAACTGTACAGTAAAACCACAGACTACCTCACAAAGCAGTGAGTTTACTGTCACTGAAAGAAGAGCTTTGAAGACCCACAGATGCTGTAGAGCAATTACTAAATCAGAGAACATATTAGACTCACTGTCCTCAAGGATACCTTTTGATTTTATGATTTAATAATGTATTAGACACCTGAGATTCTGTTTATATTCTCTCGTGAACTGAGTAATAAATGAAGAACAAAAGGGGCACACAATTAAAAATTCTGATGATAGTATATTTTAGTAAGGCTTCACAAAAGAGGAAAACTGCAGAAATAGAAATGAGGACATTCTGAACGATAAGCAGCAAGCTAGTTATCTATCATAGCATCTCATTTACCTTCCCTTTGGATAAGCTAGGTCTTTAATCCTACCACCAATGCTCATGAGAACATTTTTACAAATGCAGGTTTATGGAATTAGATCTAATTGCTTGATTCTTTTTATTGACGTTGAAATCAGAAAGCTCAGAGGAAGATTTCTTTCACACGGTTAGCCCCGTGGCATTTTCATACAAACCTATCTATAGATCAATCTCTAAAATATGGTTCCTTTTAGTAGAACGTATTTGAATAAAGCTTTTACCTTTGAACAAAAAATGAAAAGGCTGAAAGGAAGTTATTGTGTGCCTGACCCAATGCACAACTAGGTTGTGAATGGTTCTAAGCCATCCAGCTTCCTGCATTCCTTAACAATGCTGCTGAGCAAGAGAACTTGTCTACAGATAGAGAATTCCTAAGATTCTGTGTGCCTACGTTCAAACTCCTATTCTGCTCATAAAGCTAAATGAGCTTCAGCTGTGACACTTGCTATAAAATAGCAAATACAGAATATCATACCCTCAGCATACCAATATTTCTGTCATGATCCCACCTTTGCTCTGGAGATAGGGGCTTTTCCAATTCACAAGCTCTTCACTCCTTGAAAATACTCCAGAAAAGAGCAGGGTAGGGGTCAGGGGAAAGAGTTGCCTAAGGAGAGTGAAGGGGCCTTGTACCTTTGTATGATTTCTCAAAAAAGTGGCTTCATTCCTTAGCTCAAAATAAATTTAAATTTAACGTCAAAGATTTAAACAAAACAAAACAGAAACCACAAAATATCCAGGAAAGAAAAATGAGGGATTCTTTTTGAATCTTGAAATATGACCCTTATAAACATGACCCCAAACACAAAATCCATAAAAGTAAACTGTTTAACATCATAAATTTCTAAACTCTCTGAATGACAATAAATAATCAAACAAAACAAAACCACTGGCAACAGTTTCTATATGAATAGAAACTAATATAAACAAACAAAAAATGCTTAATTTCATTCATAATTTTTAAAATGGAGCTCAAAGTGAGGAAATTGCATATTTTACCTATCAGATTAGTATTCATTTTAAAAGTAAAAGCCAGTGTTGTCATGAGTGGAAACAAACAGGCCTTTTCATACACTGTTAATGAAGCAGTAAATTGTTACAAAAATTTCGAAGGGCAATTTGGCAACATCTATCTCTGATGCTTTTCATCAGTTTTGGAAAATATTGGCCGTTATCTATTTGAATATTGCTTCTGTCCCATTATCAATTTTCTTTTAATACTCCTATTATGTATATGCTACCTAAAATAATCTTGAAGAACAGAGCTGAACAACTTACACAACCACAGATCAAAAACTATTATAAAACTATAGTAATTAAGACTGTGATAATAATGCAAGTATAGACAAACCAACTATGGTAGGCAGAATTCTAAAGATACCAACTTCCACTTCAAGATCACTATTCACTGTTATTTAATCAAACCTAATCAAAATACTGCTGTGAAGGAACTTTGCAATATTATTATGGTTACTAACCACCTGACTTGAAAATGGAGAGATTATCCTGGATTCTCCAGGTGGGCCCAATATAATCACATGAACCCACAAAAGCAAAAGAGGAAGGCAGAAGAGCCAGTCAGAGTTGCAGCAGAAGGGGTAGTAGGAGAGATTCTAAGTGTGAGAGAACTTGACTTGCTGTTTCTGGAGGGCCACACAGAAAGCATGAAAAGGAATGCACAGCCCTGAGAAGCAAAAACTAAACCCCAGCTGACAGCCAACAAGGAATTGGGGAACTCAGTCCTACAACCACAAGGAATTTAATTCCAACAACAACCTGAATGACCTAAGAAGCAGATTCACCTCCAGAGCTTCCAGATAAGAGGCCAGCCCTGCCAACACCTTGATTTCAGCCTTGTTAGACTTTAAACAGAGGACCCAGAAGAGCCACACTGTACCTAGGCTTCTGACTCACAGAGCCGTGAAACTTAAAATAGGTGCTGTTTTGAGCCACTAAATTCATGGTAATTTTCAATGACAATGTAATATATTCTCAACATGGAATACTATACAAAAAAAAGAATGAATGATCTACTACTATATCTAATGATACAGATGAATCGCAAGAGCAACGAGTGAAAGAAGCCAAATACAAAAACAGTGTATAATGTATGATTCTCTTAAGAAAAATATAAAAGCTGATAAAACTAATGTATGATGTTTAGAAGGACAATAGTCACCTGTGGGAAGATGGTGAGGGTTTGGTTAGTGACTTTGGAACACAAGGAGAGCTTCTGCAATACCAGTAATATTCTGTGTCTTGATCTGGGTTTCATGACACGGAAGTGTTCAGTTTGTGAAAATTCATCGAGTTTTACAATTACAATATGATCACTTTTCTGTATGTTTATCATACATCCATAAAATATTTAAACAATAGTGGAAGCTAATGTTTGCAGTCCAACTGGACATTCTCAGTAAATTTACATCATAAAAATATTTTTATATATGCAAAAAAGTGGTAGAGACATGAGTAATTTATATTTTTTAAATTAAAATTGTTTAAAATTAAAATATATAAAAATAGGCACTGTACTTTTTCTTAACAGTCTTTTTACATAATGCATCACGTTTGTTTTTGTACTCTTACCTCATTTCTTTTATAAACTGTAGTGTACTAACTAAAACATTAGTCACACCTTTAGAGCACTCAAGCTAGGTTCATCATCATGGTTTTATAAGGATATAAGAAAACTGGAGATGATTTAAGTAATGAATCATAATTTATTCTTGAAAACTTGCCAAATGTTTTAGATCTTGGTTCCTATCTTCCCTTTCAGGTTGTAGTCCCTAATATCTACAAATAATCTACAATTGCTTTTTATTTGCTTTAGTTCTAGCTTTTTATATTCCTTTCCCACACTCCATCTGATTGACTAAACTTGTTACATCTTCAATCTCCCTGATACAATTCACACCACTGGGCTGGACTGTTTTCTGCATCAATGCCTCTGGATGCCTTCTATCTGATTGTAGGCCAGACTTTCCCACAACATACCCTGAAGGATCGTCATCCACTCAATATTTTCCTCATCCCCATATGCAAGTCCTCACCCTTCTCTATCTCCTAGGTTCTGCCCTTTCATGAGATAAGATTCATCTGAAAGAAGACTTTTGATAAATGAGCACACTATAAAATGAGAGCCCAGATCAAGACACAAAATATTACCAGCATGTCTCATAGGACAGTTCACTAAAAGTTTGGATGAGAATCTATTAAAATCATTTATTCATTTAATCAGTATTTATAGTATATCTACAGTTCCAGTCAGGCTTCCAGGTGCTGGTACTACCTTAGAAAATCATGAGGCCCAATTTTTGGTCCTAGCTCTGCCACTTTCTAGCTATCTGATCTTAAATGCATTATTTAATGTTTCTGAGCCTTAATTTCTTTACATCTAAAAATGTGTTAAAACATTTCTAAGATTTCATAACTATCTAAGGAAAATCAGATAAGCCTTACTTAGAAAATACGGGTTGGTTTGGGGGTGGGGAGAGGTGTGGGGCAAAGACTTCCAGTTAAGCAGAGTTAATTGACCATGTTTTTTTAAAAAATTTATTCTCTTTTCATAAACCTCACAAAAAAAAAAAAAAAAGAAGAAGAATTCAAAGGAGATAAACTATGAGAAAAAAAAAAAGAATGGACAACAGCAGACAGAAAATATTTTAACAAATTTAGTGGAAAAGAAGATGGAGAAGGGATAAGTAACTTAGCAGTGTGACCTAAGTGTCTGCAGAGAGGTATACCAGTAAACCAGTCAGTTTGTAGGCTAGAGGCTCAGGGCTAAGACAGTCCAATTCACATGGAAAAGGGTGGGGGTGGGGGATTGGGAGTGGGGGGAGGGGGGTGTCAAGCTGAAGCCAGAGCCCAGCTGAAGGTCTGTATGTTTGTACATTAAGTAGTTGGCAGTCTAGATCTCCTTCCCACCTCACCCATCAAGGACTAGAAATGGACTCAGAGAAGCACTGGACTCTCATGAAACCAGAGAACAGTGTGGCGGGTGGAAGGCTGAAAACAGAGGAGAGGATTAAGAGAAAATCTGAATACCAGAAGCGGAGACTTTTTTCTATCCTACTCTCTACACTACTTTTTTCCACCCTATTTTCAACAGCAGCTGGACATGCAAGCCAACTCCCTCACATTTACCCCCTCCTCCCCAGTTCATGCTTCGTTTAAATATATTCAAAACGTTGTTGCCGGGCATGTGACAGAGATGTAATATTTGGAAAAATTAGCAAGGAAATCTGGCAAATGAAAAGATGAGAGAATTATTAACTGCAGGGAAAAGTATTATATGAGAAAGAGGAGTGATGTCATATACAATGTGGCTTACATTTGCACAGTCATAATGTAAACAATGAGTTGATTTAACCCAAATTTATTGTGTTACTACATCGAGCAATGTAGTAGAAGGGAAGGAGAGTGGTGGGACTTGGGAGTGTGCTAGGTATGATCGTTTGATCTTCAACATACATTCTCACCCTTTCAATGTACCCCCCTTAATCACAGAGGCTAGGAAGATAAAAATGACCACATTTCCCAATTGGTCTTGACGCTACAGTTCTGCATATAATTTAAGCTCTGTCATAAGATGCACTTGCTTGAGATTTGGAAGGCAGAAGTGAGGCAAAGCCCATTTCCTTGTAGCTGTGGTTACTGGTAAACAAGGTTGGACAGATAAGAATGTTTGCAGTGGGCAGACTTCACATTCCAATGTCTATTCAGGACTTAATGGGTGTGCCATGCACTCTGCAAGTACACCATTGAACCCAACAGTCCTGTGTGGTCTTTGCCTCCACTCAGTTGTTGCCTGCCCACCCCGGTAACAATTTGGTAATCACCTAATTCCCTACTCTGAATCCCTAGCCCAAACCAAACACTGAGAAAACTTAAGTCCTAAATGACAAATTGAGAAATAGCGGTATGAGCACATTATTGAGAAACCTAGAATTTCTTTTTTTTAATTTATTTACTTATTTGTTTTTGGCTGCGTTGGGTCTTTGTTGCTGTGCGTGGGCTTTCTCTAGTGGGCTTTCTCTAGTTGCAGCGAACGGGGGCTACTCTTCATTGGGGTGTGTGGGCTTCTCATTGACGTGGCTTCTCTTGTTGCGGAGCACAGTCTCTAGGCGCCCGGGCTTCAGTAGTTGTGGTTCATGGGCTCTAGAGCACAGGCTCAGTAGTTGTGGCACACGGGCTTAGTTGTTCCGAGGCATGTGGGATCTTCCCTTACCAGGGTTCGAACCCATGTCCCCTGCGTTGGCAGGCAGATTCTTAACAACTGCACCACCACGGAAGTCCTGAGAAATCTAGAATTTCTTACCAGGGAAATCAGTTAGCAGAGTGAGAGTGAGTAGAGTAGCATTGGAGAGCAGACCTGGGGATACACAGAAGTGAATATAATTTATAGATTATACTGCAGGTATCCTAAAAGCATAAACTATGTCTGGCTTCATTCCCCTAATATTGTTGCAAGGTTAAAGGTAATACTGAAACAGGAGGGAAGGAGGCAGGGCACAGCCTTTGAAAGAATGACATAGCCCGAGGACATGACATAAACTGATTAGCGCCAAATGGATCCAAGATGGCAGACGAGTCAACTTCCACAAGACCTTGAGTCTCAGTATACACTCACTGTGACACATCATCAACTAAATGACACACCCACAGGCGCCATGACAGTTCCAAGGTCAACCATAAGGATCAAAAAGTGGGCAGTGGGGGCTTCCCTGGTGGCACAGTGGTTGAGAGTCCGCCTGCCGATGCAGGGAACACAGGTTCACGCTCCGGTCCGGGAAGATCCCACATGCCGCGGAGCGGCTGGGCCCGTGAGCCATATCTGCTGAGTCTGCGCGTCCGGAGCCTGTGCTCTGCAATGGGAGAGGCCACAACAGTGAGAGGCCCGCGTACCGCAAAAAAAAAAAAAAAAAAAAAAAGTGGGCAGTGGCCCAATTCCTGGAAATCCCCACCCCTTCCTGAAATAGTTGGAATACTCCTCCCACTCATTAGCCTATGAAATTACCCACCCCTATAAAAACTGACAACCCCATATCCTGGTGCCTTTCTCACCTTCTGAGATGGCCCACGCTCTGTCTGTGGAGTGTGTTTCTCCCAAGGCTGCTCTTGCCTTCTGAGATGGCCCACACTCTGTCAGTGCAGTGTGCTTCTCTCTAAATAAATCCACTTCTTACCTATCACTTTATCTCTCACTGAATTCTTTCTGCGATGTGACATCAAGAACCTGAGCTTCATTAAATTCTGAAACCAGGTGTGTGATCTCACTTGGAAGACTGTGGGTTTTGGCCGGGTTCCAGTCCCAGTACATGTGTTCAAGTCCCAATCTGAGGGTGCACGGTTTCAATATTACTATAGGGCAGTTTTAAACACCTACACAGATGCCAATTCTCTTCTCCAAAAATTTTTCTTGTGTCAGGTTTATAGTATTCATACAGCCAAAGGAGGAGGTACATCCAAGTATTTCACAATATATACGTCTCACCATACATCTCTTCATTGTCCTCTGAAAACAAAAGAAATAGTATGTGTTAATACAAACAAAATGTTTTGATGCTTTCTTTTTACCCCATTAACAAGGAGTTTTACTCTCTCCCAAATCTCTAAGAATTTTCAGGAAGCTTAAGGTCCCATGATCATTTCTGGTTCTGCATCTACTGAATTACCACTTTGCATTTGCTAATTCTTCAGCCCAAATGGGTTCACACAAGGAACTCACCTTCTGTTTTTGCTTTCTCTGTCTCATCCCTTCAACCACCCAAAACAAACATTTATGTACACACTTTCACACATGCTTTTGAGAAGAGCTGACTTTGTCAAGTTCTGGGGAATATAGAGGGAATTTACCCTGGAGAAATATAAACATCTGAAAAATAAAGTTTTAAATTCTTGTTCCTAAAAAGCCCTGTGATCATTTCTACAACTGCCTCCTGCTTTTAGCTCTTCTCTTCCTGGTACCAACCCACACAGGAAAAAAAAAAATTGTATTTTCTTATGTGGAAAAACTGAAGTCACTCCAACTCTCTATTTCAAACTCATCTCAGGGCCTCCCATTACACAGCCCAGGAGTCAGTAAGAAACTTAGAAATTACCGCTGTCCGTTCAGCCACAGCACATTTTCAGAAAAGAGCCAAAGCTTTTCCCTATTTTTGTCCCAAGGTAAGGTGTAGAAGGTTTTTAATTCAAATGGTGCAAAGGATGACTTTCTGATTATCAGGACAATAAAATAACAAGAGGAATGCCAAAAGGAAATCATAATGTGCCATACTTGAAAATACTATAAAAAAGAGAAATAGTAAATCTCTCCTGGATGGTTTATGTCAGCTTTTGACGGTCTTTTTGCCATTGGGTGGTAAATCTTCATTCACTGCCTCCTTCAGGAGCCCACAGAATAAGATTAGGTAAAGAAAGCCCAAGTTATCCTTGAAAATAAATCCCTTCCTCTGTGTCTGTGTGTGAGTGTTTTTATTTAATCATGTCTTCATATCGTTAACATTTTTTCTGCATGGCAAACATGTCATAGGCACTATCTCTCAGTTTTCTTATTTTGATTTCTGCATAAGTAGTCATTGGATTATAATGTAACTCAAAAGTATTTTCATTCAGGAAGCCAGTTTCTGAAACTGCAAAGTGGTAAATATTTTATTCTTTAGACAAGTACACTTATTGAATGTTTCTAGACCCACTTTCCTCATTAAAGATTGAAAGAATCTGAAGACTGAAAGGTTAAATACCTTGAATACTTATTTATTACTTTCATTTATTAATGAGAAATATATAAGTGAACTTGTGATTTTCAGGCTTTTAAAACACCTTGAGTCATAATTAACATATTCTAAAATTTGCCCATTGTAAGTATACAATGATTATTAGTAAATTTATAGACCTGTACAATCACCATCAAAATCTAATTTAAAAACATTTCCATCACCCCCCAAAATTCCCTGGTGCCTATTTGCAGGCACTCCCATTCCTACTCTCAGGCCCAGGCAATAACTGATTTATTTTTTGTCTCTGTAGATTTATCATTTCTTAAGATTTCTTATAAATAAAAGGATGCAATATGTAGTCTTCTGTGTTTGGCTTCTTTCACTTAACATAGTGTTTTAAGGTTCACCCATATTGTGGCATGTATCAGTAACTATTCCCATTTATTACTGAATGTACAGGTAGATACACCACATTTTGTTTATCCATTCATCACTTGATGGACTTCTGGGTTGTTTCCACTTTTTTGGCTAATATAAATAACGCTGCCATGAACAGTCATGTGCAAATTTTTGTGTGAACACATTTCCAGTTCTCTAACAGCTGGGTCATATGGTAATTCTATGTTTAACTTTTTGAAGAACCACCAAACTGTTTCCAAAGTAGCTGCACTATTTTTGCATTCCTACCAGCAATACATAAGAATTCCAATTTTTACACATCCTCACAAAAACTTGATATTGTTAATCTTTTTTATTATAGCTATTTTAGTGGGTAAGTAGTAATATCTCATTGTGGTCTTATGTTGCGTCTTCCTAATGACTAATAATGTTGAGCATCTCTTCATGAGCTTATTAGACATTTATATATCTTCTTTGTGAAATGTCTAGTCATATCTTTTCCCCATTTTTAAGTTGGGTGGTTTGTCTTCCGGTTACTGAGTAGTTGTGTTCTTTATATAGTCCAGATGCAAATACTTTACCAGATGTATTATTTGCAAATACGTTCCCCCAATCTGTGGCTTGTCTTTTTAAGACTTTCAGGTTTTGAAATGGGGGAAAAAATGTAATGGACTCAATATTATATAAGAAAGATACTTAATCTCCTAATAATTTTATTCTTTTAAATCCTCAAATGCAAATTTTAGAGCTTCTGGGTAATAACGCAGACCAAATTTGCTAACTGGAATTAAAGTTTACCCCCTAGAGGATGAACTGTAACACAAGAAAAACCTTTTAGAATATGTTTTGATATAAGACTAGTAGCATACTAGCCTCAAGTGGCTAACTGTCTTGTGGAGGGTAGGGGCAGGGGGGATTGGAGGGGGGGGGGGGGGGGGGGCGGGGGGGGGGGGGCGGGGTGGGCAGAAGGAGATCCTAAGTTGTATCATTGCCAATTTCCATGGTGTAAATACTTCCCCTTGGACCTTTCAAGGTACTAATGGTTTAACAACCAGCTCACAAATTCCTGAATATTCAGCTATTGACTCTAGAGAGCCAGAAAGAGCTAGCTCTAGCACACTACTGAAAATCCATGATTAGACTGACAATAAGAAGTCTTGAAGAGAAATCCCTTTAAAATTTAAAACAAACAAACAAACAACAAAAAAAAAAACTACTGCTCTGAAGGAATTTACAGATTACCAATAAAGAAGTCACTGATCCTTTACATAAGAATGAAAGGAAGATGAGTTTTAAAAAATCTAGGTCTACAGATTATAAAAATATATTTTATGGCTTCCCTGGTGGCGCCGCAGTGGTTGGGAATCCGCCTGCCGATGCAGGGGACGCGGGTTCATGCCCCGGTCCGGGGGGATCCCACATGCCGCAGAGCAGCTGGGCCCGTGAGCCATGGCCGCTGAGCCTGCGAAAGTTCTACAAAGGATGAAAATGAATATAGAAATATTCTCTAAAGCAGAAAATGGAGAACATTTTATAACAATGGTATCACTCCATTAATCAGGCAAACTGACTGGAGCAAACTGTGGTAGCTATGGAGAATTCATTCCATATGGTTTGGGTAGTGCTGACTTTTCCCATCTTTCTACAGCTGCAAACACACAACCCTGGCCCTCCAATCAGAATATTTCACCCCCTTATCCTCTGAGATTAGTTCAGAAAAGGCAAATGAACCAATCCAGAGACCTACCTAGAACTTTCACTGGAAGGAGGTGTACAGGTATGCCCTGCTTTTGGAAGGTTTGCTTTATGCCACTTCACTTCTACTAAAGACCTACATTAGTAGGTCTTTTACTAACTAAAAGAAATCCAAAGAGGACTTCTGCTTTTACGAAAGAAGGCAAAAAGTGAAAATAGCATTCAGGGTTTGTTTTGCCGTGAGCTGTTACAAAGGAAGTTGTGCACTCTGAGCAGTGACAGTGGCACTGCCAAGCTCCCTCCCTAGGAACTACACTCAGTATCTCATCTAGCCGCCAGAGCTTTGAACTGTGTATGTGAGCATCTGTGCCTTATGGAGATTTATTTTGTGCATTCACTAGCAAGAGGTGTCCTAAAATAATTGCTTCTTTGCTTTACACCACTTCAGCTCACGAAACGTTTCATAGGAATGCTCTACTGTTGGATAGCAAGGGAAACCTGTATTCTGTTAGCTGAGTTCACTAGGCAGGAGGACAATGAAGCCTGGAGTTGTAGTTTCTCAAATGGTGAACCATTCTTCTCCCACTATTTAGTTATCAGATTTGAAAGGGAATTTTTTAAAAATCAATTATCCCATCCCTCTTTCTACAGTGCAAAGCGTTCCCCCTAGCTACTGGTCTAGAAGTGATCCAGTCAGGGCAAAGGTTAGAACTTTCAGTTAGTGGTTAAGGAAGTTAAATGCTCTCTTTTCCAGAAAGTGACCCAGTGGCCTCTAGCAGTCATGAGAAAAGTCAAGCTGAGGATAAACCAAACACAGGGAGGATGGCAAAGCCTAGAGAATTTCAGAGAAAGATCCAGAATCCTGATGAAGCCTTTCTTGAAGAAGTTGTGTGGACAAATCTTTTTTGTTTTAGTTTTTGCTTTTCAGCCAGTTTATATTCAATTTTCTATTACTTGCAACAAAAGCAACTTTATCTGGTTGAACATCTTTCTGACCTGGTTTGTTTTGTTTTGTTTTGTTTTTTAACTTCTCTGTATTATTTGACTCTGCCAGTCACTTTTTGGAATTTTGTCCTCCTGGGGCTTCAATCTTTCACTCATCTTCTGCTCTTTAAAGGCAATCAGCACATCCCTGGAAACAAGCATGGAAAGACATGTACAGCACAGCACACTGTTGTTGATCCAGGGTCATCTCTCTTTTTTCACCAGCAACCTCATTTCACACAGGTCTATGTGACCCAGTTTTGGACTGTATCCTCACTCTAACATTTACTGACCTAAAACAAATAGAGTGCCAGTTATTTCTCCAGCAAAAATGAGTTTATTCAGGGTCAACAAAGAATTGCATGAGCAATCACGGTGAGCTACATTTGAGTACCCTACCCCCACCCCTCAGCAAAAAGGAAAGGAAAACTATTTTAGAGAGGGGGAAGGGAAGTTGGGAGGTCTATAGTACACAAAGAGTCTATTGGAGGAATTGAGAGTTCAAAGTATAGTGGCTTTTCATTAGTTAACTCGTGACAATCTCTCATAGGTTGAGCTCTTGCCAGGCAAGAAGAGGAAGTCTTTCTTCTTCCTGTTGGTCTCCACTATCACCCTAGGGTTTGAGCGCTCCCCCTTCTGGACTCCCAACACTATTTTAACTGAAATTTCAGTTTATTAATTTTTACTTGCCCCCCTTTTGATCAAGATTTCTCTCTCTATCTCTCTCTCTCTCTCTCTCTCTCTCTCTCTCTCTCTGAAAGCATTGCTCATTCAGAGTTAGGTTTTCCAGTTTTTAGCAGTTTTTTGTCCCTTGATGCCAGGAAGGACCTTTTCTGGGTATAGTGTCCCATGTCAGAGGAAAAGTGCATAGACTGGAAACTTCTTGAGGTTACATGTGAGTAACAATGAGGGATAGGAGGGAGAATTTTCAGGTACTTTTTATCTAAAGTTTATATGGGATCAAGATCATAGACATTGAAGATCATCTGAAACATTATGTCATCATCAATGGTTTGGCAGGCAAACTTCCAACAGGCCTGGTCTAAATAGCTTGGAAAAGCTGTATCATCAGATGCCATCTGCTTTAATTCCAGAAAATCTTTACTTTCAGGTCACCAGATGATATGCAGGTCCAGTCATCGTTCAGCATTTTCTTTAGGTGTGTCACATGAATCCAAGAATCTGTTCCCTGGAGTTCGACAGCACAAGGATTGGTTTAGCAGTACCTGATAGGGGTCTTTCCAGTGAGACTGAAGAGTCCTTCTGAAGGTATCTTTTCCAATAGACAAAATCTCCAGGTTGCAAAGTGTGATGCTTAAGGTCTTCGTCTCCTGAGAGCACACCATGATAAGATTGCTCTACCAAAACATGGTTATTTTTAATAGAAGCAATTAGGCCTTTGCATTATTAAAGTATCTCTCCTTTTACCTGTTGGGGGGTTAAAAGAGGCAGGAGCCAAGAGACCATGGGGCATCCTGTGACTGTCTCAAAGGGTAAGAGTTTATAAGTTCCAAAAGGGGTGAGTCTAAGATTTAAAAGGACCAACGGCAATGCTTTTGGCTGTGGTGTTTAGAGGGCATCTACAAATTTTGCCAGTTGAGTTTTAATAATGCTGTTAGTGTATTCAACTAAACCAGAGGATTGAGGGTGGCAAGCACAGTGAAAGCGTTGTAAAACCAGACAAACAGTACAGATGTGACAAAGTACCTGACCAGTAAAATGGGTTCCTAGATCATGAAATTCAAGAGGAGTTCCCCAGGTAGGGATAATCTTTTCCAAAAGGATTTTAGCCACAGAAGAGGTAGTAGCCTGTCTGCAAAGGAAGGCTTCAGTCCAGTGTGAAAACATACAGACATGACTAAAATATATTTATATCCATGAGACAGACGCAGTTGTATGAAATCCATCTGCCAGATCTTGAATGTTCCATTAGACAGTTTGAAATTTCGGGAGCAGTACAAACATGCTTCCCTGGGTTGTACTTCAGACAAATGGGATAAGTGAGGTAGGCAGTTTTTGCAGCCTTGTTAATGGTTCCCAACCAATATTGATTTATGAATGCTACCATTTTGTCAGTAGACCAATGGTTTAATGCATGTACAATGGTTAGGAGTGGGAATGACAGAGTCTCTGATAGGACTGGGATGTTATTTTGTCCAAGCCAGAGCTTTCTCTCTCTCTTTTGTTTTAACTCCATATCCCCTTCTAATTGCCACCCAGTTTTTCTGCTTGCTTTTTTTTTAAAGAGGCATTGAAAAAAAATCTTTAATTGAGATATAGTTGATGTACAATATTGTATAAATTTCAAGTGTACAACATAGTGATTCACAATTTTAAAAGGTTATGTTCCATTTATAGTTATTATAAAATATTGGCTATATTCCCTGTGTTGTACAATATAGCCTTATAGCTTATTTATTTTATATATAGTAGTATGTACCTCCTAATCTCCCACCCATATCTTTCTGTTCCCCCTTTCCTTCTCCCCACTGGTAATGACTAGTTTCTTCTCTCTGTGAGTCTGTTTCTTTTTTGTTATATTCAATAGTTAGTTTTACTTTTTAGATTCCACATATAAGTGATATCATACAGTATTTGTCTTTCTCTGACTTATTTCACTTAGCACAATACTCTCCAAGTCCATCCATGTTGTTGCAAATGGCAAAATTTCATTCTTTTTTATGTCTGAGTAGTATTCCATTTTGTGTGTGTGTGTGTGTGTACACAGAGAGAGAGATGTGTGTGTGTGTGCTGTGTATACCACATCTTTATCCATGCATCTGTTGATGGACACTTAACGTTGCTTCCATATCTTGACAATTGTAAATAATGCTGCTGAACATCGGGGTGCATGCATCTTTTCAAATTAGTGTTTTCTTTGTGTGTGTGTGTGTGTGTGTGTGTGTGAGAGAGAGAGAGAGAGAGAGAGAGAGAGAGAGAGAGAAAGAGAGAGAGAGAGAGAGTGTATGCAATAAATACCCAGGAGTGGAATTGCTGGGTCATGTGGTAGTTCTACTTCTAGTTTTTTAAGAAACCTCCATACTGTTTTCCATAGTGGCTGTACCAATTTACATTCCCACCAACAGTGCAAGAGGGTTCCCTTTTCTCCACATCCTCACCAATATTTGTTATTTGTGCTCTTTTTGATGATAGTCATTCTGACATCTGTGAGGTGATATCTCATTGTGGTTTTAATTTGCATTTCTCTGATGATTAACAATGTTGAGCATCTTTTCATGTAGCTGTTGGCCATCTGTATGTTTTCTTTGGAAATATGTTGACAAAATTCAATATTCATTTATGATAAAAACTCTCCAGAATGTGGGCATAGAGGGAACATACCTCAACATAATAAATGCCATATAATAAACACACAACTAACATCATAATCAACAGTGAAAAGCTGAAAACATTTCCTCTAGGATTAGGAAAAAGACAAGGATGCCCACACTCATCACTTTTTTTAACACAGTATTGGAAGTCCTAGCTGTCAGACAAGAAAAAGAAATAAAAGGAATCCAAATTGGAAAGGAATAAGCAAAACTGTCAACTGTTTGCAGATGACATGATATTATACATAGATAATCCTAAAGATGCCACCAAAAAACTACTAGAGCTAATCAATGAATTTGGTAAAGTTACAGGATAAAAAATTAATATACAGAAATCTGTTGCATTTCTATACACTAACAATGAACTATCAGAGTGAAAATGAAGGAAACAATCTCATTTACAGTTACATCCAAAAGAATAAAATACCTAGGAATAAACCTAACTAAGGAGGTAAAAGACCTGTACTCAGAAAACTATAAGACACCGATGAAAGAAATTGAAGATGATATAAACAGATGGGAAGATGTACTGTGTTCAGGGATTGGAAGAATTAATGTTGTTAAAATGACCATACTACCCAAGATGATCTACAGATTCAATGCAATCCCTATCAAAACACCAATGCCATTTTTCACAGAACTGGAACAAATAATTTTTAAATTTGTATGGAAACACAAAAGACCCCAAATAGCCAAAACAATCTTGATAAAGAAGAACAGAGCTGGAGCAATCACACTCCTTGACTTCATACTATACTACGAAGCTACACATCAAAATAGTATGGTACTGGCACAAAAAGAGACAAAGATCAATGGAATAGAATAGAGAGGCCAGAAATAAACCCACACACTGAGGGTAAATTAATCTATGACAAAGGGCGGCAAAAATACACAGTGGCAAAAGACAGTGAGACTTATCTCTTCAATATGTGGTGCTGGGAAAACTGAACAGCTGCATGTAAAAGAATGAAATTAGAACATTCTCTGATGCCATATACAAAAATAAAATCAAAATGGATCAAAGACCTAAATGCAAGACTGGAAACCATAAAATTCCTAGAGGAAAACATCGGCAGAACACTCTTTGCCATAAATCATGGCAATATTTTTGGATCTGTCTCCTAAAGCAAAGGAAATAAAAGCAAAAATAAACAAATGGGACCTAATTAACCTTAAAGGCTTTGGCACAGCAAAGAAAATAATCAACAAAATGAAAAGAAAACCTACTGAGTGGGAGAAAATATTTGCAAATGATATGACCAATGAGGGGTTAATATCCAAAATATATAAACAGTTCATACAACTCAACATCAAAGAAACCCCAAGCAACCCAGTTTTAAAATGGGCAGAAGACCAGAGCTTTATCTCTTTTATCAAACAATTGTTGAATTTCCAATCTTATTTTTCCCTTTCTGAGGCCAATTGTTGGGCTTCTCTAACCAGTTTTTCTAAGTTATCTTTTGGGGAAATATGCCTTTGGACCACAGCAGAAGTTTGGCTGCTGTTGGTTCCTTTATAGGCAGCATAACTTGTGGAAATGTCAGCAAGGTGATTTCCCTTAGCTTCCAGAGAGTCAAGTTTAGAATGCCTCAGAATATTAATAACAGTTAAAGTATTGCATCCAACAATTCCTGAACATAGGGGCCATTTAAAATTTTATTTCCACCGGAAGTAAGGAAGGCACATTGCTTCCACAACATTCCAAAACCATAAAATATTCCAGAAACATACCTACTATCAGTATAAATATTGGTAATTTTGCCCTTGGCTAAAGTACAAGCCTGTGTAAGAGTGTATAGTTTAGCCTGTTAAGCCACAGTAACCACAGGTAAAGATGCTGTCTCTACAATATTGAAAGAAGTTGCAATAGCATACCCAGCACAATATTTAAATGAGAACCATCAGTGAACCATGAGAAATCAGCATTACCCAAAAGAACTTCTTACAGGTCATCACAAGGAGTCAAGAGGTCATCAGTCAGTGTTAAGCAGTCATGAGGGACTTCATCACACAGGGAAGAGTATCAGGGTTAAGGTGCCAACAATGTAAAAAGTTATGTGAAGAGCAGTTAACAAAAGGCCTTCATAGGAGTGAGCTGGCTAAGAACTGTTGCATGTGATGAGAATTCAGGAGGGCTTCTACTGCATGAGGTACAAAAATAAAGGGATCCCATAATGATTTTCTCAGTGGCCTTAACCAAAAGGGCAGTGGCAGTAATGGCTCTAAGGCAAGGGGGTTATCCCCGTGCCACAGGGGGTTATTTGCTGGCCATAATACCCTATAGTTCAATGGTAGTCCCTGTGTTTTTGAGTGAGTACCCCAAGGGCATTCCCTTCATTATCATTACAAAGAGGAAAAAGGGAATCTGATCATTGGGATGCCAAAGGATAGGTGGGTTCATCAAACTTTGCTTTAAGGTCTTAAAGGCCATGTCATCCAGTTCTTCCCATAGAATTGGGTTGTTGTTCTTAGTAAAACAGAGATTTGGCCATAAGAGATTAAGATTTGGCCAATAGATTGGCCAATCTTACGGCCATAAGATTTGGCCTATTTCAGCAATAACTAAGTAGCCCAAGAAAACCTTGCAGTTGGCACTTAATTTGGGGTTTGGGGAAACTTAGGACACCGCGAAGTTTATCTCAGTTTAGGTGTAGCCCTTGTTCTGATATCAGATGTCCTAAATGTCAAACCCAGGTTTGGGCAAATGGCAATTTTTCCTTGGTGAACTTATGTCCCTTTAAGACTAAAAGCTTTAGCAAATGGATGCTGTCTTCTTGTGACGAGGCTTGAGAAGGAGAGCAAAGAAGAAAATCAGCCACATATTTCAACAAAGTAGAAACCCTAGGGAACTTTATATCATCCAGGTCAGCCTTCAGGATTACTGAGAAATACTCAGTAAAACCCTGAGGCATTACTGTTCAGGTGAATTTTTTTTTCCCCAAGTGAGCACAAAGAGGTATTGGTTAACTTTATCAACTGGAATACTAAAGAATGCACTGCATAAGTCAGTTACAGTTAAGAATTTGCTGGGACTTCTCTGGTGGCACAGTGGTTAAGAATCTGCCTGCTAATGCAGGGGACAGGGGTTCTATCCCTGGTCCGGGAAGATCCCACATGCTGTGGAGCAACTAAGCCCGTGCGCCACAACTACTGAGCCCATGTGCCACAAATACTGAAGTCCGTGCGCCTAGAGCCCGTGCTCCACAAGAGAAGCCATCACAATGAGAAGCCCGCGCACCACAGTGAAGAGTAGCCCCCCGCTCACCGCAACTAGAGAAAGCCCGCTCAGCAACAAAGACCCAATGCAGCCAAAATAAATAAATAAATTTTTAAAAGCCAATGCTGTCCCAAGAATTTGCTTTTGGTGGAAGTGGGTGTTAGTAAGAGTGTGAGGGTTAGAAACAGCAGGGTGTGAAGGCAAACCTCCACCCTTTGTCCTTAGGTTTTCTGAGCAGTAAAACAGAAGAATTACAGGGACTAGTACAAGGGATAATGAGGCCTTCAGCTTTGCAATTTTCTATTATGGGCTTTATATATCCAAAGGCTTCTTTACTTATAGGATATTGATTATTTCTGGGGAGAGGTTCTGAGGGATCTATTTGAATCTTGATGGGAGGTGTGCCGCGAATTTTGCCAGGATCAGTTGGAGATTTTGCCCATGAGGAGGGTGATAGGTGATTCAATAGGGACAAATTGATCAGTGTTTCCAAAATCAGCTATAGTAGTGTAAGAGATGGAACGGATAAAAGACATCAAAGGGTCATTTAATTCCCTTGGTTGGCTGCTTTGACGACTATTGTCAAATCCTAGAATTATTTCCTCCTTTTGGGAGAAAGAAATTCTGGCATGATACTTTTCTAAGAAGTCTCGGCATCATAAATGAATGGGGTGGTGGAACGAAGGAGAAAGGGGTGTGTATTTCTCAAAGGGCCTTAAAAAAAGGGAATAGGCTCAGAGACAGGAATCTTTTGAGGTTTGTTAGAGATCCCCCACTATTTGAACTCTTTTAGTACTCTGAGGCAGAGACTCTTTATAGTAGTGGGATGGAGCACCAAGAGTGTGGCTACAGTGTCAGTTAGGACTGGAAGAGATTCATCCCCAGTCCGGAGACATGTTCTTGCAAGCCAGTTAAGAGAGAGGACTGGGAAGAGCCCCGGCGGTTCTTCAAGGCTCTGTCATTGAGAATTGGCAGGGTGTTGAAAAGACTGGTTCAAGGGCTGAAGGAGCTTGAAGTACTTACATTTATAGCAATCTCTTTTCCAATGTCCTGGCTCTTTGTAATAATACCAGAAACTAGGAGGACTTTGTTTTTGTTTAGGGGCCTTCATTTGCTGGAGTTGAAGAATTTTAGCGGTCTTCTTTTAGAGGACTCATCTAGGTTGTGAGAGAGCTTGTTAGCCAGATTAACTAAATCTGGAGTGGACATAGATTTCCATTGCATTCTGGTCCTTTTTACTAGGAGGGAAAGGCCCTGGTCGAGCCCATTAATGAACAGAGTTAAAAGCTATCCAGGTGGAATGAAGGAAGGAAGAACAGAATTCTCTTTAAAAATAATTTGAAGTCTATTGTAATAATTATGAACAGTTTCATCAGATCTTTGTGTGCAAGCCTGAATTTTGCTCCAGTCAACAGGCTTTGGAGAAGTCTAGGAATTGCCCAGTGAAGTTGCCTGCTGATTGCATAAGCCTGATCACATAGTAAGTTAACAGGCTGGTCTTCTGGTTATAATTCTAGAGGCTTTCAAAGTTTTTCCAATTAGCGGTTCTCATGCAATGCTGGGCCTGGCCTTCATTAACAAGTATATGAACTAGCTGATATAAGTCAGAGAAACCAGGTTGAAGAGTTTGAATGACTATATTAAATTCCTCAGCAAATCTGTGAGGATCTTCAATTACTTTGAGAAAATCTTTGACTGTGGCTTGCAGTTCAGCTTTAGTCCAGGGCATGTAAGAAATTAAGGGTTTAGCCTCTAGATCCTCAGAAGGCTTAATTTTAAAGGGATAGGTTCTGATAGGTTGAAAGGAAAAGGTAACAGGGAGAGTTTCAGAGAAGAGGGGAGGTTTGACAAGGGAATTAGTATGGGAGAACTGAGGGTAGAGAGGAGATGTAGGTGGTATAGAATGGAAGGAGGAAGATGGCACCAGAGTTCGGGCCTGAGCACGAAGAACCAAGGGAGACGAAGAAGATGGCGCTGGAGGCAGAGCCTGAGAAAAGCAGCAGGGGAAGAGAAGCATGAGGCTTCAGAAGCCACCGTACCTTTCTTTAACCGTTTGTTTGCCTCAGTTAATCTTAAAATCTTAATTTGAAGGGCTTCCCTGTGGCGCAGTGGTTGAGGGTCCGCCTGCCGATGCAGGGGACACGGGTTCGTGCCCCGGTCCGGGAAGATCCCACATGCCGCGGAGCGGCTGGGCCCGTGAGCCATGGCCGCTGAGACTGCGCGTCCGCAGCCTATGCTCTGCAACGGGAGAGGCCACAACAGTGAGAGGCCGCGTACCGCAAAAAAAAAAAAAAAATCTTATTTTGCAGAGAAGTAATTTTAGGCTCCTGATAACACTTGGAAGCCTCAAAAACCAATCAAAATAAGCATTCTGTTCAGTTTTGGAAATTTTAGAGCTATAGTGTCAAATTTTGTTTTAAGAAAAGTAAGTTTGGGGGTTTCAAAAGTTCCCCATGATAGCCAACAATGTTCTAAATTGCCTTTGGTTAGGTAAGTTAGAAATTTAGTTAGAAATGCACATGAGGGAGGGTCGTGGTTTTTAAAGATAAAATTGGCCAGGGTCCATGTAGGGGAGGGCGCCCTCAAAATATTTAGATAATTGGGATCTCGTTTCTCAGAAGTTTTTCTCTAAAGAATAATTTTCAAACAGTCTAAACAGATCAAACAGTTCAAATAGTCTGCAGGCCTAATACAAGCCAGTCCTAAGGAACAGTCTGGTCCCAAAAAAGCCAGGCTAAAGGCTGCACAGCACAGTTCATATGAAATAGCCTAATTTCAAGGGGGTCAGGCCAAAAGCTTAACAAGCACAGTTCCTATAAAACAGCCCCTACTGCAAAGAGAATTGGGCTGAAGGCTGAAATGGCACAGTTCCAATGAAATAACCCATGTTCCAAAAGGAATAGGCCAAAGGCTAGCCAGTTCCAGGAGGAACAGCTCCTGTTTCAAAAGGAATCAGGCTGAAGGCTAACACAGTTTTGAAACAGGAGGGAAGGGGGTCAGGGCACAACCTTTGAAAGAACGACATAGCCCAAGGACATGACATAAACTGATTAGAGCCAAATGGATGCAAGATGGCAGACGAGTCAACTTCCACTAGACCTTGAGCCTCAGTATACACTCACTGTGACACATCATCAACTAAATGACACACCCACAGGCGCCATGACAGTTCCAAGGCCAACCATAAGGATCAAAAAGTGGGCAGTGGCCCAATTCCTGGAAATCCCCACCCCTTCCTGAAATAGTTGGAATACTCCTCCCACTCATTAGCCTATGAAATTACCCACCCCTATAAAAACTGACAACCCCATATCCTGGTGCCTTTCTCACCTTCTGAGATGGCCCATGCTCTGTCTGTGGAGTGTGTTTCTCCCAAGGCTGCTCTCGCCTTCTGAGATGGCCCACACTCTGTCAGTGCAGTGTGTTTCTCTCTAAATAAATCCACTTCTTACCTATCACTTTATCTCTCACTGAATTCTTTCTGCGATGAGACATCAAGAACCTGAGCTTCATTAAATCCTGAAACCAGGTGTGTGATCTCAGTTGGAAGACTGTGGGTTTTGGCTGAGTTTGAGTCCCAGCCACATGCACTCAAGTCTGTCAGGGTTTAGGCTGGGTTAGAGTCCCAGCACGTGGGTTCAAGCTCCAGTCTGAGGTGCACGGTTTCAGCTTCAGTTGGAACCACCTATTGCCAAAGTGTCAAATGAGTACCTGTATACAGAATAAGGCCTTAATCAGAAAGGGCGAAGCCTTAAAATACATTCCAAATAAAACCTGAAGAGTTTCAAAACACAAAAAAGCAGAGGCTGGAAACCAGGCTTACTCTCAAACCCCAGGGTCTTCAAGAAAAGCAGCAATAAAAATGTACTCAATGTAAGTACCATACCTGTTTGCTTACCAGCACTGAAGTCATGAAGGGTCTTCTCTGGATCCCCATATGGGCCACCAAAATGTTGACCTAAAACAAATAGACTACCAGGTATTTCTCCAACAAAAATGGGTTTAATTGGGATCAACAAGGAATTGAAATTTGGGGTCTATAACAATGGTGAGCCACATGCAAGTCTCCCCCCACCGCAACAAAGAGAGAACTCTTTTAAAGAGGAGAAAAAGAAGTTGGGGGGTCTATAGTAAAAAAGACTCCATTGAGGAATTGAGAGTTCAAAGTATAGGGGCTTTTCAGTGGCTGAGTTGTGAGAGTCTCTCATTGGCTGAGCTCTTGCCAGGCAAGAATAGGAAGTCATTTTCCTTCCTGCTGAGCTCTGCTTTCCTCAGAGTGTGAGAGCTTCCCCTTCTGGCCTCCTGACTCTATTTTAATGGAAGTTTCTGTTTATTAATTTTTACACCTTGCACACCATTGGAACACTGCATGTCCTAATTACCCACTGACTCCCTACAGAGATCTCTTGTCCCTCGTGTAAGAAACATCCTGCCTTGGATCCCAGCCCAGGTTCCTGCGACTTGTCCAAGCTGAGCTCATAGGATACACCTGTCAAGAGAGGGAATCAGATATGTGTCAGCTCTTTCTACTGGTTCCCTTCCTGCTTTTTTGACAACTCCACTTCAATTCTTTTCAATAGCCATGCCTACTCCCTAAGCATCAGCATTTCCTCAGGTTCAAGTGCCACATAGTATTCCCAATACATATTGTTAAATAAAACTGAATCCACAGAAACTGCATAATCTGTCCATATCCATTATGACAAAATTGGGCTTGGTATTCAACTTTCTAAAGCCCAAGAGAGTGGTTTACTTTCTACAGCATATAGGGCAGTCTCGTAATTGCCTTCATGGGACAAACTCCACGAAGCACTTTATATTTGACTCTGGAGGTGACATTTTAAGCAGCATATTGATATATAAGTCATTGTAAGAGGGAAGGATCCAAAAGGCATTATCAAGTACAGAAAGTAAAGGGACTAAGAACGTTCTCTCTTGGGAAGAAAATTCTTAGGAGAGAGTAGACAGTGGTCTCAAGTATCTAAACATCTGGGCTGTATAAAGTAAACCAGATTTATTTCATGCTCCTCAGGAGGAAGACAAGGAACAATGAGCAAAAGATACAATTAGGGCTTCCCTGGTGGCGCAGTGGTTGAGAATCTGCCTGCTAGTGCAGGAGACACGGGTTCGAGCCCTGGTCTGGGAAGATCCCACATGCCACGGAGCAACTAGATCCGTGAACCACAACTACTGAGCCTGCGTGTCTGGAGCCTGTGCTCCGCAACAAGAGAGGCCGCGATAGTGAGAGGCCCGCGCACCGCGATGAAGAGTGGCCCCTGCTTGCCACAACTAGAGAAAGCCCTCGCACAGAAACGAAGACCCAACACAGCAAAAATAAATAAATAAAATTTTATATTAAAAAAAGATACAATTAATTCAATCTGGGTTAAATGCATAATATGAGAAATTTCCAATAATTAGAATTGTCCCAAAATGTTGTTACCTTGTGTGGTAGTAAGCACCCATCAGTAAAAAAATTTCAAGCCGAAGTCAGATGACGCTCCATCAGGGATGTTGGAGACACAAGCCTGATTTGAATTGATCAAATGGCTCTTAAGATTCCAGATCCTTTTTAAATTCTAGAATGTGTCTCAAGTGAAATGTAATCAGTCAAATTTTAATTGGTGCTTCTCAAACTTCAGTATGTACAAGAATCACCTAGAGAGCTGGTTAAAACATATATTTGGGGCCCAATCCCCCAGAGATCCTGATTCAAGGTGGGGCCCAAGAATTTTTCTAATAAGCTCCCAAATGATGCCAGTTCTGTAGGTGCAGAGACCATGCTTTGAATAGCTCAGCACATCATAATTATTTATTAGATATTTGTGAAGAGATGAAGGAAAATTAAAAGGCTTTGGCAAGCAAAAAGGGAAATGAAAAGTAATGTATACTTGGCATTCATATAGGAAAGAAAACAGTGTAATGACTACTTCAAAGGAAAGGATCCTTCCAAAACATAGGCCACATCTACCCAACAGTATAAAAATATCTGGAGAGGAAATTAATTGGTACATGTGGCTGTGGATGTTCGTTTCTAACCATTCTAAACACTCCACCAAAGTCTTTCTTTTAAACATTTGGTTACGTAATTCTAATGAGATGATACCATTTAAAAACCTCCTGGTAGGGCGGCGGTGGGGGGAAGGGGGGGGGTACCCACTCAGGCCCAGGTATCTCTTCTGCACATCTCTAACACCTTCACTAGCGATCCACCCAGACCAGCAATAAAACCTGGGGAGCTTGTCAGTTAGGAGTAAAGGGCAGCTGTTTGAGACAAACAGTACAATTCAGTTTGTAGATGTTTTTAACCCTTGAAATGGAGATCTGAGGTGACCACCTTAAAAATACAAGCTCCCTAATGGCAAATTCAAAGGAAATACTTATCCATCCTTCAAAATTCATCTCAAATTGCACTCCCTCATTAAATCTTTCCTGATCCCATCAACAGACTGTGAGCTACAAATCCTTATCTCACATTCAGATCTCTTAAGATACTACATACTTTATTCTGACTTGCAAGCAGTATTTGTTGTATTAGTGTAGGCCAACTCACACAGTGGGTTAAACAGAGAATGCATATATAAAGAATGATCAAATTCTGATAAACGAGTACCTAGGAACAAGTGTAAGGAAACTTCGTGCTACTCTAGGGCTGAGGGACAGTAGCCAGGGAAGAACAAAGTTGGAAGGAGTTCTCCTCCCCAGGGTTCAGACCTCATTAAAGAAGGTACGGTTCAGGCCACTAGATATCAGAAAAGTTCACTGGGTTGTTTTAGCCAGAGCTGATTGGGGTCACTGGGAGAGCAGGAGGCATCCCTCCACAGTGTGGGCCGAGGATAGTTAACCAGCAAAGAGAAGTGGGTGTGCACACGGGATGGGAGCCCTGGGAGCAGGAAGGCCACAGGGCTTGGAAGAGGAAGTAATGGCTCAGTGAAACCTTCCAGGCTCCCAGCAATCCACACGTGGTACTGCACAGGGAATGAGGGCCCTGATATGGACAGGAAACCTGTGAAAAACCAGCTTCTATGTCAAAGATGGGAGTGCTGTGGGAAGCTTACTGCCAGGGTAGGCTGAGGCTACAAGGTCACCTAGTGACCACACATTAAATTCAAAACCTTTGTGCTTCAAAGGACATCATTAAAGAAGTAAAAGACAGCCCACAAAATGGGAGAAAATATTTACAAATCATATATCCGATGAAGCACTTGTATCCAGAATATATAAAGAACTTTTACAAATCAACAATTAAAAAATAATGACCCAATATTAAAAATAGGCAAAAAAGGAACAGACATTTTTCCAAAGAACATATGCAAATGGCCAATAAGCACACAAAAAGAAGCTCAATGTCATTAGTCATTATGAAATGTGTATCAAAACCACAGTGATCTATTTACCTCACACCTACTAGGAAGGCTATAATCAAAAAGAGACTAATAAATGTTGGGGAACATATGGAGAAATTATAACCCTCATGCATTGCTGGTGAGGATGCAAAATGGTGCTGTCACTTTGGAAGATCTGGTAATTTCTCAAAATGTAAAACATAGAGTTACCATGTGATCATCAATTTCACTCCTAGGCATATACAACAAGAAAATTGAAGACATATATCCATAACAAAAACCTACACACAAATATTTTTGCATTCACAATAACCAAAAAATGGAAACAACTCAAATATCTATTAAATGATGAATGGCTAAACAAAATATACTATATCCCTGCAATGGAATACTAATACTACCATTAAAAGGGAAGAAGTATTGATACATGCTACCACATGAATAAACGTTGAAAACTATTCTTAGTGAAATAAGCCACACACAAAAGGGTACGTATGATTCCATTTATATTAAATGTTCAGAATAGGAAAATGTTTAGAGATAGAGAGTAGGTTAGTGGTTGTCAGGGGCTGTGGGAGGGGGAAGAGAATGGGAAATAACTGCTAATGGATACAGGGCTCTGTCAGGAAGCGATGAAAGCATTCTGGAATTAGATAATAGTGATGTAAGCACAATATAGTGCACAGACTAAAAACCATTGGATTGTACACTTTAGGGTGAACTTTGTGGTATGTAAATTATATCTCAATATAGCTGTTATTTATTTTGAGAACTAAGATTTTGATATTTGCCTCCATTTTCTTCTTTCCTTTCCAAATACAGAGTTACATCCAAGAAACATGTACTGAAAAATTAAAAATTCTTTCTTTTCTTGGAACAATTAAGATATATAGAGAATTGGAATGCGATAATCAGTGACTTCAATTTTCATATATTCTTATAAAATGTTTATTGTTACTGGTTGCCATGAATGTTGAAAGCTCATGAAAATAAGTGAGATAGTGGAGAGGCTATGGGGCTGAATACCCAATGGAAGAGAAGACGAGCAAGCCACCTAGTCTCTCCCTGGGCCTCCAATTTCTCAACTGTGAAATGAGAAATTTGGGCGAGATGACCTCCAGCATCTGCATGCTGTTAACATTTGCCCTAGAAAATTAGCTTTAGAATCAAATTTTCAAAGATGTTTAATATTTATGAATTAAATAAATAGTAATAAGGATTATTTCCTGACACCCGCCAAAATACTTATTATATATGGGTGGAAGTATATATTATGCTTTCCTTTTTCTCCTGATGGAAACTGTGTCTCTTTATTACTAAGCTAAAATATATAATTCTAACCCTCTGTGTGTGTGTGTGTGTTTGTGCGTATTATTATGCTTGAATGTTTAAGTATGCTTTGAAGGAATCTTTACCCACTTAACAACTTAGGCCTTCTAATTCTATACATACTTGTGCATACTTTGCACAGATTCTATTTTCTTCTGTGTAAAATTAAAATTCAGACAGCTAAAAAAATCATGAGCCATTTCTGCCAGCCCTCTCCTGGGACTCTGTTCCCAAGATAGGCAGTTATTTAAAATTGAGCAATTGTACTGCCTTTTTTTCTAATAGCTATCATTTCAAAAACTGAAAGCCTTTTTTTCTAATAGCTATCATTTCAAAAACTTTTTAAAAAAACAGAGAATAAAGCAAACCTTCTTCAACTGGTCAGTGTGTTCCCTTGAACACAGCAGATACTCTTCTATCCATCTATATTTGGATTTAAGTATATATTTAGACTCTTTATCCTAGGGAGCTGAGTGCTTGCACTCTAAAAGCATGTTCTCTTCTGTTCTTGGTCATCTTAAAAAATATCATTATTTTATCCTTTCCCATTTCAATAAAAATTACAGGGGCTAATAAAAAAGAAAAAATTTGGGCTTCCCTGGTGGCACAGTGGTTGAAGGTCCGCCTGCCGATGCAGGGGACATGGGTTCGTGCCCCAGTCCGGGAAGATGCCACATGCCGCGGGGTGGCTGGGCCCGTGAGCCATGGCCGCTGAGCCTGCGCGTCCGGAGCCTGTGCTCCGCAACGGGAGAGGGCACAACAGTGAGAGGCCCGCGTACCGCAAAAAAAAAAAAAAAATTTGATTAAGAGCAGGAAAAGAGGATAAGCAGTAAGAACAAAAATCACAGCTAATCAAGTTCCTTGAATCTGTTATGTCCACCCATCTGCTCTCCACAAGAGATCATTGCCTGCTCGTGAAGCCCTTCCTGATCACTAAAGTCACAATTAACCCTGCCTTTCCTCTGTGGACCCTCAGCATGTTCCTTGAGACTCCATTTGATGCTTATTTGATTTTGCTGTATATTATGTGAGTTAGTTAAATGTTTGTCTTCCCCATCAAAATTATTTTTCCTTGAGTGTTGTGTCAGAATATTCCTGAGTCACAGTGAATAAAAAACTAGCCATTTCCCAATTTAAAGCTCTCCAAATTCTCCTAAAATGGGGAGGGATGTCTAAATGATACTTATATTGCTTGAACAGCTCTTTGTACAATGATTTCATAAAGTGTGTTCTCAATACAGTTCATTGAATTAAATTCACTTGTGAGGTCATTCTGTTAAGCCTTATCAAATGGCCATTTCCTCAGGTTAAAAACTGGCAAGAATTCCATTTCCTGGCCCAAATGAATTTCATTTCATTTCAACGGTGGGCCCAAACCCACTGTTTCGTGTTATCTTCCTCCTTCCCTGTAAACGAGCTCTCCCATCAGGTACCTCACCTTCAAGTGATTTTTGTCAACATTTCATATGGCTCGATTTAATAATTTTCACTAAGGAGTTTTAAAGTTATAGAAGTATTTGAGTTATAAAAGCACTATTTGAAATTAATTTCCTCTTGTCTCTCACAAATTTGGTATTTAAAAAGTGAAGCAGGGCAACAACAGCCAGTAAGAATGGAACATAAGGTGGAACAATGTTTGTTAGTCTTTTGAGTTGTTGTAGAGCCTTTGAGACTCTGACAGAAAATATGGACACACTTCCCAGAAAAATGTACACACACACACACACACACACACACACACCATTTTGCATATAATTCCAGCTATTAATAGATCTTTCCATCCCTGTCAAGCTATCGTTTAATAACTTCTCTTCTAGAGGACTACACTCAGAAGATGAAGAAAGTATTGAGTAATTGTCCAGTAATTTCAACCGTTTCCCAATTTTAGATCAAGAAAAAAATAGTTTATTCTGGGATCTACCCAGTCTACAAATTACCAGACGGTTGCTACTTTTTGCCTGCATAAACACTACTAAACTGGAAGAGCATATGATATAGTGTCCAAACTGAGACACTTTTGAGGGTGAAAGGGGCACTAATAATTACACCAAGACAACAGAACCATGGTCTATAAAAAGAAAATGTCATCATTAAATATTTGTAGAGTTTATTTTAAAAATGTATCAGACCTCTATTATCCAGGTGACCATCCTATTTCTCCTCTTTCCAAGAGGGGCTAATGTCTACCACCATAAAAGACAACGTTCAAATTTATGGGTTTTTCTTCCTTTTATATTTTAACTAGAGTAAGTCAGTTAAATTCTATAGGACTCAGCCTCCTCACTAGTAAATTAATAGGCAGAAGAGATGATCTCTTAAGTATGGCTCTACCATCCTATAAATCCAATTTTAAAATAAAGTTTTTATCAGAAAGTTTCTAAGTAAAAAGGTTTTTAAGCCTTCTGCTTAGAAAAAAAAAGCATTTACAATCACAGTATATTTGTTAAAGGCAAATAAACTTGACTGAAAGTAGCTAATACCTTACAAACTTACAATCTACCATATAAATAATCAGTCTGTAATTTTGAAGTGTAATTTGTTAAAATGTCTTGTTATTGATTACCATATTAACTAACATTTACAGAGTATTTACCATGTGCCAAGCACTATGCTAAGTACATCATATATTTTCTCATATAATTATCACAATGAGGTAGGTACCTTAGTCCCACTCTAGAGACAAGGAAAACAGAAACTTGACGGAGGTTACATTGCTAGTGAATGACAGAATCAAAATTAAAACTCAGTCTGTCTACAGAGCCTCAGCTCTTCACTGACGCACTAAAGCTAATGAATTCACCAAGTAATGTCCAGCTTTGAACTTAGCTGTCATTCTACTTGTAGCCCTGACATATATAAAAATGCCATATTTCCTAACTTCATAACAGATATCTCTTGCGCAATTACTTAATTGCTTATTATTACAATAAGTGATAATAGTCATGCTTTTGGTTTAGATGGGGGGGAAAGTATATTCAATATTTGTTAGTACATTTTAAAAATATCAAGTCTATTGAGACCAGTTATCTAAGGAATAGTTCATAATGGACTACGTCCTTGAATACAAAATAGCTACAGTTGTGAGGGATATTATTCCACCTGAAAGAATTTTTTAAATGACAACCCAAAAACTATACTCTGTATTTTTACATGTGGTATTTAAAACCAACTTCTACAGGCGGAGTCAAGATGGCGGAGTGGGAGGATGTGGAGTTCGTGTCTCCCCACAACTAGGGCACTTACCAGATGCTGGTGGGGGAACTCGACACCCCAGGGGACAGGAGGAACCCCCAAGCAACTGGGCAGGATGTGGCGGGGAGTGAGGGGAAGGAGGGGGGAGCAGGGGGGAGGAAAAGAGGAGGCCGGATGGGACCAGCACCCCTGAGGGGTGGCTGGGGGATGGGAGGAGTTCCCCACACCTGGAGGGACCCTCGGGGGTTCAGAGGATGCGGGGGGGAACGCAGCTAGTGTTTCCCCTGCCCGATCCGGCCCTGGGAAGCCTGCTGGGCTCCCGGGTCAGGTCCTCCCCGCTTCAAGGCCCCCTCTGGCTGCATTGGTCCTAGGGGCATAGGAGGGAGGGAGGAGGGAGGAAGAGGAGGAAAGGTAGACGGGGGTGGGGAACCCTCTGGGACGAGAGGATCAGAGGAAGCGCAGCTATTTTCCCCTGCCCACCTGGGCCCTGGGGAGCCTGATGGGCTTCCAGGCCTGGTCCCCTGCCTTCCGGGGCACCCTCTGGCCACGTGGGTCCTAGGGGCATAGGACGGGGGGAGAAGAAGAGGAGAGGAGAATGGGGAGGGATCCTCTGGGATCAGAGAATGGTGGGGGGAATGTGCCTGGCATTTCTGCCACCCACTGGGGCCCAGGGAGCCTGCTGGGGTCCTGGGCCTGGTCCTCCACTCTCTGAGGCCATGCTGAACCTAAGCCCCACCCCACCCCCAGGGCCTTTTCTGGCCACATGGGTCCTAAGCCTAGACCCCTCCTGCCACCTAAACCCTGCCCCTGCCTAAGCCCCATCTGCCACAGCCAAGGCCTTTTCTGGCTTTTCTTTCTTTTTTCCTCTTTTTTGCTATTGTGGTTCTGTTTTACCTTCCAGTTGTTGTTTCATCTATATTTTTATTTCTTCTAACATATCTGTTAGTTTTCTAAACTTATTTTATTTCATACTCTTTGTTATTGTTCTGCTCCCTTTTTTACTTTTTTTTTTTTTTGCAGCCAAGCTTGGCTTGCAATATCTTGGTTCATGAGCTGGGGGTCGGGCCTGAGCTCCTGTGGTGGGAGCTCCAGGTCTGAACCACTGGACTAACAGAGAATCTCAGACCCTAGGGAATGTTCATCAGAGTGAGGATTCCCAGAGGTCCTCAGCTCAGCACCAAGACCCGGCTCTACCCAACAGCCTACAAACTCCAGTGCTGGAAGCCTCAGGCCAAACAACCAGTAAGACAGGAACACAATCCCACCCATCAAAAAAAAAAAAAAAATGAGATGACAAAACAATATGTTACAGATAAAGGACAAAGGTAAAAATCTATGAGACCAAATAAATGAAGAGGAAATAGGCAACCTACCTGAAAAGGAATTCAGAGTAATGATAGTAAAGATGATCCATAATCTCAGAAATAGAATAGAGACATGGACTGAGAAAATACAAGAAATGTTTAAAAAAGACCTAGAAAAACTAAAGAACAAACAAACAGAGATGAACAATACAATAATTGAAATGAAAAATACACTACAGGGAATCAATAACAGAATACCAGAGGCAGAAGAACCAGTAAGTGAGCTGGAAGACAGAAAAGTGGAAATAACTGCCAAGGAGCAGAATAAAGAAAAAAGAATGAAAAGAATTGAAGACAATCTCAGAGACTTCTCAGATGACAATCAGTGCACCAACATTCGAATGACAGCGGTCCCAGAAAAAGAAGAGAAAAAGAAGGGCCTGAGAAAATATTTGAAAGATTATAGCCGAAAATTCCCCTAACATGGGAAAGGAAATAGCCACCCAAGTCCAGGAAGCACAGAGAGTCCCATACAGGATGAACCTTAGGAGAAACACACCAAGACACATATTAATCAAACTAGAAAAAATTAAAGACAAAGAAAAAATATTAAAAGCAGCAAGGGAAAAGCAAAAAACAACATATAAAGGAATCCCCATAAGCTTATCAGCAGAGTTTTCAGCAGAAACTTTGCAGGCCAGAAGGGAGTGACAGGATATACTTAAAGTGATGAAAGACAAAAACCTACAACCAAGATTACTCTACCCAGCAAGGATCTCATTCATATTCAACAGAGAAATCAAAAGCTTTACAGACAAGCAAAAGCTAAGAGAATTCAGCACCACCAAACAAGTTTTACAGCAAATGCTAAAGGAATTTCTCTAGCTGGGAAACACAAGAGGAGGAAAAGACTCACAAAAAAAAAACCCGATTAAAAAAATGGTAATAGGAACATACATATCAATAATTGCCTTAACTGTAAATGAATTAAATGCCCCAACCAAAAGACACAGACTGGCTGAATGGATACAAAAACAAGACCCATGTATATGCTGTCTACAAGAGACCCACTTCAAACCTAGGGATACATACAGACTGAAAGTGAGGGGATGGAAAAAGATATTCCATGCAAATGAAAATCAAAAGAAACCTGGAGTAGCAATATTCATATCAGATAAAATAGTCTTTATTTTTTTATTTTTTTTATTATTATTATTTTTTTTTTGCGGTACGCGGGCCTCTCACTGTTGTGGTCTCTCCCGTTGCGGAGCACAGGTTCCAGACACGCAGGCTCAGCGGCCATGGCTCACGGGCCCAGCCGCTCCGCGGCATGTGGGATCTTCCCGGTCTGGGGCACGAACTCGTGTCCCCTGCATCGGCAGGCGGACTCTCAACAGCTGCGCCACCAGGGAAGCCCGATAAAATAGTCTTTAAAATAAAGATTGTTACAAGAGACAAGGAAGGACACTACATAATGATGAAGGGATCAATCCAAGAAGAAGATATAACAATTATAAATATGTATGCACCCAACATAGGAGTACCTCAATACATAAAGCAAATGCTAACAACCATAAAAGGGGAAATCGACAGTAACACAATAATCGTAGGGGACTTTAACACCCCACTTACACCAATGGACATATCATCCAAACAGAAAATAAATAAGGAAACAGAAGCTTTAAATGACACAATAGAATAGACCAGGTAGATTGAATTGATATTTATAGGCCATTCCACCTGAAAGTGGCAGAATACACTTTCTTCTCAAGTGCACACAGATAATTCTCCAGGGTAGGTCACATCTTGGGTCACAAATCAAGCCTCAGAAAATTTAAGAAAAATGAAATTACATCAAGTATCTTTTCCACCCACAACGCTATAAGATTAGAAATCAATTACAGGAAAAAAAACCTGTAAAAAACACAAATTCACTGAGGCTAAACAGTGTGCTACTAAATAACCAAGATATCACTGAAGAAATCAAAGAAGAAATTTAAAAATACTTAGAAACAAATGACAATGAAAACACGATGACCCAAAACCTATGGGACGCAGCAGAAGCAGTTCTAAGAGGGAAGTTTATAGCGATTCAATCTCACCTCAAGAAACAAGAAAAATCTCAAATAAACAATCTAACCTTACACCTAAAGCAACTAGAGAAAGAAGAACAAAGAAAATCCACAGTCAGTAGAAGGAAAGAAATCATAAAGATCAGAGCAGAAATAAATGAAATAGAAACAAAAAAAACAATAGGAAAGATCAATAAAACTAAAAGTTGGTTCTTTGAGAAGAGAAACAAAATTTGATAAATCTTTGGCCAGACTCATCACGATAAAAAGGGAGAGGAATGAAAAAGGAGATATCACAACTGACACCACAGAAATACAAAGGATTGTAAGAGACTACTACAAAAAACTGTATGCCAATAAAATGGACAACCTCGAAGAAATGGGCAAATTTTTGGAAAGGTACAATTTTCCAAGATTGAACCAGGAAGAATTAGAAAATATAAACAGACCAAGCACAAGTACTGAAATTGAAACTGTGATTTAAAAACTTCCGACAGGGGCTTCCCTCGTGGCGCAGTAGTTAAGAATCAGCCTACCAATGCAGGGAACATGGGTTTGAGCCCTGGTCCACGAAGATCCCACATGCCACGGAGCAACTAAGCCCGTGCGCCACAACTACTGAGCCCACGTGCCACAACTGCTGAAGCCCACGTGCCTAGAGCCCGTGCTCTGCAACAAGAGAAGCCACCACAATGAGAAGCCTGTGCACCGGAACGAAGAGTAGCCCCCGCTCGCCGCAACTAGAGAAAGCCTGCGCACAGCAACGAAGACCCAATGCAGCCAAAAATAAATAAACAAAATAAATAAATTTATTAAATAAAAACTTCCGACAAACAAAAGACAGGACCAGATGGCTTCACAGGCGAATTCTATCAAACATTTAGACTAGACCTAACACCTATCCTTCTCAAACTCTTTGAAAAATTGCAGAGGGAGGAACACTCCCAAATCTGTTCTACGAGGCCACCACCACCCTGATACCAAAACCAGAGAAAGATATCACAAAAAAAGAAAATTACAGACCAATAGCACTGATGAACACAGACGCAAAAATTCTCAACAAAATACTAGAAAACAGAATCCAACAACACATGAAAAGGATCATACACCATGATCAAGTGGGATTTATCCCAGGGATGCAAGAATTCTTCAATATATGCAAATCAATCAATGTGATACACCATATTAACAAACTGAGGAATAAAGAGCATATGATCCTCTCAATAGATGCAGAAAAAGCTTTTGACAAAATTCAACATCAATTTATGATAAAAATTCTCCTGAAAATAGGCATAGAGGGAACCTACCTCAACATAATAAAGGCCATATATGACAAACCCACAGCAAACATCATTCTCAATGGTGAAAAACTGAAACCATTTCCACTAAGATCAGGAACAAGACAAGGATGTTCACTCTCACCACTCTCATTCAACATAGTTCTGGAAGTCCTAGCCACAGCAATCAGAAAGAAATAAAAGAAATAAAAGGAATACAAATGGGAAAAGAAAAAGTAAAACTGTCTCTGTTTGCAGATGACATGATACTATACATAGAGAATCCTAAAGATGCCACCAGAAAATTACTACCACTAATCAATGAATTTGGTAAGGTTTCAGGACACAAAATTAATGCACAGAAATCTCTTGCATTCCTATACACTAACAATGAAAAATCAGAAAGAGAAATTAAGGAAACACTCCCATTTACCATCACAACAAAAAGAATAAAATACCTAGGAATAAACCTACCTAAGGAGGCAAAAGACCTGTACTCAGAAAACTGTAAAACACTGATGAAAAAAATCAAAGATGACATAAATAGATGGATAAATATACTATGTTCTTGGATTGGAAGAATCAATATTGTGAAAATGACTATACTACCCAAAACAATCTACAGATTCAATGCAATCTCTATCAAATTACCAGTGGCATTCTTCACAGAATTAGAATAAAAAATTTTACAATTTGTATGGAAACACAAAAGACCCTGAATAGCCAAAGCAATCCTGAGAAAGCAAAACAAAGCTGGAGGAATCAGGCTCCCCCAACTTCAAACTGTACTACGAAGCTACAGTAATCAAGATAGTATGGTACTGGCAAAAAAACAGAAATATAGATCAATGGTACAAGATAGAAAGCCCAGAGATAAACCCATGCACATATGGTCACCTAATTTATGACAAAGGAGGCAAGAACACACAATGGAGAAAAGACAGCCTCTTCAATAAGTGGTGCTGGGAAAACTGGACAGCTACATGTAAAAGAATGAAATTAGAATACTGCCTAACACCATACACAAAAATAAACTCAAAATGGACTAAAGACCTACATGTAAGACTGGGCACTATGAAACTCTTGGAGGGAAAAATAGGAAAAACACTCTTTTACATAAACCACACCAAGATCTTTTTTGACGCACCTCCTAGAGTAATTAATATAAAAAAAAATGGGACCTAATTAAACTTAAAAGCTTTTGCACAACAAAGTAACAAGATGAAAAGACAACCCTCAGAATGGGAGAAAATATTTTCAAACAAAGCAACAGACAAAGAATTAATCTCCAAAATATACAAACAGTTCATGGAGCTCAATATCAAAAAAAAAAGCAAATGACCCAAGTAAAAAATGGGCGGAAGACCTAAGTTTAGGAAGACCTAAATAGAGACCTAAATAGAAGACCTAAATAGAAGACCCAAAGGAGACATATAGATGGCCAAGAGGCACAAGAAAAGATGCTCAACATCACTAATTATTAGAGAAATGCAAATCGAAACTACAGTGAGGTATCACCTCACACCAGTCAGAATGGCCATCATCAAAAAATCTACAGACAATAAATGCTGGACAGGGTGTGGAGAAAAGGGAACCCTCTTGCACTGTTGGTGGGAATGTAAATTGATACAGCCACTTTGGAGAACAGTATGGAGGTTCCTTAAACAACTAAAAATAGAACTACCATATGACCCAGCAATCCCACAACTGAGCATGTACCCTGAGACAACCATAATTCAAAAGGACACATGTACACCAATGTTCATTGCAGCACTATTTACAATAGCCAGGGCATGAAATCAACCTAAATGTCCAATAACAGATGAATGGATAAAGAAGATGTGGTACATACATACAATGGAATATTACTCAGCCATAAAAAGGAATGAAATTGGGTCATTTGTAGAGATGTGGATGGACCTAGAGTCTTTCATACAGAGTGAAGTAAGCCAGAAGGAGCAAAACAAATATCGTATATTAACACATATATGTGGAATGTAGAAAAATGGTACAGATGAACCTATTTGCAGGGCAGGAATAGAGACGTAGACGTAGAGAATGGACATGTGGACACAGTGGGGAAGGGGAGGGTGGGACCAATTAGGAGATCAGGATTGACATATATACACTACCATGTGTAAAATAGATAGCTAGTGGGACCATGCTATAAAGCACAGGAAGCTCACCTTAGTGCTCTGTGATGACCTAGGGGGGGGGGGGGGGGGGGGGGGGGGGGGGAAGTCTAAGAGGGAGGGGATATAGGTATACATATAGCTGATTCATTTCATTTTACAGCAGAAACTAACACAACATTATAAAGCAATTATACTCCAATTTTAAAAAAAGTGCTACAGCGCTTATCTATAAAACAATGAAAGAACTGATAAAAAAAATTTTTTTAATAATAAAAACAAATAAAACTTCTATCAAGATTTTTTAACCTTAGGGACTTCCCTGGTGGTGCCTTTGTTAAGAATCTGCCTGCCAATGCAGGGGACACAGGTTCGATCCCTGGTCCGGGAAGATCCCATGCCATGGAGCAACTAAGCCCATGCACCACAACTACTGAGCCTGCACTCTAGAGCCTGCAAGCCACAACTACTGAGCCTGCGTGCTACAACTACTGAAGCCTGCGCACCTAGAGCCCGTGCTCCGCAACAAGAGAAGCCACCACAATGAGAATCCTGCACACCACAACGAAGAGTACCCCCGCTCGCTGCAACTAGAGAAAAGCCCACACATGGCAACAAAGACCCAACGTAGCCTAAATAAATAAATAAAATTTATTTTAAAAAATTTTTTAATCTTAATAAGAATTTTAATATACATATATATATAACATATACATGTAAAACTGTCCATTTTTTTCAGCATTGGGAAGATACATTAGCACAGCATGTAGCTACTATTACTATCACTTTAAAAGAGACCACCTACATTACCTAAATATGTACTACCTTGGAGAAAGTCATAGGCCTTTATGGATTTTTTTTTTTTTTTTTTTTTTGCGGTACACGGGCCTCTCAGTGTTGGGGCCTCTCCCGTTGCGGAGCACAGGCTCCGGATGCGCAGGCTCAGCGGCCATGGCTCACGGGCCCAGCCGCTCTGCAGCATGTGGGATCTTCCCGGACCGGGGCACGAACCCGTGTCCCCTGCATTGGCAGGCAGACTCTCAACCAGTGCGCCACCAGGGAAGCCCCTTTATGGATTTTTAAACCTAACTAATAATAGGTTTAAGGTTTTAACCTTGAAACCTAATATGGTAAGTTAATATGCAAGATTATAATGCAGATTTTCCTGGAGATATACAGAAAAGCCAAGCAAAATTTAATAAAGGACATTTCATTAAATAACCAAAGTGAAGCAGTTCACCAACACTTAAATAAAAATTGCTGAGTACTGCGTCATTTAAATGCTCAGGACTATACAGTAACCAGTTAACAAATGTAAACAATCATATGGTTTCTAACCATAATTGCCCTCCTCTCCTTACATGAGTCAGCCAGTGTAGGTCTAGAACAAGGCAGAACGAAGATGTTTTTTCAGAATAGCAATCTTTGAAGACCCTAGAGATGTTCCATTAAATTGTTTTGATATTTTCTCAACTCCAAAACACTTATTCTTAGTTGTGTAAATGTTTTATAGTCCCTATTAGATTTTAAGCACCTGACAACAAGGAGGATCTGTTAAGTATGTGTTGCTAGGTAGCAAAACAACAAGAAAAATATATCAGAAGATGTAAATGTTAAGTTGGCCTATATTCTTGGTGACCCGAAAGCTATAAACTTCAGGGGGTATTTTACAAAAAACTTAAGAGTATCATGCCTTTCATGCAGAATGTAACTTAAGTCCATGTAAATCATAACACAAACAAAAATTATAACCAGTTCATTCCCTCCCCCACAATTAGGGTGAGAGTAGTATAAATTTTCATTGGGAGATCATTAGATTTGCACCCAATTACATAATTAAAACTAAAAATAATAAACATGTGCATGAAATGTATCTAATGGAACACCAAAGCTGGAGATAAACAGTCTTGTAAAATACATGAAAATATAGGTCCAGAACCAAGGGCAATATTGAACACAGACCTGAAATCTTACTATATCAAAGGCAAAACTTGAAGGCTGTTTTAGCACTACTGCCCAGAAACTTAAAACCAGCTGGGCACAGAGAAAGCAGAGTGAGGTTTCTTCAAAACCACCTACACAGTGGCTGTCTTCCTGCTCCCACGTCTGCCTGTGGAGACAAGCTTCCAGCTCAAGCATGAGGAGCACATGCATATGGAAAACTGTGAAGTCAGCCAAACTCCCACCCACACCAGTTCCTCTCCTCAGCAGCACCCTGACAAACCACAGAAACCAAATGGCTCAATGTGATGGCGAGATGAAAGCAGGACCCACTTCTCTTATAAACAGAAATGTTTAGGTACATTGCAGACACTAACCAACCCACAGAGCAGATGAATGAAGTATCAAGAGTTTTAAAAAGCAAACGCTATAAAAAGATACATTTCATTAGAAGTGGAGACTTTAAACATGAAGGAATGGTATTTACCTAATTATAAATGGAAAAAGTAGAAAAGATATTAAGTGACCACATAAAGAAAACTAATATGAGAAATAAAATCCATTTCAAAGGAGTTAGAAAAGGAAAAAAAACTTTGAGTAATGTTATCAAAAATTAAAACCTTGTCTCTCCAGAATCACTAGTGAATGAATTATGGTGAGCAGATTTCTCAAGAGCTGGATGTTTATCCTTCAACTAACACATTTGAGAGAAGTTTAACTATTCTGAATGCAAATCTTTCTAAATCTATTATTTTATTATCTGTTATTATCTATTACTTTGACTCCTTTTTTTTTTTTTTTTTTTTTGCGGTACGTGGGCCTCTCACTGTTGTGGCCTCTCCTGTTGTGGAGCACAGGCTCCGGACGCGCAGGCTCAGCGGCCGTGGCTCACGGGCCCAGCCACTCCACAGCATGTGGCATCTTTCCGGACCGGGCCACGAACCCGTGTCCCCTGCCTCGGCAGGCGGACGCCCAACCACTGCGCCACCAGGGAAGCCCACTTTGACTTCTTAAATTGTTTATTCTTAAAGGCTCATGATAAGAACCATTGTGCAGTGATTAACAAACTCCAGCCTGAGATCAGGTTCCAGGTTAACTCATAAGAATCACCTGAGAAAACCTCATAAAAATATGGAGAAGATATTCTGATTTACTAAGGCAGGAGTGAAGCCCAGAAATCTGTGCTTTTAAAAATCTTCCCAGGGGCTTCCCTGGTGGCGCAGTGGTTGAGAGTCTGCCTGCCGATTCAGGGGACGCGGGTTCGTGCCCCAGTCCGGGAAGATCCCACATGCTGCGGAGCGGCTGGGCCCGTGAGCCACGGCCGCTGGGCCTGCGCGTCCAGAGCCTGTGCTCCACGACGGGAGAGGCCACAGCAGTGAGAGGCCCGCGTACCGCAAAAAAAAAAAAAAAATCTTCCCAGGTGATTCTGGTTCACAGCCAGTTTCACGAACCGAGAGTATGAGAGGAAGAACACTTGCCTGACCGTTAATATTCAGGTAGCTTTATTTCCAAGAACTGTGCATGCATTCAACCACAATGATTGGACATCTGATATGTCCTAAAATTGAGCACCTAATATGGTCTTCGGTATACAAAGATGGATAAAACAAGGTCTGTCAAAGAGTTCACATTCAAACAGGGTAGCCAAATACGTAATTATAGTATAAGTCAGTCCAATAATAGGATATAATGAAAATCCATCACTGGATAGGGAAGACCTCCTCTACCTAAACCTGGGCTTCCTGGAGGGGATGGCATATGAACTGACTCCTAAAGGTTGAGATTTTATCCAAGTGAATTTTGAGAGAGAGTGAGGAGGAAGAGGGGGACAATGTGCCAAACCCCGCCTCCCCCCCATTATATATATAGTATAAGGAGTGGTAGAAAGCAGGGAAGGGCTGGATAGGAGTTCGAAGTTCATCTTGCAGGCAATGGGAAGCTGTTGCAATGAAGTCAGTGAATGTTACCATCAGATTTGCATTTCAGCCAGATGTCTCTGGCTGGGTAAGTGGTATATAGATTTAAGAAGGATCAGAAATAGAAGGAGAAAGATGAGTTAGGAATCCATGGAAGAATTCCAGGCAAGAGATATCAAAGGTCTGATATAAGGCAGTGAAAACTGAAATGGAAAAGGGAATATAAATTTGAGGAAAATGGAGGCAAAAAGACAAGGTGATTGCCTAGGTGGAGATGGCAGGTGGGAAGAATGGGAAAGGTGAGGGAAAGAGTAAAAAGGAGTCAGGTATGAGCCCCTCACCCCCGCTAGACTGAGGCAAGTAACTTACCCTTTCTAAATGTCATTAATAAAATGTGGAGCCTAGACAAGCTTTAAGAGAACTTCTAATTTTAAAGTCTATGAATCATTTTACAGCACTGATTATTGCATTATTCAATGATGTCCTCAAAGCCTCTAAAAGTTGACCTTACATTATGTGGCTCCTGGATATTTTAAGTTCACATACCTGCTTTCTAGAATATTGCTAACTTACTTCTTGATGTTAACTTATCAGCTGTAATGGCAGTGGCTGACAGCATGCCTGCATATAGCAGTTCTTCCCTCTTCTAAATTTGCTATTTCAGATGTATACTGTTAAGGAAGTTCGGTAACTAAGTAATCTCCCTCTCTTCTGAACTACAAAGGACTTCGTTTGTAATTCCTTATGACACTTTCCTCATTCCACACTGCTTTACTCTTAGTTGTGTAAATGCTTTATAGGGCTTATTACGGTTTAACCACCTGAGAATAAGAAGAGTCTCAATATTCTTTGTGCCCCTTCACATAAATCATTCCATACACAACCACCTTGCATACAGAATTTAAACAATATATAGGTGTCTTTTTGCACCAAGATTGTTAGAATGTGAATAGATTGTGAATAAACAGACTCTGAGTAAGGACCCAAGCAGCATTTTTTTCTGAGTAGAGGAAACTATAATGCTCAGGAGTCTTTCAGAAGGTCTTTTGTTTGGTTCTTTATTCTCAGTTGTGTTCTCGACAGATAAGGTTATTAAGAGGCAGAAATAGAAAACAGCAAGACATCATTAAAGCAAGAAAAACTGAAGATATTCAAGTACAACTTGAGAAAAGAGGTAACTATCAAAGAAAATAAATATAGGCAGCCCGTACTTTTGCATATAATGGATTTCTGAAGAGCTATATGAGAGTAAGCTGTGTACATTCTCAGAAAACAAATACCGTATGCTAACACATATATATGGAATCTTAAAAAAAAATGGTTCTGAAGAACCTAGGGGCAGGACAGGAATAAAGACGCAGATGTAGAGAATGGACTTCAGGACACAGGAAGGGGGAAGGGTAAGCTGGGAAGAAGTGAGAGAGTGGCATGGACTTACATATACTACCAAATGTAAAATAGATAGCTAGTGGGAACCAGCTGCATAGCACAGGGAGATCAGCTCCGTGCTTTGTGACCACCTAGAGGGGTGGGATAGGGAGGGTGGGAGGGAGATGCAAGAGGCGGGGGATATGGGGATATATGTACATGGATAGCTGAGTCACTTTGTTATACAGCAGAAACTAACGCAACATTGTAAAGCAATTATACTCCAATAAAGATGTTAAAATAAAACAAAACTGTACATTCTCAGAAGGCTAAAGACTATAAAAAATGTAGGTACATCTAATTGGTGCAGTTTGAAAATATATGTCATGCAATTTGAAAATACATGTCTAGCAATTTGTATCAACACTTTATTTTTACCTTCCCTGATAAATGAATCTCACAGATAAATTGAACACGCTAAAGCTAGTGTATTGTCAATGCCAAAATTGTGCCATGAGGGACATGCCGGATGATTTTTACCTTTGCCCAATTGCAACTAAGTTTATGAGGCCTATACCTCTTACATTTCAACAGAACTTTTATTTTTCTAGAACACTGCCTCATATCTATAAAAATGTTATGTCAAGATTCAACTGAATACAAACGTAAGGTAGATAGCTAGTGGGAAGCAGCCTCATAGCACAGGGAGATCAGCTCCGTGCTTTGCGACCGCCTGGAGGGGTGGGATAGGGAGGGTGGGAGGAGAGGGAGACGCAAGAGGGAAGAGATATGGGAACATGTGTATATGTATGGCTGATTCGCTTTGTTATGGAGCAGAAACTAACACACCATTGTAAAGCAATTATACTCCAATAAAGATGTTAAAAAAAAAGATTCAACTGAATAAATTGTCACTGTTGTTCAGAAAAAGGTGACAATGGGGCCAAAACTGAGCTATTGGTCCTCTTCCTCTAATGGCTCAGAATAATCATTCTCAGCTGCTGAATATAACAGTACCCATTTTATTTATGAGTGTCAATTAATGATGTGGAAATTAAAAGTCGGACAAAGTCTCAGAAATTATGACTTAAAGACTATCTACAATTTTAATATTTAGGAAGACAAAGAATCATAGAATTCTGATTTTGTTTTTTAGTTTTTACTAGATACTGTGTCTAATGGGTTGCAGAAGTAGAAAGGAGCTGGTTAGTATGCACAGAAGGCCTACAATTTGCATCTCCAGGGTCTTCCATATCTCTATTCCCTACCTGAATTCTGTCCTACATGAACTCTGCAAAAGGGTTTGGTAATCAGGGACTTACTGCTCCCTCTCTATTCTGATTAAAGTTTGGCAAACATCTTTTTGCTCTTAGTTTACTTGCTATAAGATGGAAATTTTCCAAAGATATTTTTAATAGGAAACTAAACAGAGCAGGAGGCTCCAAAATAAGCATAGAAACAGAATAAGCCTCACAGGATAAGGACTTTCAACCCAAACCTAATAAAAAATTAGATATAGCTGAATCAGCTCAAACGTTGATTATGTACCTCCTACATACCTAGCAGTTTGTAAAGCATGAAGGATAATAGTGGATCTTCCTTCTGGAAACTTATATTCCAGTTGGAGAGACAAACACATAAACAAAGGAATTACTATCAATATAACGTGGTAAATGCTAGGATAGACATACACACATTTTACTGCTTTGCTAACAGCCTTGACGGAATACTTCATTTAAATCTGCTAATTTTTCTCTCTCCTCAGTCTTTTGTGTGTGTGTGTGTGAATTACCATTTTATACCCATCATATTGGCAAAACAAATTTTTTTTAATACAGCAGGTTCTTATTAATCATCAATTTTATGCACATCAGTGTATACATGTCAATCCCAATCGCCCAATTCATCCCACCCCAGCCCCCCATGGCATTCCCCTCTTGGTGTCCATACGTTTGTTCTCTACATCTGTGTCTCAACTTCTGCCCTGCAAACCGGTTCATCTGTACCGTTGTTCTAGGTTCCACATATATGTGTTAATATACAATATTTGTTTTTCTCTTTCTGACTTACTTCACTCTGTATGACAGTCTCTAGATCCACCCACGTCTCTACAAATGACCCAATTTCATTCCTTTTTATGGCTGAGTAATATTCCATAGTATATATGTACCACATCTTCTTTATTGATTCGTCTGTCAATGGGCATTTAGGTTGCTTCCATGACCTGGCTATTGTAAATAGTGCTGCAGTGAACATTGGGGTGCATGTGTCTTTCTGAATTATGGTTTTCCCTGGGTATATGCCCAGTAGTGGGATTGCTGGATCATATGGCAATTTTATTTTTAGTTTTTTAAGGAACCTCCATACTGTTCTCCATCGTGGCTGTATCAATGTACATTCCCACGAAGAGTGCAAGAGGGTTTCCTTTTCTTCAAACCCTCTCCAGTATTTGTTGTTTATAGATGTTCTGATGATGCCCATTCTAACTGGTGTGAGGTGATATCTCATTGTAGTTTTGATTTGCATTTCTCTAATAATTAGTGATGTTGAGGAGCTTTTCATGTGCTTATTGGCCATCTGTATGTCTTCTTTGGAGAAATGTCTATTTAGGTCTTCTGCCCGTTTTGGGATTGGGTTGTTTGTTTTTTTAATATTGAGCTGCATGAGCTGTTTGTATATTTTGGAGATTAATCCTTTGTTGATTCGTTTGTAAATATTTTCTCCCATTCTGAGAGTTGTCTTTTTGTCTCGTTTATGGTTTCCTTTGCTATGCAAAAGCTTTGAAGTTTCATTAGTTCCATTTGTTTATTTCTGTTTTTATTTCCATTACTCTAGGAGGTGGATGAAAAAAGATTTTGCTGTGATTTATGTCAAAGAGTGTTCTTCCTATGTTTTCCTCGAAGAATTTTATAGTGTCCAGTCTTACATTTAGGTCTCTAATCTATTTTGAGTTTATTTTTGTGTATAGTGTTAGGGTGTGTTCTAACTTCATTCTTTTACATGTAGCTGTCCAGTTTTCTCAGTACCACTTATTGAAGAGACTGTCTTTTCTCCATTATATATCTTTGCCTCCTTTGTCATAGATCAGTTGACCATAGGTGTGTGGGTTTATCTCTGGGCTTTCTATCTTGTTCCATTGATCTATGTTTCTGTTTTTGTGCCGGTACCATATTGTCTTGATTACTGTAGCTTTGTAGTATAGTCTGAAGTCAGGGAGTCTGATTCCTCCAGCTCCGTTTTTCTCCCTCAAGACTGCTTGAGGCTATTCGGGGTCTTTTCTGTCCCCATACAAATTTTAAGATTTTCTGTTCTAGTTCCATAAAAAAATGCCATTGGTAATTTGATAGGGATTGCACTGAATCTGTAGATTGCTTTGGGTGGTATAGACATTTTCACAATATTGATTCTTCCAATACAAGAACATGGTATATCTCTCCATCTGTTGGTATCATCTTTAATTTCTTTCATCATGTCTTATAGTTTTCTACATACAGGTCTTTCATCTCCGTAGGTAGGTTTATTCCTAGGTATTTAATTATTTTTGTTGTAATGGTAAATGGGAGTGTTTCCTTAATTTCTCTTTCATATATTTCATCATTAGTGTACAGGAATGCAAGAGATTTCTGTGCATTAACTTTGTATCCTGCAACTTTACCAAATACATTGATTAGCTATAGTAGTTTTCTGGTAGCATCTTTAGGATTTTCTATGTAGAGTATCATGTCATCTGCAAAGAGTGACAGTTTTACTTCTTCTTTTCCAATTTGTATTCCTTTTATTTCTTTTTCTTCTCTGATTGCTGTGGCTAGGACTTCCAAAACTATGTTGCATAATACTGCTGAGAGTGGACATCTTTGTCTTGTTCCTGATCTTAGAGGAAATGCTTTCAGTTTTTCACCGTTGAGAATGATTTTTGCTGTGGGTTTGTTGTATGACTTTATTATGTTGAGGTAGGTTCCCTCTATGCCCACTTTCTGGAGAGTTTTTATCATAAATGAGTGTTGAATTTTGTCAAAAGATTTTTCTGCATCTATTGAGATGATCATATGGTTTTTCTTCTTCAACTTGTTAATATGGTGTATCACCTTGATTGATTTGCATATACTGAAGAATCCTTGCATCCCTGGGATAAATCTCACTGGATTATGGTGTATGATCCTTTTAATGTGTTGTTGGATTCTGTTTGCTAGTATTTATTGAGGATTTTTGCATCTATATTCATCAGTGATATTGGTCTGTCATTTTCTTTTTTTGTAGTATCTTTGTCTGGTTTTGGTATCAGGGTGATGGTGGCCTCATAGAATGAGTTTGGGAGTGTTCCTTCCTCCACAATTTTTTGGAAGAGTTTGAGAAGGATGGGTGTTAACTCTTCTCTAAATGTTTGATAGAATTCACCTGTGAAGCCATATAATCCTGGGCTTTTGTTTGTTGGAAGATTTTTAATCACAGCCTCAATTTCAGTGCTTGTGATTGGTGTGTTTATATTTTCTATTTCTTCCTGGTTCAGTCTTGGAAGGTTGTGCTTTTCTAAGAATTTGTTCATTTCTTCGAGGTTGTCCATTTTATTGGCATAGAGTTGCTTGTAGTAGTCTCTTAGGATGCTTTGTATTTCTGCAGTGTCTGTTGTAACTTCTCCTTTTTCATTTCTAATTTTATTGATTTTTTTCTTGATGAGTCTGGCTAATGGTTTAGCAATTTTGTTTATCTTCTTAAAGAACTAGCTTTTAGTTTTATTGATCTTTACTATTTTTTTTGTTTGTTTCTATTTCATTTATTTCTGCTCTCATCTTTATGATTTCTTTCCTTCCTCTAACTTTGGGTTTTGTTTGTTCTTCTTTCTCTAGTTCCTTTAGGTGTAAGGTTAGATTGTTTGTTTGAGATTTTTCTTGTTTCTTGAGGTAGGCTTGTATAGGTATAAACTTCCCTCTTAGAACTGCTTTTGCTGCATCCCATCGGTTTTGGATCATCGTGTTTTCATTGTCACTTGTCTTTAGGTATTTTTTGATTTCCTCTTTGATTTCTTCAGTGATTTCTTGGTTATTTAGTAACGTATTGTTTAGCCTCCATGTGTTTCTGTTTCTTACATTTTTCCCCCTGTAATTCATTTCTAATTTCATAGTGTTGTGGTCAGAAAAGATGCTTGATATGATTTCAATTTTCTTAAATTTACCGAGGCTTCATTTGTAACCCAAGATGTGATCTATCCTGGAGAATGTTCCGTGCACACTTGAGAAGAAAGTGTAATCTGCTGTTTTTGGATGGAATGTCCTATAAATATCAATTCAATCTATCAGGTCTATTGTGTCATTTAAAGCTTGTGTTTCCTTATTAATTTTCTGTTTGGATGATCTGTCCATTGGCGTAAGTGAGATGTTAAAGTCCCCCACTATTATGGTGTTACTGTTGATTTCCTCTTTTATAGCTGTTAGCAGTTGCCTTATGTATTGAGGTGCTCCTATGTTGGGTGCATATATATTTATAATTGTTATATCTTCTTCTTGGATTGATCCCTTGATCATTATATAGTGTCCTTCCTTGTCTCTTGTAACATTCTTTACTTTAAAGTCTACTTTATCTGATATGAGTATTGCTACTTCAGCTTTCTTTTGATTTCCATTTGCATGGAATACCTTTTTCCATTTCCTCACTTTCAGTCTGAATGTATCCCTAGGTCTGAAGTGGGTCTCTTGTAGACAGCATATAGATGGGTCTTGTTTTTGTATCCATTCAGCAAGTCTGTGTCTTTTGGTTGGAGCATTTAATCCATTCACGTTTAAGGTAATTATTGATATGTATGTTCCTATGACCATTTTCTTAATTGTTTTGGGTTTCTTTTTGTAGGTCCTTTTATTCTCTTGTGTTTCCCACTTAGAGAAGTTCTGTTAGCATTTGTTGTAGAGCTGGTTTGGTGGTGCTGAATTCTCTTAGCTTTTGCTTGTCTGTAAAGCTTTTGATTTCTCCATCGAATCTGAATGAGATCCTTGCTGGTAGAGTAATCTTGATTGTAGGTTCGTCCCTTTCATCACTTTAAGTATATCATGCCACTCCCTTCTGGCTTGTAGAGTTTCTGCTGAGAAATCAGCTGTTAACCTTACGGGAGTTCCCTTGTATGTTTTTTTTTTTTTTTCCTTTTTAGAAATGAGCTTTATTTTCAATGCTCTTTAGTTCTAAGAGCCTGTATAATTATTTTTTCCTCCCACAGGTTAACTGCAAGTTAGGATTTCAAAAACCACAACAAACAAATCAAACACCTATAGGATCCGGGCACTGACCACCCAAGTGTCATGTTGGCAATTAAACCAGGACTCCCTTTCAAAGAAGCTTCTATGCAAAATGCTGTATTTCCTCCAATGAGCCTTGTTTTTCAACCTTGAAATCATCCACTTGAAAAGCAGACCCCAAAACCCAAGCTTTCAGAACTGGGTCCCAATATCACCACATAAATCACTCTCATTCTAAAAACTATACAATTAATGGGCCCCAAAGTTACTTTAATAGAGGGCTTCAAGGCAAGCCAAAGTTTCTTATAAAACCCCCATCCACCCTGCCAACTGCTCTGCACCTCTGTTCCACAGGAACCCATAACACTTCACCCTTCAAGTCCTGGGGACAACCTGAGCAGCATGGAGTGGCCAAGCAGAGCCCATTGGGATAGGGAAGGAATTTGGACACAGACGCAACAACAATGAACTTGTTCATTCCTCACAAATGTAGTCCAATGAGAGGCTGCATCAAACTTAAAAGCCAACCTTTCTGCTTCAGATTCCTGGATACAAAAGATTTTTAAAAATCTGTATAATTTGAACCAAAAAAATGATGGTTATTAAAAATAAACCAAGAAATACCCAGAAATGGGTTTCCTGTGAAAGTTTGGTAGAAGAGGGATTCCGATCTGATTAAACAATCTAGACACTACAGCCCCTCACATAAACACTCTTCAAACTCTTTTAAGTAGACAGCATTTCAAGGCAGAGGTCAAAATGAAAATATCTTTGAAAAGACAACAGTGACGTGGCTGGGAAACTGTGTTCATCTTGGCAAACATTTTTTCCACCCACCACAAGCTTGGACTTTCTGGGAAGGTCACTGCTTTTCTGGTCAGAAACATTCTTGAAGTCATCAGGATGGAGGAAGAGACACTCTGTGAAGGTGTGTTTCCGGTTCTGTACCTGGAGCTCAGGAGCCAAAGAGCACGATCATGCAGAACATCATGAAGACATTCCATAGGGCAATGAAGATTCGAAAATATCTGAGGCTCAGCAAGGACTCCCGGATGTTGTCACCTGTGCTGGGCTCCCTCGACTCCTCCTCAAAGCCTTGCATGTCCTTCTTTTTCAGCTTAAAGTTGAGCACCGCCCCGGCGTTCATCAACAGCATCCCAAACAGCAGGATGTCCCCGATCATTGTTGCTGCCGGAGCGTCCATCAGAACAGGAAGCCCTTTGTATGTTATTTGTCATTTTTCCCTTGCTGCTTTTGAGAATTTTTCTTTGTCTTTAATTTTTGGCAGTTTGATTTCTATGTGTCTCGGCGTGTTTCTCCTTGGGTTTATCCTGTATGGGACTCTCTGTGCTTCCTGGACTTGCATAGCTATTTCCTTTCCCATGTTAGGGAAGTTTTCGACTATAATCTCTTCAAATATTTTCTCGGGTCCTTTCTCTCTCTCTTTTCCTTCTGCAACCCCTATAATGTGAATGTTGTTGTGTTTAATGTTGTCCTAGATGTCTCTTAGGCTGTCTTCATTTCTTTTCATTCTTTTTTCTTTATTCTGTTCCACAGCAGTGAATTCCACCATTCGGTCTTCCAGGTCACTTATCCATTCTTCTGCCTCAGTTATTCTGCTATTGATTCCTTCCAGTGTAGTTTTAATTTCAGTTATTGTAGTGTTCATCTCTGTTTGTTTGTACTTTAATTCTTCTAGGTCTTTGTTAAACATTTCTTGCATCTTCTCGATCTTTGCCTCCATTCTTTGTCCAGGGTCTTGGATCATCTTCACTATCATTATTCTGAATTCTTTTTCTGGAAGGTTGCCTATCTCCATTTCATTTAGTTGTTTTTCTGGGGTTTTATCTTGTTCATTCATCTGGTACATAGCCCTCTGCTTTTTCATCTTGTCTATCTTCCTGTGAATGTAGTTTTTGTTCCACAGGCTGCAGGATTGTAGTTCTTCTTGCTTCTGCTGTCTGCCCTCTGGTGGATGAGGCTATCTAAGAGGATTGAGCATGTTTCCTGATGGGAGGGACTGATGGTGGGTGTTACTCTGGCGGGCAGAGCTCAGTAAAGCTTTAATCTGCTTGTCTGCTGATGGGTGGGGTTGGGTTCCCTCTCTGTTGGTTGTTTGGCCTGAGGTAACCCAACACTGGAGCCTAGCTGGGCTCTTTGGTGGGGCTAATGAGAGACGCTGGGAGGGCTCATGCCAAGGAGTAGTTCCCAGAACTTCTGCTGCCAGTGTCCTTGTCCTCACAGTGAGCCACAGCCACCAACCGCCTCTACAGGAGACCCTTCAACACTAGCAGGTAGGTCTGGTTCAGTCTCCCCTGGGGTCACTGCTCCTTCCCCTGGGCTCCTTCCCCCGCACATTACTTTGTGTGTGCCCTCCAAGAGTGGAGTCTCTGTTTCCCCCAGCCCTGTCAGAGTCCTGCAATCAATTCCCGCTAGGCTTCAAAGTCTGATTCTCTAGGAATTCCTCCTCCCATTGCCGGACAACCAGGTTGGAAATCCTGGCGTGGGGCTCAGAACCTTCACTCCAGTGGGTGGACTTCTGTGGTATAATTGTTCTGTGATTCACCCACCCACCAGTTATGGGATTTGATTTTACTGTGATTGCGCCCCTCCTATCTTCTCATTGTGGCTTCTCCTTTGTCTTTGGATGTGGGGTATCTTTTTTGGTGAGTTCCAGTGTCTTCCTGTGGATGATTGTTCAACAGTTAGTTGTGATTCTGGTGTTCTCGCAAGAGGGACTGAGAGCACGTCCTTCTACTCCGCCACCTTGGTTCTCCTCCAGGCTCAGGGTCTTCTAATGTGGGCCCCCAATTACTCAAGTCCTTGCTCTGGGTTGACCTCCATCCCTGAACAGACTGCCTTTGGAGACACAGAGCGGGTTCTTGCTTGGCGTCCAAACACTGATGCTGCCCCCACACCCACAGGGAGGACAGGGTGGGAGGGCGGATGCTGCTTCTTGGAACGGGTTTCATCCTAATAATTAGGGACTGTGGCACCAAGGTGGCACCGCACCAGGAAAGTCAAGGATGCAGTAGGATGTAATCTCCGCAGATGCCCCGCGAGCTCTGGTTAAGAGTGCAAACACTCCTCTGGGTGCAAGAGGAAAAGGGACAGGCTCTGGCTGCCAGCAGCCTGGCTGGAGAGAAGCTTCCAGCTCACAGGAACGGGCAGAAAATCTCCTCAGTCTTAAATGTATTTACTAGCCAGTTGTCAAGTTCATTTCCCATCCCTGAAACTTGCCTCCTTTGTCTTTCAGACCTAGATCGGAGGGGCAAATACATGGCACTTGTGCCAGTGCTCATATCTCCCGTGCCATGGCAGTTATTCTTTCCCAAAAAGTTCTCACAAGCTATCTTATACAGTGTACCAGACAGCCATGAAGAGTAACTGGCACGTGAGATAAAACCCATCTGCTACCCTTATCTAGTTTTACTTCCACTAGTACCTTGCTGGCAGATGCTATTTGAAATTTTCAGCATGGGGTCTAATTTCTTGCCCAGCCAAAAACACATATTCTTTAATTTCTGTTTCAGCTCTTTGCATTCCCTTTTGAACCAACCACAAATTTATTTCCCATGTGAGGAAACTCAAGGTCCAACGTCATTAGCAGAGCACAGATAACTATGGTTTCCCACAAGCAATGAAAAATCACAAACATCTCATGTGAGCTCTACTCACATAATAATACTAATCAATGTATTTAATAGTAATACTAATTAATTAATTAATACTAATTAATAGGTGCCAATAATACCCATATTTCACAAATATGAGAACTGAAGGTTAGAGAGAGCCAGGATTGAAATTCAGGAAAAGTCAAGACTCTGAATTGTTAGTCCCTACCCTGTACCAACTCTACTTTTCCAGATCCTTCTAAATGGTTCCAGGAATCCTCTTAGAAGTCCTTACTTTTCTTAATACATACTGTTTTAAAGACACATTAAGAATAATAGATTTATTTAGGAAAACACACACAGGAAAGCAAATACAGAAAAATATCAACAACAGGCCAATCTAGGTAAAAGCTCTGCTGGTGTTCATTGTACTATTCTTGCAATTTTTCTGAAGGTTTGAAATTTTTCAAAATGAAAAGTTAGAGACAAGAACGTAATAGACCTAATTTTCACTGAGTAAAGGGAGTTATTTCATGACAAAGTCTTAAAATTATAGATGTCTTAGAATCATATTAGGACAATTTATATGTTCATTAAAACATTTTAAAAGATTGAGGGGTAGGGAATAGGGAAAATAATTTAAATATGAGTGATTAAAAAAAGATGCAGCATAGGAAAATTCTTTCTATCCTTTTGCTTTTGAGAGTTAACCCCTCCGAGAAGAACAACTTGACCAATTGGAATAAAAGCAAATGACAGGAGCCAAGACACTCAGGTTAGATCTAGAGGAAAAGTTATACAGAAATCATAGAAGTTTAAAGGAGGAGGAGGTTTTTCAAATTGTCCAGTTAAACTTGTTCATTTTACTGATGATGCAATTCAGTACCAGAGACTTTAAATGAACTGCCCTCATTTCTGCAGTCTGATAGTAGCAGAACTACTTCATTTCCTCTGTACCCTAGTTTAGAGCTTGTATCATTCTAACTTCTTTAGTAAGTGATAAAAAGCCAACCCAAGGGCTTCCCTGGTAGCGCAGTGGTTGAGAGTCCGCCTGCCGATGCAGGGGACACAGGTTCGTGACCCGGTCCGGGAAGATCCCACATGCCGCAGAGCGGCTAGGCCCGTGAGCCATGGCCGCTGAGCCTGTGCGTCCGGAGCCTGTGCTCCGCAACGGGAGAGGCCACAACAGTGAGAGGCCTACGTACCACAAAAAGCTCATCTCTCAGTCATGCATTCTGCTGGACAGACTTCATTCTCAGGCCCTTATAAGATGGTTCTCCTGTAGTTCCAAGCTCATATCAGCACACACCAATCCTGTAGACAAGACTGCTTTTTCTACAGTACAAACAAAAATCCCAGAATTGAGTTTCACTGGCCCTGACGGTCCTGATTTGGGCCATGTGCACATTCTCAAATCAGTCACTATAGCCATGGGAGGTAGGAAGGGTGAAATGCATTTGACTTACTTAGTAAAGGTGTTATTCTCCACTCCTGGATCCAGGAATAGAGTCATCTTCACTGAAATCACAGACAGAGTGGGAGAGAGTTGAATCAATAAAAAAAGCTGGGGTACTGTTAACATAAGAAGTAGGTACAGATAATAAATGGCAAAATCTACAAATTCTACATCTATCCATAAATAACAGCTGAAAGAATAAAGGCTAAGAGAAGACAAAAACTGCCTTTTAAAAAACATTCAAAAGACTGTCTTGAGGGGAAAAAAAAAAAAGATTTATCAGTTCTCTTGTACTTCAGGAAAGAATTAGGACCAGTAGGCAGAGGAGACAAGGATACAGATTCAACTCAGTAGCTGTAAAGAACTTTCTAACAACTAGAGATATCCAGTAATTGAACAGGTGGCATCATGAAGTAATGAGTTTCCAAATAGTTGGAAGCCTTCAAACAGAAGGAGCTTCCAAATAGTTGGAAGCCTTCAAACAGAAGGAGGGTGACCGTCTGTCAGGAATGTTATAGAAGGGATCCCTATACTGGTGGGAGGTTGTTCTGAAATGCTTCTTAGATTCCTTCCAACTTAAGATTCTAAATTATTGAGAACAGCATGAATAAAAGATCCAAACCCATTCAACAACTAAATTATTCAACAAAAGGTAACAACTTTCAGCTATGAAGTTGAGGCAACCAGGCTTTGCGTGCCAGCCATCCAATTTTACAAAGAAAACAGAAACAGATCTTTAAAAATGATTATTTTTAAATTACAATGTTAAAATTAATTTTACTAGGAAACACACAACCCAGAAAACATTTTTAAAATTTCTCTTCCAAATTTGATCTATATGTTCACATAATTTCACTTCTGTCAGACTTATTCCCTAAGTTGAACAGAATTAAGTTCTGTATTACACTTTTTATCTTCCCAGCTCCTGAGATACAGGCTAAGTGGCTCTGCTACTGTCAGGCTGCACTTTTCCACTTAACATCATATTAAATGTGTTTATCACATTAATATAAAATCTTTATCATTACTATTTCAAGGCCTTATACATTTAACTGTGTTGGAATTCCATAGTTTACTCAGACATGTCCCTACTGGAGAGCATTTAGGCTTCTTTCAACTTTTCACTATAGTTTTGCCTTGAACACCAAACAGTTTTGTTTTTTTTTTAACCTCTTTTGAATTTTTTTCTAGGTCTGCAGTTAGTGGTCAAAGAGTATGAATATTTTTATGGTTCTGAATATGCACCACCAAAAGAATGCCATCAGTTTGCAGTGCTACTAGCAGTAATTGAGTTTAACCATTTCTCTAAGACTTGTCCACATTAGGTTTTATTCAACACTTTAAAAATTGCTAACATATATTAAGTAGTTCTTTACAATTGTTTACTTTTCCATTTTTTTCTCTACTAGTGAGTTTGAATAGCCTTCTCAACTCTTTTTTTTTTTTTTTTTTTCAGTGAAAACACAACTCTTAATCTACATTCCTACTATAAGGAGAGAACTCAGTAGTACATGTGGATGCAAAGAAGTCACACCAGAAAAAGAGAATAAAACAGTTAAGGTAAACAGATTAGGCTCAAGATGAAGTCACTCATGCTAAACACCACATCGACAAACCAAAACTTAACTAAATTTCGAGCCTCAGAGAAGGAAGGCCTAGGTCAACTGATCAGCCCTTGCCTGCCCAGCACAAGTTACCTCACCAGGCCCCAAGACTTCCTTTGCTCCATATAAGGGGATAACCCAGCATTAACCAATCAGCAAATGCCCAGTATAACTTTCCTGTTCCTGCTCACTTTGGTCTATAAAACCCTGTTAAGTTGTACATTTCTTTGGAGTTCTATCTGCTAGATTGGATGCTGCCTGATTCATGAATGGCTGAATAAAACCAATAAGCTCGGGCTTCCCTGGTGGCGCAGTGGTTGGGAGTCCGCCTGCCGATGCAGGGGACGTGGGTTCGTGCCCCGGTCCGGGAGGATCCCGCATGCTGCGGAGGGGCTGGGCCCGTGAGCCATGGCCGCTGAGCCTGCGCGTCCGAAAGAATAGAAAAAAAAGAAATTAAAAAAAAAACCCAATAAGATCTTTAAAATTTATTCAGTTGAATTTTGTTCTTTAACAAAAGAGAGAATAGAAATTAATTCCAAGAAGAAAGGTAAATTTTTCCTTCTCCCAATCAGAATGGACTCTCTGGGATGGCTAGAGAACATTGAGAAAGCATTGGTTCACCATGCTTCTGATATAGCTTCCTTAAAATAAGAACGATAAAGGAAGTGAGTGTTCTCCAGTAAGTTCCTTTTCCTTTAAATTCACATGTTGTCCAGAAACCATAGTTTTTCCTGGGATTTTACTTAAGATTTCAAACATCTCAAAAATTATTCCCCATACCAAAGGCTCTGCTAAATGGGAAGCAAACAGATTTTTTTAAAAAATGAGAGGCAAAAATTAAAGCACAGGAAGCATATAATAACATCATAGTATGTCAAAAATTAAACTGAAAAATGAAGTTTGGTGCAGTTTCTACAAATAACTGCATTTGTTTCTAATATTATATTACTAAATGAGCACAGATCACTCTGATTTGTTAACTTTTCTCTCTGGAAAGTTGTACACATAAGAGTGGAAGAACGTTAAAAATAAGATATTAAAGGTGTGAAAGTGAGAGAGTTCCCACAGCAACTGCACAAGACACCTTTGCACTACACAGGCCACTCCTGAGAAATGAGTCTGTTTTTTGCCACTCATTAATTCCTGGGAAAACACAAGGTAAATACACTAATAAAATCACAACTAAACTGCATACAATTTGAGACCAACACATTATAGTTGCCTAGGTAATAAGAATCTTATATTTCCCATGGGAAACGGGAAGTAATAGCTTTATATATTTATTATTCATAGTATGCAACAGAGGGAAAACAGTCCTCCCCTCTCATAAGACACACTTGAAAGTATGTTATCTGTGATGTAACCTGAATAATGTCTTTTGTATAAAATGCTACTACTGGGTTTTTTAATAAGAGGTGATTCTCTAAATCTTCAGGAAAGACTAAAGTCTCTATAAACAAATGAATAACAGTTCAAAGAGGAAACCCAAGCACTAAATAAAATAAGAAAATGAAGAGGTTCTGACATCAGTCCTAGGCAGGAATCAGAGGATTCTGGCCACCTTTTGGTGAAAGTTCTTGGCTTTTGCCAGGGAAAGCAGAATAGAACTCAAAAGAAAATTAAATGGAAGCTACATGAGAGGAGGGACCTAGACCTGGGCCTAATGCCTAGAGGTGTTCAATAAATATCTGCTAAATAACTGAATGAATGAATACACTTCTCAAAGAATCGAGAAGCCTGACTTTCCAAAGGGCCAGACAGTATGTTCTAAAGTACTTAAGTAAGACTTGTCCCCTAAGTTGAACAAAGCTAAGTTCTGTATTATTCTTTTTTTCCTGGCCAGATATATAAATTCTATGCCTTCTGAGTCCTCAAGTATAGAAGGAGTTTCTGTTCACCCTGTAACCTGATTGAAGAGTGCATAGCCGCTCGATTTACCAAGTTAACAGCTACAAGCCAAAAGAGGGTGAACTTCAAAATGTGCCTTAAGCTCCACAGAGTTGGCAGTAAAAAGCGGATATTCTCTGTGCCACATACATAATCCTAAAGTTTTGTTTTAAATAGATATATAAGGTCATTTTTTATAAGAAACACTACTAAGAGCCAAAGCAAAATTTCAGGAATGAAAATGTCATTAGAGGAAAGCAATGAGGTCCAACAGGGAATGCTTTTGGGTTCCCATGGTGACATTTGTTTCTGATTATATATATATATAATATTAAATACTTTCCTCTGGGGTTTTAAAGGCTTTTAAGAAAGGAAATAAACCAAATTCATTTTCTTTCTAATTTGTGATAACCAAAGGCATATTTTCTAGCTTCTACAATCCTGATTACCAAAACCAGGAAACAGGTCTTTAAAATAAGTCTTTACATTCCCGCCTATTTTAATTCCCTCTGGGCCTAGAGACATTTTAATAGAACATCTCAAATAATTCAGTCTTCTCCATACCTAGGCATATTTACTTTCCATTGAAAGATAGCCTGATATTTTATCTATACAATAGTCTATTATCTTTTCAAAATACAGATAAGAGATATACAAAATTTGATACATTATTTAAGTGCCCTCAACTTCCCTTTAACAAAATGGGTAGGGTAGTCTGATGTGTGTTTTTCAACACCACTAAGCAGTTAACTCAGTTCTGGCACTACCTATCTGGGGATAAGTTCACAGATCTTACAGGCCAAGGACTCAGTTCCGCAAGGCTGCCCCTCCCCCCCCCCCTCCCCCTCGCTCCAACTCCACCCACCACACACACGTCAGCTGCCAATTGCAACTCCGGGCTGTTACCTGTGCTTCTACCAGCCACCTATATATTGAAGGTTCCCACGATCCCCTCTATGGGTTCCACTAATTTGCTTAGAGCTGCTCACAGAACTCAGAGAAACGTTTACTTACTTTTAGGAGTTTATTATAAAGGATATTACAAAGAATACAGGGGCACAGTCAGATGAAAAGGTACATAGGGCGAGGTATGCAGTAAGGGGCGCAGAGCTTCCATGCCCTTTCTAAGCTGCCACTCTCCCCCCATCTCCACGTGTTCACCAACCCGGAAGTTCTCTAAAGCCCTATCCTTTGGGTTTCTATGGAGTCTTCATTACAAAGGCATGATTGACTAAACTACTGACCGTTGGTGGTCAATTCAACCTCCAGCCCCGCTCCCCTCCCAGGAGATCAGAGGGAGGACTGAAAGTTCCAATCCTCTAATCACAAGGCTGGTTCTTCTGACAACCAGGCCCCACCCTTAAGTTACCTAGGGGCTATCAAAAAGTTGCCTCATTAACATAACAAAAGACATCTTTATCCCTTTCACCACTTAGGAAACTCCAAGGTTTTAGGAGCTCTGTGCCAGGAATGGGGACAAAGGCTATATATATATATATATATATATATATATATATATGTTACTTATTATAAATTGCGATACCACAGGTAGCATGAAAAAGAATTATAAACTAAGATGTCTCCCTTACCACACACTGAGTGACATATTCTTACCCATTTATAGAAATATACACAAAGGCAGATACACCACCAAATGCTCCCAAGGCTCCAACAACCAACACACACCAGGGAAGCACTCAACAGAGAGAGACCTTCAGACCTTCAGAGAGACACAGAGAGGAGGCAAAAGGAACAAAATAGACGGAGAATGTGTATTACTTGTAAAGGATGGACAGCTACTCAGGACAGGCAGCCGGCATCACACCCAGGCACACTGCCAGTGCCAGGCAAGCACAGAGGGGCTCCGCTGGAGTGTGGAGCTCTGTGTCTGCGTGTGTTTCCCTCTCTCACACACCTACCAACACACGCTCTCCTCTCTCCCTCACAAACGCATACACCGCGTCTTTCACAGTCTCTCTCAACACAGTGCCTATCAGGCTCTCACACACACGAGCTCTCACACACACAGTCTCATGCACATACAATTTCTTATACACAATCTCTCACAGTCTTTACGTACGTAGTCTCTCATATACACACTCTCTCTCATAGTCTCTCACACACACACACACACACACAGAGCCTCTCTCTCACAATCTCTCACACACAGTCTGTAATGTACATAGTCACACACTCATATTCTCTCACAAACGCGTGCGCGCGAACACACACACACACACACACACACACACACACACACACACACACACACACACACACACACAGGCGCGCGCGCGCGCCCCGTTGGCCCCGCCTCTGCCCTGGCCCCTCCCTTCCCCGGGTGGGCTCCGCCCCGGCGGCCGAGGGCGGGGCGAGCCGGTGACAGGAGAGGCCGGGCCGGGCTGGTACTTGCGGCGCCCAGGCCGCCGGGGCGCGCTCCGTAGGCTCCTGTCAGCGGCGAGTGTGGCCGATCCCAGGGCGGCCCTCGGGCGGCGATCGCTGCCTCCGGCTTCGTGGCTTCGCCCCTCCGGCGGCCGTCCCGGGCGGCAGGAGTTGGCGGCGGGATGTGCTCGGCCGGGGAGCTGCTTGGCGGCGGCGGCGGCGGCGGCAGCGGCGGCGGCGGAGAGCGCGACGAGGACGGGGACGCGCTGGCGGAGCGGGCGGCGGCGGGGACCGAGCCGGATCCCGGGGCGAGCCCGCGGCGGCGCGACCGGCGGCCGCAGGAGGAGCAAGAGCAGGTGATCCAGGAGGGGCGGCGCGGTCCGGCCGGTTTCCCGAGCCCCACGCGGCGGCAGAGGGAAGTGGCCCGTAGGGCGGGCGGCGCCGGGGCTGTGCTCGGCGTGGGGCGCTGGTCGCCGCGGCGTTCTGGAAAGCGGCCCCGGAGAGCGTTTGGACGGAGCCCTCGGGGCCGGGCCGCGGGGTCGCGTGTGCGCTGCCAAGTGCCGGCCAGGAGTCGCGTGCCTGGCGGGGTCAGCGCCGCCCTTACCCACCCGTCGGGCAGAGGCTTCTCAGGCCGGAGCCCGGGGGTCTGTGGAAGTGCCCTCCATAACGGTCACTTATCTAAAAGCCTTACATGTAAACATTCTTCAACTTCGAGTTCATACCCCGGTGCTGTGTTTTAGGGGCCAGTGGCTCCCCTCTCGACTTCCATCTTGTCATTTCTGAACTCACACCTAGCGCCTCTTGTAAGGTGTGGGTGTATTTCTCTAGACATGCAATCAGTATCTGAAGACGTGTAGGAGCGAGTATTACAATAAGTGTCTTGACAGGGACTCTCCGAGAGCAAGTTTTTCACATGAACCCAAAGGGGATCTAAACTTCATTTAAAAACTGAAAAAGCTGAGTAATAATTAAGTTAAAAAAATAATGCCTAAGGCAGAAAGAAAAAAAACTGAAAAGGCAAGAAAATTGCTTTCAGTTGGTACCAAAGGGGAAAAATGTATGAGTCCAGCCATAATAAGGGAAAAGAGAAGTTGGGTAGTTTTTGAAACTCTCAGAATTTGCTTTCACTAAGTTAAGTATGTGATAATAGGCATTATAACACATCATTTATCTTCAAGATTAGGCAAGAAGTTTAATAAAAGAAATTGAATTATATGTGGGATGAATTTTCACCAGCAAATACAGTAATTAGACCTTCAAAAATAACCAAGATAAGCTAGCCTTCAGAATCACAGTAAAGACCAAGAATTAAAATGATTATTTGCCTTTATTACAGTGTATACTGTTGAGATCAGTTGATACCTGTCTCCTCTCATTATCCTTCTGCATCTGTTCTTTTTGTCACATTTCACAAACTCCAACATCATCAGTAAATGCATTAATAGATGAAGTATAAGTTCTAGTGTCTCAGTATTGTTTAGAAAACAGAAATAATTGTGTGGCACATACAAAATATGCCTTAGCATTAGGTTTGCTCACCATGTGGAAGTGTAATTTTTCATTCTTTTGACAATGTAAGAGATGGTGACTGAAGCAAATAATTGGTAGCTAGGAGATCTTCCTGACTGCTTTCCTGGTAGTTTTACCCCATTAACTGTACCATGACTCAGTAGCTAAAGGACTGTTTCCTCTTACTTTAGTTGTTCAACTGGAAAAGTGAAGAAAACAGCAACAGGAACTCCCTGGCGGGGAGCGGGGGGCGGATGTATTTGAGCTAAAGGACCCAAAGTAATTTTCAAGTGGTTTTAAGGGAGCATGTAAAATATTTCATTTAAGCTTCTGTGGATTTTTCATCATCAGTAGCTCTGGTCTTAACAAAATTGTTTATGGTACAACGACAAGGGATGAAACGAAAAAAGAATGAAACATATAGCCTAGAAAACAGATATACTTTGCATACCTGCTTCTTTCATTGCATGTCATGTAAATTTATTTTCCTGTACTCCTTTGAAAATGTTATCATTTATTTTTATCACATGATTTATTTATGTACTCTAAGTCCACATACACAATACTTGAAAATTACACCTGAGATATGCATTTTCTCCTATATCAGCACCAAAGAAGAACTTCTTATAAAGAAGTCAAAAATGAACAAAAAATTGATACAACCCAACTCATTGGTGTAAAAAGCAAGCTTTTGTGATAAGTCATTTCTTGGTAATAAGTGTAGCTTTTTTTTCAAGTCCTGAAAATGAAATTTAAAATTTGTATGCACTGCCTTGCAATGATGGTAGAGATATAAAGATATTTGAGGGAGAGGTAAATGAAATTAACAACTATAAAACATAGTCTAAGGATTTGTTTTATTTTGTTTTTCTTTAGGCAGATGGTGTGTGTTTGTTTTGTTGTTTTAAGGACACATGGACTCCAAATTACAAACAGAGTATTTTTGAAAACTTGGTTTGTAAACTTGTTGCTTAGAACTTAAAGTGAGCTTTTCCATAGAAACAGTGATATAAACAGAAACAGAACCAAAACTAATTAGCTGGAAATGAGACAGAGGCCATCTCCCTGCTGTCCTTTCTGCTTAGCACACTCACTTAATGTTCCAGAATCTGAGTAGCGTCGCGGATGTTAAGAGAGAATTGGTAGTAGTGGCAGCGGCAGCAGTAATAGCAGAGGCTCCTTTATATCTGGATCAGGGTTACAGGTGGTGTGCTCTTGAATGCAACAGCTCCAGAAGGCACCTGACTTTTGCTCCTCCAGCTCTTTCAAAGATTTTTGTCAGCCCCTAATTTGCTGTATTAAATCCCTTTCTATTTCTAGTTCCTTCACAGTTTGCCCTTAGCTGATCATTTGATGAAGGAGCTTTCTTCCTTTGGCTATTCCCCAGCCTAAAGTCTCCTCTACATATATCCTTACCTTCACTGATTTTTCTTTCTATTCCTGTCTGAAAGACTCATGCCCTTCCCTCTACCTGGAAGCCTCTTTCATCAGCTTTGACTTTACAAAACGTATCTTTGGCTCATTGTTATTATGATACCAGATCAAAATGGTATTTATTTCCTGTAATACCAAAATACCAGTATTTATATAGGTGTTTTCTTAATAACTAAGATAAGCATCATTTTTTTTTTTTTTTTTTACTATTTATCCTTAAGTACTACTCCATCTGAGAGAAAACTAAGGTTCCTCTGTCTTTCTGGCCTAAATCTTTCCAGGTACATGATTGACAAGGCAGCCTCTATCCTAGGAAAGGAGGACTTGATAGACTGGACCAGGTTCCCTAGATGAAAGAACTGTCAAGTCTGAAGTAGGAGTTTGGCCTCTAAGAAAGATAAGCCAGGGAGAGAGGCAAAACGCCCAAGGAACTGAAGGGACAGGGCATAGCTGTCCTACATGTGTGTTGGTAATTGTGTGCATGAGAGGTGATCCAAGTATGTTCATGACTGTGAATGCCAGGTCCCTTTAGGTAAGAGAGTCTCTGCCCTGCTGCATACCTGGAAGGTTAAATATCTCCAGTCCTTTTATTACATTTATGTATGTATGTGGCATTTTACAACCTGAATAACCTAAGATGGCCCTGCCTTAGGTGGGATAGAAAGGTCCCACCGTCCTTGGATTGACTTTAGAATCATTATTTTTAGCTTTAAGGTCTTTCTTTATGATTATAAAAGTAATGTATACTTCGGAAAATGTAGAACTATAAAACAATCTAGGGGGCTTCCCTGGTGGTGCAGTGGTTAAGAGTATGCCTGCCGATGCAGGAGACACGGGTTTGTGCCCCAGTCCGGGAAGATCCCACATGCCGCGGAGCGGCT